>NC_089516.1:14810069-15147320 GCF_036850995.1 Saccopteryx leptura
GAAGAGAGAGACAGAGAGGAAAGCGCGTAGGAGGGGTGGAGAAGCAAATGGGCGCTTCTCCTATGTGCCCTGGCCGGGAATCGAACCTGGGTCCTCCGCACGCTAGGCCGACGCTCTACCGCTGAGCCAACCGGCCAGGGCGATGTTGAGCATTTTTTCATATGCCTGTTGACCATCTGTATGTCCTCTTTGGAGAAGTGTCTATTCATTTCTTCTGCCCATTTTTTGATTGGATTGTTTGTCTTCCTGGTATTGAGTTTTACAAGTTCTTTATGAATTTTGGTTATTAACCCCTTATCAGATGTATTGTCAAATATGTTCTCCCATTGTGTAGTTTGTCTTTTTATTCTGTTCTTATTGTGTTTAGCTGTGAAAAATCTTTTTAGTTTGATATAGTCCCATTTATTTATCCTGTCATTTATTTCACTTGCTTGTGGACATAAATCGGCAAATATATTGCTGCAATAGATGTCGGAGAGCTTACTGCCTACATTTTCTTCTAAGATGCTTATGGTTTCACGGCTTACATTTAAGTCTTTTATCCATTTTGAGTTTATTTTTGTGAATGGTGTAAGTTGGTGGTCTAGTTTCATTTTTTTGCAGGTAGATGTCCAATTTTCCCAACACCATTTATTAAAGAGGCTGTCTTTACTCCATTTTATGCTCTTACCTCCTTTGTCATATCAGTTGTCCATAAAGATGCTGGTTTATTTCTGGGTTCTCTGTTCTGTTCCATTAATCTATGTGCCTGTTCTTATGCCAGCACCAGGCTGTTTTGAGTACAATGGCATTGTAGTATAACTTGATATCAGGAAGTGTGATACCTCCCACTTTATTCTTATTTTTCAAGATTGCTGAGGCTATTCATGTTCCTTTTTGGTTCAGTATAAATTTTTAGAATATTTTTTCTATATCTTTGAAGTATGTCATTGGTATTTTAATTGGTATTGCATTGAATTTATAAATTGCTTTGGGTAATATACACATTTTAATGATGTTTATTCTTCCTAACCATGAGCATGGTATATGCTTCCACTTGTTTGTATCTTCCTTGATTTCTTTTATCAATGTTTTATAATTTTCTGAGTACAAGTCTTTAATCTCCTTGGTTAAATTTACTCCTAGGTACTTTATTTTTTTGTTGCAATAGTGAAGGGGATTGTTTCCTTAATTTCTCTTTCTGATAGTTCATTGTTGTTGTATAAAAATGCCTCTGATTTCTGAGTATTAATTTTATATCCTGCCACCTTGCTGAATTCATTTATCAGATCCAGTAGCTTTTTGACTGAAACTTTAGGGTTTTCTATATACAACATCATATCATCTGCAAATAATGATAGTTTCTTCTTTTCCAATTTGGATGCCTTTTATTTCTTCTTCTTGTATGATTGCTGTAGCTAGGACTTCAAGAACTATGTTGAATAAGAGTGGTGAAATGGGGCACCCCTGCATTGTTCCTGATCTTAAGGGGATTGCTTTTAATTTTTGCCCATTGAGTATGATGTTGGCTGTGGGCCTGTCAGAGGTGGCCTTTATGGTGTTGAGGTATGTTCCCTGTATTCCCACTTTGCTGAGAGTTTTAATCATGAATGGGTGCTGGATTTTATCAAATGCCTTTTCTGCATCCATCAAAATTATCATGTGGTTTTTCTCCTTCCTTTTGTTTATGTGATGAATCACATTGATTGATTTGCGAATATTGTACCAGCCTTGCCTCCCCAGAATAAATCCCACTTGATCATGATGTATGATTTTCTTCATATATTGCTGGATCTGGTTTGCTAATATTTTGTTGAGGATTTTAGCATCTAAATTCATCAGGGATATTGGCTTATAATTTTCTTTGTCTTTGCCTGGTTTTGGAATCAGAATTATACTCGTCTCATAAAAGGAGCTTGGAAATCTTCCTTCCTCTTGAATTTTTTGAAATAGCTTGAAAAGGATAGGAGTTAGTTCTTCTTTGAATATTTGGTAGAATTCACTTGTGAAGCCATCAGGCCCAGGAATTTTCTTTGTTGGGAGTTTTTGATAACTGGTTCAATCTCATTTGCTGTAATTGGTCTGTTTAGGTTTTCTGATTCTTCCAGATTGATTTTGGGAAGATTATATGTTTCAAGGAATTTGTCATTTCATCTAGGTTGTCTAATTTTTTGGCATACAGTTCTTCATAGTATTTTCTTACAATATTTTGTATTTTTGTTGTGTCAGTTGTTATTTCTCCACTCTCTTTTCTAATTTTATTTGAGTCTTCTCTCTTTTTTTTCTTGCTGAGTCTGGTTAAAGGTTCATTAATCTTGTTTACCTTTTCAAAGAACCAGCTCCTAGTTTCATTGATCCTCTGTATTGTTTCTTTAGCCTCTATGTCATTTATTTCCTCTCTGATCTTTATTATTTCCTTCCTTCTACTACCTCTGGGCTTTATTTGCTGTTCTTTTTCTAGTTCTTTTAGATGCAAGGTCAAGTTGTTTATTTGAGCTTTTTCTAGCTTCTTAAGGTATGCCTGTAATGCTATGAACTTCCCTCTCAGAAAGCATTTGCCATGTCCCATAAATTTTGAGTTGATATATGCTCATTATTATTTGTTTCTAGAATTTTTATTTTATTTTATTTATTTATTTATTTATTTTTTAAACTCTAGTGTCTCCAACTCTGACACTAGAGATTTTTTTCTTTTATTAATTTTTAGAGAGGAGAGAGAATGAGAGAGAGAGAGAGAGAGAGAGAGAGAGAGAGAGAGAGAGAGAGAGAAGGGGGAGGGAGGAGCAGGAAGCATCAACTCCCATATGTGCCTTGACCAGGCAAGCCCAGGGTTTCGAACTGGTGACCTCAGCGTTCCAGGTCGACACTTTTTCCACTGCGCCACCACAGGTCAGGCTAGAAATTTTTAAATTTCTTCTTTGATCTCATTGTTAACTCATTTGTTATTTAATAACATGCTATTTAGTTTCCAAGTGTTTGAGTATTTTTCAGTTTTTCTGTTGTGGTTGATTTCTAGTTTCATGCCATTGTGATCAAGAGAAAATGCTTGATATGATTTCAGTCTTCTTAAATTTGTTGAGACTGCTTTTGTGCCCTAACATGTGGTCTACTCTTGAGAATGTACCATGAGCACTTGAAAAGAATGTATATTCTGTTGTGTTAGGGTGAAAGGTTCTGAAGATATCTATTAAATCGAGTTGATCTAACGTGTCCTTTAAGTCTGCTGTTTCTTTGTTAATTTTCTTTCTTGAGGATCTATCTAGTGATGTTAGTGGGGTATTGAAATCCCCTACAATTATAGTATTGCTGTTGATCTCGCCTTTTATATCCATCAAAGTCTGCTTTATATATTTAAGTGCTCCTATATTAGGTGCGTAGTTATTTATAATGGTTATATCTTCCTGTTGGATTGCTCCCTTTATCATTATGTAGTGACCTTCTTTATCTCTTACTATAGCCTTTGTTTTAAAGTCCATTTTGTCTGATATAAGTATTGCTACCCCAGCTGTTTTTTCATTACTGTTTGCATGAAATATTTTTTCCATCCTTTTACCTTCAGCCTATGTGTATCATTTGTTTTGAGATATATCTCTTGTAGACAGCATTTGTATGGGTCCTGTTTTCTTATCCATGCAGCTACTGTATGTCTTTTGATTGGATCATTTAATCCACTTATATTTAAGGTTATTATTGATATGTAGTTGTTTATTGCCATTTTATTCTTAAAACTGTATTCCTCTTTGGCTATATTCTTTTACCCCTTTGATCTGTTTACAGCAGGCCCCTTAGCATTTCTTGCAGCTCTGGTTTGGTTGTAGTGAATTCCTTGAATTTTGTTGTTTTTTTTTTTGGTCTGAAAAACTTTTTATTTCTCCTTCAATTTTAACTGATAGCCTTGCTGGATAAAGTAGTCTTGGTTGTAGGCTCTTGTTCTGCATTACTTTGAATAGTTTTTGCCATTCCCTTCTGGCCTCAAGTGTTTCTGTTGAGAAGTCAGAAGTCACCCTTATGGGGGCTCCTTTGTAGGTGATAGTCTTTTTTTCTCTAGCAGCTTTTAATATTTTGTCTTTATCACTTAGCTTTGGTATTTTCATTGTGATGTGTCTTGATGTAGATTTCTTTGGGTTTCTCTTTAATGGAGTTCTGCGTTCTTCTTGAATTTGTGTTAGTTTTTCCTGCACTAATTTAGGGAAGTTTTCAGCTATGATATGATTGAAAAAAGTCTCTATCCATTGTTCTTTCTCTTCTTCTACAGGAACCCCTATGATGCAGATGTTATTTCTCTTCATGTTGTCACAGAGCTCTCTTAGAGTTTCCTCAGACTTTTTTTTTTTTTTGTATTTTTCTGAAGTTGGATATGGGGAGGTAGTCAGACAGACTCCCGCATGCGCCTGACCGGGATTCACCCAGCATGCCCACCAGGGGGCGATGTTCTGCCCATCTGGGACATTGCTCTGTTGCAACCAGAGCCATTCTAGCACCTGAGGCAGAGGCCATGGAGCCATCCTCAGTGCCTGGGCCAATTTTTTGCTCCAATGGAGCCTCGGCTGTGGGAGAGGAAGAGAGAGAAAGGAAGGAGAGGGGGAGGGGTGGAGAAGCAGATGGGCACTTCTCCTGTGTGCCCTGGCCGGGAATCAAACCCGGGACTCCTGCATGCCAGGCCGACGCTCTACCACTGAGCCGACTGGCCAGGGCCTCCTCAGACTTTCTGAGTCTCTTTTCTTTTTTCTGCTCTGCTTCCATGCCTTCATTTATCTTGTCCTCTAACTCGCTGATTCGACCCTTGGCTTCATCCATCCTGCTTTTAATTCCTTGTATTGTGGTCCTCATTTCTGATATTGTATTTGTCATTTCTGACTGATTCTGTTGTATTATTTCATTTTCCTTTTTTATACTTGCTATGTCTTCATTTAGGTGTTTGTTATGTCCATCTATTGTTCTAAGATCTTTGAGCATCCTAACAATCATTATTTTAAACTCTGCATCTGGTAATTTGGTTATATCTGACTCATTCAAGTACTTTTCTGGGGATTTTTCTTGATTCATTTGTGTTGCATTTCTCTGCCTTCCCATTTTTGTCTGTGTATAAGAAGGTTTTGGCCACTGGAGCCCAATGGGTGTGGCCTCTGTGTTCCCTACGTATGGTCTGTCTGCAGGCCTGCCACCCCCTCTGCCCGCTGCTGCCTAGGGCATTCAGGTATGGGCATTGCCGGTGCCAGGCTGCTGGGGCTGTCACTGTGGTTTCTGGCTCTCCTCCACTGGAGGGGCTGTGATCATGTGCCCAGTCTAGAAGCCTCCGCCGCCTCGGCATTTGCCCCGCCCCCGCGGGTGAGGTTATGCACAGCGCCCAAGGCACAAGCCTTGGCACCGCAGGCAGGGGTAAGCACTTTTGCTCAGCTACGGGTCTCCACCTGTTTCTGGGCTTTTGCCCCGCCCCCACATGAGGAGCCCACTCGGATGAGCTGCAAGCCTTGGGTCCGCTGGCAGGGTGTGGCTGTGCATCTGCTGTCAGTCAAGGGACTCTGCCTGTTCTGGGCTTTCACCCCACCCCTGAGTGAGGAGCCAGCTCTAGTCAGCTGCAAGTCTTGGTTCCATGGGCTGGGCGAGGCTGCCTGCCTGCATGCCCTTGCTCAGGAATGATCTCCACCTCTTCCGTGGCTCCCGCCCTTCCCCCACAGGCAGGATTGCAGGTGGGCCCACAGCTGGGCCTGATCACTTTTGTGTGTTCCCTCTGCCCCCACAGGGCAGGACTGAGTTCATACCCTGGCCTCAGTTGTGGCCAGCTGGCTTCTGCCCTTGCCAATAGAACTGTACTTCTGTATCCCGCCACCGCTGCCCGCCCTCCGGGGAGCCCTCAGCCCTGTGGGTGGGGGCGCTGCAGCTCAGACCCTAACATTCCATACTGTAGTCCCGAGAGCTCTCTCCTTCTAAGCGACTCTGCTCTGAGTGCTGTGGGAGAGCTTGTTTGGCTGGTTTCCTACTTCCCTTTGCTGGTATTGCTGTTTCCAGCAATAAGATATTTTCTAATGTTATAAAAATTTTGATTAGTTTGAAACATTATCTGGAAATTGGTAAGACTCGTACCACAACAGATGTTAAAAATAAGGATAATTGAAAACAGGGATAAAATATTTTCTTCACAGCTATAATACCACAATCTCAGAATGTTAGCGTCACAGGCTTAACTATGTCATGCTTACACTGTAAGTTTACATTCAGAACAAAGTATTTTGTGCACAGTAGTGTTCCTTTAATATTAAAATGGCAGGTTTTTTTCCTGCCATTATACAGGGTTGGGGCAAAAGTAGGTTTATAGTTGTATGTGAAACAAAGTTTATTCTTGTATTATTATTTTCCATAGGAACACTATAAACCTACTTTTGCCCCACCCTGTATAATGTATGAAGTGATACCCCTGATAAGTCTAGTACCCACCTGGCACCGTAAATAGTTACAATTAATTGTATTTTCTATGCAAAAAGCCCTTGTTGATAAAGGCTCCTTCCTGGTCACTCCCACTGTGTGATTCCACATTTGCCCCAGGAACCATGTAGAATATGTCTCCCACATAAAAGCCTTTCAAATATTCAAAGACGTTTAAATGTCTTTCTGTTTCAGATGAAGCATTTCTAAGTGTTTCTTATTTAATTAACAATATGCCAAGCTGGATATTCTACATAAATTATAAATACTAACTACTTCAAAGCCATAATACTCCATATGAGGTGAGTCAAATCATTCTAGTTGACAGGTGAGGAAACTGAAGCATAGAGAGGGCAAGCAACCTTGCTCAAGGTCACACAGCTAGTAGGTGGAATAGCTGGGACTCCATCCCTGGCAATCTGGTGTTTGCTTTTCTCTACAATGCCTGTGGATCTTAAGGTGTGAGTGTGGCCTCCTGCATTGGCGTCACCTAGGAAGTACAGTAGCTAGAAATGCAAATTCTTGGCCCCACCCAGATCTATAGAGAATCAGAAATTCTGAGGGGGCTGTGTGTCCAGAATCTGCACTTTAATAAGCTGTTCGGGTGATTCTGATGCAGTCCAGGTGTGGGAACCAGCGCTCTGTGCTGTGGTTCCGACGCCTCGTCCTGCTGGCTGCTCTCTGGGTCTCAACATCTTTTTTAAAGGTCATGTCCAAAGCCTAACACAGTATTCTCAGTATAGTCCAACTCACACAGCACAATGGGAATATTATTGCTGCCTTTATTTTGCACATGAGTTATATTAAGAAAACTGAAGCTTATATTATGGCTATCTTTTCCCCTCAGTCATGTCACTGTTGGCTTATAACAAATTGATAGTCAATTAACTTCTACATTTTTTAATTGCTATTCCACAGGAACTGTTGTTGAGTCCTGTTGCTTCAAGTCCTAAACTTGCCTTTTTTAAAATTTTAAAACCTTCATCCCAGAACTTCATATTTATTTTCATTAAAGTCCATTTAATTTTGGTTTATGACTCTGGTTTTTTAAAATATTTATATTTCTGATTTTTTTCCATGTTTATTATTTTTGTTATAAAGACCTATGCTCATTAAAGAAAACCTGGAAAGTGAAGTACAACAGTCACCCAAATACAAGCACTGCTAACATTTTGATTCATGACTGTTTTTCCCTGTACATAGGTTTGAGTATTGCTGTATATATGAATTTTTTTCCCTTTATTCTATTTTCTCTTAATATTTACATTATAAGCATTTCTCCTGTTACTATGTGGTCTTTATAAAAGAATTTTCACTTTTATTGAATGTTCTTTCAGTGGTTGTACAGAAGATTACTTAAACAGTTCTCCACAGTTGGGTATTTAGGATGTGCTAATACTATGCTAAATATTTTGTGTTTAAAGCTTTTCCCCCAAATTCAGGAAAAATTCCTTAGAATGGCTTCTCAAAAGACCATTAAAAACCTTGTCTGTCATTCAGTATATCAATTACTGTCTCTACCTCTATTTCATTCATAATTTGATAAGTCAGCTTTTTGATATGATTGTGTTCCTGGGTTATAAATTCACAAGTTCACGAAATGGAACTGGATTCAGCTTGTTTGCTTATCCTTTGGAGACTCCTTCCAGATCCATCTATATATAGAGCAGTTTCATGGAGAACCTACTCTGTTGCAGGCCTTTCATTAGGTGCTAATGAATTCACTCACTAATGGGTTTTAAGTCCAGTTCTTTTACTTTCAACAACTCCATGGAACTCTCATTCGATTTCTCCATTTTGTCTGCAAGGAGATCATGAGATATTTAGCAATGCCTTGATATAACCCAGTGACACTGTACTTGATGGTATTACTTGATTTATCAATCTATTTTTCTGTTAAAAAAGTGGCAACCTGCTGAAATTGAACAAGCACACACTGGGCTCCCATTCTTTCTAAGGTCCTGTAGTATCCTCAGTGCAGGTCACATCATTCCATGGGATATAGCCAGCTAGTCAGACTCAAACCAGAAATCTCAGCCTTCCTTCCCAGACAACTGGAAGCACTTGAATCCTGTTGAGTCTTTCTTACAAACTACTTTCAAATCTTTACCATTTCTGTTTCTTAGTTCTTTCCTCCTTTAGCTTCTTATTCTTTTAATTTTTTTAATTGAGGTGAAGTTCTCACAGCACAGAATTAACCACTTTAAAGTATACAATTAGTACATTCACAATGTTGTGCAACCACCACCTCTATCTAATTCCAAAACATTTTCATCACCCCGAAAGTTTCCAGAGGGAAACTTCATACCCATTAAGCGGTCACTTCTCATTCTTTCCTTCCCCCAGCCTCAGGCAACCACCAATCTGCTTCTACCTCTATGAATTCACCTAGTCTTGACATTTCGTATGGGTGGAATTGCACAATATGTGACCTTCTGTGCCTGAATTCTTTCACCGAACGTCATCTTTTCTAGGTTCATCTAATGTTGTAATCTATCCCCTCATCCTTTTTAATCAATTTCCCCATTGATAGCAAACCCTTTTTAGCATTTTTGATGTTGCAATATTTCTTTTTTTCTGAGCTTTTGAAATACCATCATAATGATTATTCACAATAGAAAAATGACCCCCAAAATAGAGATTACTGCAGTGGTTTTTGACTGCTAGTCTGTAGACTGGTACAGATCTGCCACAAATTCCATGCTGTTCCACGAAAGGGTTAACCACCCTGATGTTGTATGAAGATTGAAGGTTGAAAACCACTGGATTACTGAATTGAATTGAGCCCTGAAAGGGAGGAACAATGGTTGGCTGATTTATTCTTATATGCTCACACTCTAAAATGGCTTGGCACTTTCTGGCCACTGGGCCAGAGACCTTGTTAGGAATCATAGCTCCACCAAATAAATAAACAAGGTGCATCTTTTAAGACCAAAAATTTTAAGAGCCCTTTCCCCTTTTATCCATAAAATTTATTTGTTGAAGAAATTGTGTCATTTGGTAGAATTTTCAGTCAATGATCTTGACTTGCCTGATTATATGCTAATGTCATCTTTTAACATGTTCTTCTGTCCCTTACATTTCCTATAAATTGGTAGTTAAATCTAGAGGTTAGAATTGATTCAGGTTCAATTTGCTTTGGCTAAGAAGGCTTCATGGGCAGTGCTGTGTGCTTCCTTCCCATTGTGGCTCACCAAGAGGCACGTGATGCCAGCTTGTCCCACTTCCCCTGAAAAGGTCGAGCAGTGGATTTCAGGTGTTGTCAGCCTGACCCTTCCATTTTAACTTCCCCATCAACCTGTCACCTCGGGTGGCAGTCCTCTTTCTTGACTGTGCCTTAGATAAGCTGGGGAGCTTAAAAAATCCTAATGCTCAGTCCAGACCTGAGACCGATGCCATGAGATTTTTCTGGGGGCAGGTCCAGGCATCGACCTTTTTTAGTTTCCCAGGAGATAGCAGTGTGCAGCCAGGGATGAAAGCCATTGTCTTAATTGTTTTTGGAAATCATTGATAGTATAGCATAGATGTATGTTCAGTAGGGGTTGCAACTGGCGATTTTCAAAATTGTCATGATTTCTGCATTTGTTGGCTGTAATTCTTTATAAAAAGGATTTTTTTCTCATCAACCACTGATTATGCTGACATATAGTTTATACTGATATAAACTGCTGAATAGGCAGCATATAAGTGTCCATCTGTATTTGTTAATTTTCACAATAAGTTGGTGCCCTAGTACCTCCAAAGATACCAAGGCAGTTAAAAAATATGTGTGTGCGTGTGTGTGTGTGTGTGTGTGTGTGTGTGTGTGTGTGTGTATGTAAAATGATAAACTCAGGGAACTTTATGTATTTGATTTGTTTAAATCCATTACAATCATTCTTTTATAGCTCAAATTGTCCCATATTGACCAACTGGAGGATCTTCCTTTGGGGAATTTTGACATGACTCCAGTTGTTTCTGACAGTGTCTTTGCTTCCTGGCATGATACGATATCCTCTTAGTGTTTGATTTCTATTTAAATCACAGACTGTTTTAAACAATTTATAATCAGGGCTTTAATTAGTTCTTCCACCAATGAGTAGTATATTGTGTTTTGTTTTGTTTTGTCGTGGGGGAGGAGAGAGGCTCCTTACCAACTTGGCAACAGAGTTTGAGTAAGAATTAGCAGATTTGCAGAAATATGGGTGAGAAGTTGATGTGAATTATTGTCTGCAAGGGGCATGTCAGTGGACATCCATGTAATCTATACTTTCTGGTTTTTGAAAATTTCTGCTGTGTTCATTGTCAGTGTTGATCATCAAGAATATAAATAAGTGTCTTAACTAGTGTATGACCATGCCATGCATTAAAAAAATAATAATGCTAGTGCTGAGAAGTAGAACTAATTTGAACAATGTGAAACAATGGAGCAGCTACGTGAAAAGATAGCACATGGCGTAGTAAATATTTAGACATTGTACAATATCAGCAAGCAGCAATAGTTTAAACATGGTACTGTACAAATGTTTAGTTTTTAAGTGTATACTAGGATTATTTTCGGTCAAGGGATTGGTTGGTTTTAGGAATTAGAAAGCAATTGAGAAATGTCACGATAGCCTCAGAATGAAATTCCAAAGGCCCAAAGCTGTAAGCTGCTTCTTAAAAATTCTGGATAATATTTATTACTTTTGGCCCTGGCTGGTTGGCTCAGCGGTAGAGCGTCGGCCTGGCGTGCGGGGGGGGGACCTGGGTTCGATTCCCGGCCAGGGCACATAGGAGAAGCGCCCATTTGCTTCTCCACCCCCCCCTTCCTCTCTGTCTCTCTCTTCCCCTTCCGCAGCCGAGGCTCCATTGGAGCAAAGATGGCCCGGGCTCTGGGGATGGCTCCTTGGCCTCTGCCCCAGGTGCTAGAGTGGCTCTGGTCGCGGCAGAGCGACCCCCCTGGAGGGGCAGAGCATCGCCCCTGGTGGGTGTGCCGGGTGGATCCCGGTCGGGCGCATGCGGGAGTCTGTCTGACTGTCTCTCCCCGTTTCTAGCTTCAGAAAAATACAAAAAAAAAAATTATTACTTTTATTCTTGAGATTGGTGGGGAATTCTTTATTATTTGTTTTTGATCCAAATCCAAATTGAGTATGTTAAGAATTCACTTAAAAATACATGTTTAGTTTGGCTTAATAAGAGTCAGTTTTGACATGCTGATTTTTAATTTCACGGGAAAGAGTCCATTAAGAATGTTCCAGTGTTCTGTGTATATTTTGTGACGCTCCTCCTCTTCAGCACAAGGTGAAACTAATAGCCACGACGCGTCTGCTTATCTGCTATCTCTGGGGTTGCGTCTGCTGCTGTCAGCGGCTCCCTTCTTATCTGGCTGCTGGTCCTGCTCAGTTAGTTGTAAGGGAATGTCAGTTCCATTAATAACCCAAGGGCTGGACAGGCAGGTAGTGGAAAATAGGTGAAGAGAGAGAAATTGTATTTAACCCGGTCTTCTGAGTTGTCATTTTCTAGACCCTAGCATAGCTGTGGGCAAAGGCAGGCTGAGAGTGTGACAGGAAATCCACTTCTGACAGAATCTCACTTATGAGCTGGAGAAACAGTCTGGTACCAACAGTGGAGAAAGTGAAAGAAATTGGGAAAAAAGGTAAAGATCTGGGGTTGGAAGCAGTGCTAGGAAGAAATAGCATAACCAAAGGATTCTGATAGAGGCGCTGCCAATTTAATGAAATCAATTTGTTTGATTTTAAATACTACTATTCCTGGTGTTTCAAATGAACAAATTTTCTTTTTTTTTTTTTTTAAAGAAATTTATGGAAAGATTGATTCCTTATAGAGGATTTTGGAGCTTTGTGCTGCTTGATTCTGGATGGATAGCCAGAGGAAGGAGAGTAGGTTAGCATTTTCTTCATGCACGTAGAATGACCCACCTACTGCAGTGGGTCTGTGTTTGAGTTGCCTATTGCTTTGTCATCACACACCACCACAAAACTTGCTAGCTAAAAGCAGCAGGTGTTTTAATATTTCTCAGGCTTCTGTGAGTTGGCTGGGAGTCAACTGGATGGCCCTCCTACTGGTCTCACCGAGAGTCTCTCGTTCAGCTGCATTCCAATGGTGGCTGCAGCTGGACGTCTTAGCTGCTTCTTCAGTCATGTGTCTGGTTCCTCAGTCTTCCGCATGTGGCTTCTTTCTCCAGCAGGGTACCATGGTACTCTTCCGGGGAGCTAAGGTTGCCAAGAGGAAAGAAGTAGTTGCCAGTCTTTGATGTGGACTCAGAAGTCCCAGAATGTTTTTTTTTTGTGTGTGTGTGCTATATTCTCTTGGTCAAACCCAGGGACAGAGTCAGTCTATATTCTAGGGCAGGAGAAAGACTCCATCTCTTGATGTGGGGAGCATCATGAACACACAGGGCACGGAGGTGTTCTCAGCAGCCGTCTTTGGAAATGACCTACCTACAGCGTGTTCTTTGCCTCTCTCATCTGTGTTCAACTTTTATTGTTTACATTAGAGAATTTTGAACTCTTTACCCCCTCTCTTGAACACCTAACCACTGAGTGTCTTTAATTTTATTTTCTCTTTTACTATTTCACTGATTAGGTTGTTTTCTTATTATTGATGGATTTTTTTTCTTAGCTCAAGATCAGTATATACATTGACTCACAATTATTTGAGTCAACCTAGTTATCTTTGAACTATGATGGGGAAAGCACTCAATCTCAGGCCGTAGGGCCTTCCTGTGTAGATGTAGGAAGTTCCCATTAAGCATCAGAGCCCAGAACTGGACTAAGCCACAGAAAACACAGTCCCATCCTAGCAGACAAATTAATTTTTTCCCCAGTTTTAGGTTTGAGCTCCTTAGTAAATAAACTTAAGTTTTCAGTATAGACACCCCCTATACTGACTTCCTGAGTATACTTCATCACCAAAGGCCCCTGGCATTGGAAAGGAACATGTGTCCCTATGTGTCCTTGCTGACCTAAGGGGGAGGGAAAAGATAAGCCACTTTTGGTAAATTCAGGTTTTCCCAGGACTGGTACTCACTGTGCAGGCTAACAAGAGCTTCCTGGTGGGGTTTGTAAGGATTAAACTAATGAGCCAGATGGGACTGTCCCAGATCAGGGTAGAGTTGAGGATTTGCTGAGGTTGTATTCTTTAGGGCCACAGAACAGAGCCCTTTGCTTAATTCTGATGTCAGGTTATGAAATGAATCTGCCAGTTGATGGAATAAATTTGGCTGGTTGTTCTGGGCTTTCGGAAATGAAAGTTAAGGTTTGGCAAAGTGGTTTGTATAAATCTGTAATAGGCTGTGTTCTAACAAGGTCCTATGAGTTTTTCTAAGTAATTTCTGATTTCCATTAAAAATTATTCACAAAAAAGGAGCTTGACAGAGAGCATTTCTGAAATGAGAAAATTTGACAGGGTAGAAGAGGAAAAAATCTCTTCCCCCTCTTCTCTTCTTTTTCTCCACTTCCCAACCCCTCCCTAACCATTGGTTACTTATTTGCGGGTCCCTTCTCAGCATAATGAAAACAAGAGTTATGTGGGCTGCCCCGTGTCCTTGTGAGGACGAGCTAGAAGCTCTGCAAACTTTCAGCCTGGAGACCCAAGAGCTAGGCTAGCAGTACTTAAAAGACAACTCCTCAGAGGTGATTCCGAAAAGCAGCCAAGTCCCCCCTCCCAAGATTTGTTGAGAAATAATTGACATATATATAGCATGGAATAAATTTCAGGTATACAGCATAATTGTTTGTGAAATGATTAATTGTCACAGTCAGTTTAGTTAGTATCCATCATCTTATAAACATAAAATTAAAAAAGCGAAAACAATGTTTTTCTTGAGGTGAGAAGTCTTAGGATTTACTCTCTTAACTTTCATATACATCATACAGCAGTGTTAGTTACAGCCATCATGCTGTACATCACATTCCTAGTTCTTACTTATCTTATAACTGGAAGCTTGTACCTTTTGACCACCTTCCTCTAATTCCCTCTCTCCCCACCCCTGCCCCTGTTAACTACTAGTATGACCTCTTTTTCTATCAATTTGAGTTTTTAAAGCAATTTAGATTCCACATATTAGTAAGATCATACAGTATTGGTCTTCGTTTGACTTATTTTACTTAGCATTATGTCCTCAGTGTCCATCCATGTGATGCAAATGTCAGGGTTTCCTCCTTTTTATGGCTCAGTAATATTCACTTGTATGTACCAATCACAACAACTTGATTCATTCATCCAGTGATAGGCACTTGGGTTGTACTCCCATCATGGCTATTGTAAATAATGAAGCAGCCCAGGTTGAGAAGCAGGGCCTTTATCAGAGAAGTGCTGCTCAACTTGATTGTGCATATCAGTCTCCCATGGACCTTGTTAAAATGTAGACTTTTAGTAAGTGTGGAGACTTTTAGGAGTGGAGTCTGGGATTCTGTATTTTTAACAAGCTCCCAGGTGAGGCTGATGCCCCTGGACCATACTTTGAGAAGTGATCGTGTATATAGCAGGAGTTGTCAAACTATTGATATAAAGGACCAGAAAGTAAATATTTTGGGTTTTGCAGGTCATATGATCTTTGCTGCAGCTATTCAGATCTGCTCTTGTAACATAAATGCAGCCATGGATGATATGTGAACAAACAGGTGAGACATATGTCAATAAAACTTTATTTATAAAAACAGCATCCAGGTTTGGCCTGCAGACCTAGTTTAAGAACTTTCTTAGTCTCAGGTTTTTAACTAATATCTTGCTGCTTTCTTCTCTCGTTGGGCTGAATCTTGAGTAAAAATTACGTGGTTTTGTAAGAGGCTATTCAGTGGCTTTGTTGAATGCTGAATAATTGATGATGACATTTAGGCTGCTGTTTACAAACAGCCCACGTTGTCTCTTGGCTGTGGCTCATTGCTTTCCTTGAGTATAGGTGGCCTTTCTGATTTCCTTCCTTAGACTGCCTTTTCAAAGGTAGATCAAAACAGAGCTAGGATTTATTCCAAAATGTGGCCCATGGGCCTCCCAAAATAAATAACCAGGTCTGAACTGTGGAGACGGTAGGTGTCTTTGGGTTGCATTTCCTTTATCTGTCTTCTGCTATTCACTTCTGGAGTTTAGTCGCAGGTCTGGAGGCTGCTACTGTGGCTGTATGAGAGGTGGAACAGGGAGGCATCTGGACCCATGCAGTTCACACTGACATATGTCATACCCATACCGATGGCTGTTACCATAGCAGAAAGTGACATGTTGCTGGTAATATATTCTTACAAGCAGATAATGAAGGACCAAATTGTCAGTTTAGGGAACCCAAATTTGGAACCAAGGACTTTTCACTTAGAAGATCTATGTTCCATTTCATGGGCTTCTGAGATAAGGTTCAAAGGTTCTTGGTCTGCTGCTTATGTTACCACATTTCTAACCCCAAAGTCAGTCATGGTTAAGCTTCAGGTAACTTTTGAGTTGTATTGGTTCAAAATTGAAAGTGGCTCTCACTTGTCTTTTTTTTTTTTTTTTTTTTGTATTTTTGTATTTTTCTGAAGCTGGAAACAGGGAGAGACAGTCAGACAGACTCCCACATGCGCCCGACCGGGATCCACCCGGCACGCCCACCAGGGGTGATGCTCTACCCACCAGGGGGCGATGCTCTGCCCATCCTGGGTGTCGCTATGTTGCGACCAGAGCCACTCCAGCGCCTGAGGCAGAGGCCACAGAGCCATCCCCAGCACCCGGGCCATCTTTGCTCCAATGGAGCCTTAGCTGTGGGAGGGGAAGAGAGAGACAGAGAGGAAGGAGAGGGGGAGGGGTGGAGAAGCAGATGGGCGCCTCTCCTGTGTGCCCTGGCCGGGAATCGAACCCGGGACCTCTGCACGCCAGGCCGCCACTCCACCACTGAGCCAACCGGCCAGGGCCTCTCACTTGTCTTTAAGGCAATGTTAAGATCCCTAAGGGAGAGATGTTATTCCTCTTTTGAAATTGGAGGGCCAAAAATCCTTGGGCCAGGGATGCTCATGCTGACTCCATTTCTCAGGGTATTTGTGCCAGTGAATCTTTTCCATGAGGTTGACAAGCTTCTCTCCCCAGGGCCCCGTTCCCTGGAACCCTTCTCTTATTGGTCAATCACATTTACCTCATTACCTTGAGTATTCTGAAAAATAGATGTTTTGATAGTTCTCGACTAGAAATATTTTCTTACCTTTCCTTTTCTGTTTGGACCTCCTCTCTTGGCCAAGCCTTGGTCTGCCAGGGGCTCTCAAAGTTTAGTCCCATTGGTATCCAGAAGCAAAAACCCAAAGCTAAGAGTTTTAGGGAAGGATGAAAATTTCTTAAAAGTCTACGTAAACTTGATCTGCAAGTGTCTTCTCGTTCTTACAGCTGAAAATGTTATGATGTGTTGAATATGGTAATTGGTGCAGAGGTGGTGTGTATGCTGCACATTTTTTAGTTGATTTGGATTTATAAAAATGCGTACTATTTCTAGAATGGAATATTCTTCATCCATCAAAATATGGGGGATTTGGGGAAAACATGGGCTTTTTTTTTTTTTAACATGGGCTTTTTGAAGTCAGATAAAGCGAAATGAATCTAGATTCAGGAGCTAGTTTCGGCCCTTATTGCTTGTAGGATTTGGGGGGAGTTATTTTTCCTTTTGGAGTCTGAGCTCCGTGAGCTGTGAGATGGAGATGATCCCTACCACGTGGCGGAGCTGAGGTGAGATTTAGGTGTGATGGGGGAGCAAAGCACTTGGCCCAGTTCCTGCTCCATAGTAGGGTTTCAGCGAGGAGCATTATTTTTGTTACTGAAAATGTTCTTTATATGGTTACTAATTCCACTTAGCTCTGAGATCTCCTCTTTGAACCTGACCTTCTCATAAGGTACCTCCCTTCCCTTCAGAACTTCCATCCCATCTAATTCCCTGCATTTTTCTAGTGGGTTTGTTTGCATCTTGTTCTTCATATGTAATCGACTGTGAACTTTTTGAGGACAGGAACGCAGTTTATTAAATTATATCTCAACTCCCGCTATACATAATATTCATCTGTGGATGAATTTCACGGATGTACTGTTGAGTGACAGGAGCCAGACACCAAAGAATATGCATTTTTTTTTGAAGTTCAAGAACATGCAAAACTATTCTATGGAGATAGGAGTCAGAAAAGTGGTTATCTTGTGGGTGGAGGGGTCATTGACTGGCAAGACACCCAAGGGGACCTTCTGGGTGCTATCAATATTTTAAATCTTGTCTCAGAGCTATGAATATAGAAGTGTGTGTGTTCATTTAAAAAATCTTTGAACAGTACTCTTAATATTTGTGTACTTTGTATATATTTCAATACAAATTTTAAAAGCTCTTTTCCAGTCTATAATGCTTGTTTGGCAATTAGTCATTCAGTAAAATGTCGACTGTTGAACTGATGTGATGAAGAAAGTGTGGTCAGTCTTAATCACTAGGTGATTAAGGAAGATTAAAGGCCACGTTTTAAGGAAGTCGTAAGTACAGTTTGAAAAACATGGTGGATGTAATTCATAATTAGAGTTCACACTGTTATTCACAGCACTTTGCATCTTCACCTGGTGCTTTCAGGCAACGCGGTATGTCGGGAGGGCAGGGCTGGTGATGTGGGCCCATTTGTGCAGGCGGTGTGGCGGAGAATGAAGGGGAAGGAAGGAGAACGAGGGAGGCAGGCCCCTCAGATTGGTGGAAGACACCTCATTTTTAAATTGAGTTTCTGCTGCCTTCACCACCGTCTTTTCCCTCCCTTCCCTTGTCCTTTTATCTATTCTACTTTGAAATGAAATCTGCAACTCTAATAGATGCTACTGACACTTGTGCAGCAATTCTACCAGATGGTATTTGAATCTCGGGTGTTCTGTGAAAAATGAAAAGACCAAACATATGCACAAATAAATGAAGGTTGAATTAATCTTTATAATTAAATGGAATATTACCCTGCTATGACTGATTTTAGCTTTCAAACTGGATTGCGTGCTAATTTTTCAGTGAACTGTAATTGTATTAACATGGCTTTTTAGATGACTCAAAGTACTTAAAAATGGATTTTGGTAAATTACTGAGAGAAAAGTTATTCAGAACTTTTAATCCAAACAACTCTGAGATTTTGGGGTATATTTGTTTCATGACTTAACAGTTGCAAAGCACTTTCCAATTATTGATTCTCTGTCCTTACCATCCTGGGATTTAGGTGCCATTGGCCAGAAATTAAGTTGAACTGCAAATGCTGGAGGCAAATTTCAAAATCAGTGGTGTTTTCTCTGTGAAGTGCTCCTAATGGCCTAATAGTTGTGACTAGTAGTGAAATCCCTAAGCACTATTGAGGGTGTGGATGAGCCCTTTTCTTATGAATGGATAATACAGTGTTGCAGCTTCCCAGAAGTGAGTTCAGAAACCTTGGCAAGTTTCTCAATAGAGCAAAGAGTGTCTCAAACATGAGCATGCATGAGAATTTCCTGCAGCAGTTGTTCTTAACCCAGAGTGATATTGTACCCCTGGGGGACAATTGGCCATGTCTGGAGAGGTTTCTGTTTACAACTGGGAAGTGAGGAGGACAGTTACTGGCATTTAGTGGATAGAGGTCAGGGATGCTACAAAACACCCCACAGTACACAGAATACCCCCCCACACACACACAAATAAGAGAAAGTTGGCCCAAATGTCCGTAGTGCCGAGTTGAGAAACCCTGCTTTATGGTAAGGTTGTTATAATGCTGAATCCTGGGTTGCAGCCCGGAGACATTCTGACTTAGTAAGTCTGAGGGAGGTCTATGAATTTGCATTTTAAACAAGCTCCCAAGTGATGCTGATGCTGCTCATCTAAAGACAAAGCTTCGAGAAACCCTAAACTAGAAGACTCCAGTGTCAGAGGAACAAGCAGGATGATGGGCATGGCCCTACAGCACCCCGCTCTGTTAGAAACACTGTATGACAATTCAGAAAAGTGATCTCATTTGATCTCTTCCCCCCAAGTTATGAGGAAGGTAGTTTAAAAGTATTTTAGGCTAATAAAGAATTGTTCATGACAAAAGTAAATCTTTATTTTTTAAAATGTTACTGAATTTATTGAGGTAACATTGGTTAATAAAATTATATAGACGTCAGATGTACAGTGCTATAACACATCATCTGTATACTGTGTTGTGTGTTCACCACCCCAAGTCACGTCTCCTTCCATCACCGTGTATCCCCTCTTTATTCTGCTCTACCTCCCCACCCCCTTCCTGCTAGTCATTGCCATTCTGTTGTCTGTGTCTATAAGGGTTTTTTTTTTTTTCAGAGACAGAGAGAGAGTGAGTCAGAGAGAGGGATAGGTAGGGACAGACAGACAGGAATGGAGAGAGATGAGAAGCATCAATCATCAGTTCTTCGTTGTGACACTTTAGTTGTTCATTGATTGCTTTCTCATATGTGCCTTGACCGTGGGCCTTCAGCAGACCGAGTAACCCCTTGCTTGAGCCAGTGATCTTGGGTCCAAGCTGGTGAGCTTTGCTCAAACCAGATGAGCCCACGCTCAAGGTGGTGACCTCAGGGTCTCGAATCTGGGTCCTCTGCATCCCAGTCCAACATTCTATCCACTGCGCCACCGCCTGGTCAGGCTAAGGTTTTCTTTTCTTTGCTAATCTCTTTACCTTTTTCACCCAGCCCCCTACCCTGACAGCTGTCAGTCTGTTCTCTGTATCTGTGAGTCTGTTTCTATTCTGTTTGTTAGTTTATTTTGTTCATTAGCTTCCATATATAAGTGAAATTATACTGTACTTAGCTTTCTCAGAGGTAAATCTTAATGGAAAGAATGCTGAGAATTCCCACTGAATTGAGCTGTTGATGAGAGAACGGGGTATGTTTATTTAAGTTAATCTCCAGCTTGCTTCTTGTTTAAATAAGTAATTTAACAATTGGAGGAGGATTAAGTAGCTGATTAAATTTATCTGAGAAATGTTACGTATTAGGGACCAGATGTTGCATGTGCATTTCTAAGCCATTTGAATCTTGACATTTGCAAATGACTTTAAAAATAATTTGTATACATTTTTCCTTTACCACAAGAAGTGCATTGATTTATTTCCATGGTATTGATTTCTATATCTGGTTAATATATTTATGCTGGCTCTGTTTTAAAATTCAGGTATTTACCTCAACAAAACTTGAAGCATTATTATAAGTTTAATCTCTTTTTTTATATCTTGATGAAGTTGTCCAGAAAGAATAACCTTTTAGGGCTTAATATCCAAAAAATACAATGAACTCATGTAACTCTATAGCAAAACAAAACAAATAAACAAAAAGCAAAACCAAAAAACAAAAAATCACAACCCAATTAAAAAATGGGCAGAGGTTCTGAATAATTTTTTTTTTCAAAGAGGACACACAGATGGCCAACAGTCCCATGAAAGGACGCTCAACATCATTAATCATTAGGGAAATGCAAATCTAAACTACAATGAGATTTCACCTCACACCTGTCAGAATGGCTATGATCAATAAATCAACAAACAACAAATGTTGGCGAGGGTGTGGAGAAAAGGGAGCCCTCCTGCACTGCTGGTGGGAATGCAGACTAGTGCAGCCACTGTGGAAAACAGTATGGAATTACCTCAAAAAATTAAAAATTAAAAAAAAATTAAAAATAGAATTGCCTATGACCCAGTGATTCCACTTCTAGGTATTTATCCAAAGAAAATGAAAACTGTAATTCAAAAAGATATATCTGCACCCCTGTGTTCAATACAGCATTTTTTTTTATAACAGCCAAGATATGGAAGCAACCTAAGTGTCCATTGATGGCTGAATGGATAAATAAGGTGTGGTCATATATACACACTGGAAAGCTACCGAGCCATAGGAAGTACATAGTCTTGTTATTTATGACAACATAGAAGAACTTGAGGGTAAATCAGAGAAAGACAGGTACTGTATGATTTCATTCAAATATGAAATCTGGCCCTGGCCGGTTGGCTCAGCGGTAGAGCGTCAGCCTGGCGTGCGGGGGACCCGGGTTCGATTCCCGGCCAGGGCACATAGGAGAAGCGCCCATTTGCTTCTCCACCCCCCCTCCTTCCTCTCTGTCTCTCTCTTCCTCTCCCGCAGCCGAGGCTCCATTGGAGCAAAGATGGCCCGGGCACTGGGGATGGCTCCTTGGCCTCTGCCCCAGGCGCTAGAGTGGCTCTGGTCGCGGCAGAGCGACGCCCCGGAGGGGCAGAGCATCGCCCCCTGGTGGGCAGAGCGTAGCCCCTGGTGGGCGTGCCAGGTGGATCCTGGTCGGGTGCATGCGGAAGTCTGTCTGACTGTCTCTCCCCGTTTCCAGCTTCAGAAAAATACAAAAATAAAAAAAATAAAAAAAACAAAAAAACAAAAAAAAACAAATATGAAATCTGAAAATCAAAACAAAACAAAGGTCATAGCTTGGTGGTTCCCATAGGGGAGCAGGGTTGGGAGGTGGACAAAATGTGTAAAGGGAGTCAAGACATATCATCTCCAGTTAGGAAATAAGTAAGCCATAGGGATGTAATTTAATATACAGCATGATGACTGCAGTCAATAGTATATTGCGTATTTGAAAATTTCTAAGAGAGAAAATCTTAAAAGTTTCCATCACAAGAAAAATAGTTTGTAATTTTGTATGGTGACGGATGGTAACTAGACTTACTGTAGTAATCATTTAGCAGGGGGTACATATATTGAATCATTACATTCTACATCTGGAATACAATGTTATGTGTCAGTTATAAAAATTAATCTTTACTTCTTAGTTTTTCCTTTCTTTCTTTACTATTGGTTTTGAAAATTTTTGGAACCTTTTATGTAGAAGAGGTATTGGCAAACTTTTTCTGCAAAGAGTAAAATAGTAAGTATTTGTGGCTTTGGAGGCCCTATGGTCTCTGTTGCAATGACTGAACTTTGTTCTGTAGCATGGAAGTGGCCACATAGCTGATACATAAACAAAGGAGCATGGCTGTTGTTGGACCGGAGACAATGTTCCTCTACCCTTGTAGGGTCAGTGTTGGGGGGCCCTGTGAATTAAACTGACAAAAGGCAGACTACCAAGAAAAAGACAAAGTTGATTCCCTTGTGTAGGGTGTGCTCACAGAAAATGTAGCTCAAAGCAGCAGAGAATTTGGGCCTTATACACCATCTTAACAAGTGGAGGGGTTTAGGAGTTCTAGAGACAATGGCTTTGGGAAATGACTGGAAACTATATGAAGGAAACTAATGGAAGGTAAGGTTTGTTTCACTAAGGTTTGTTTATGCAATTTTCTCATCCTGGTTCTGATTTCTCCTACGTGGTGATAGGAGTCATTCTTTCCCCCTAGAGCAGGAAACCTCCCCTTAGGGAGACTGTTGACAGTGGTATTCTTTTAAAAGGCTGGCTCTGCTTTTAGACAGATAAGGGTAGTACACAGAAGCCTCTTCCTGCATTTGTTGATTCTTAAATGTCTTCAGGTCAGCATAATTCTTATGCTACAGTGGCATATTCTGGATCCCTTCACTGTGTTCCAGTAAAAGTTTATTTACAAAAACAGGTGGTGGGCTGGTTATGGCTTGGGCGTTGTAGTTTACTGACCCCTGATGGTGGAGCTCTGTGTATTGGGCAGAGAGATATTATTCACTTTGCTCCATAGAAAAGCGGAACTGTAATGTAGGATTGTTACAGCTCTTGGGCTTATGTCTATCTTAGCTATGTCTGGACAAATGGTTTAGCTAATTGAGATTTAGGATACTCATTTGAGCAGGTCTAGCAGCTGTTCTCTTTGCAAAAACTTTTGTGAGTAAATACTGCGTATAATTGAAAGAAATACAAAGACATTGTTTTTTGTTTGTTTGTTGTTTGGATTTTGGCTTTTTAAAAATTATACGATCTGGCCACTCTCCTATTCAGTTTTAAGGGGATGCATATGATAGTTGCCTATATTTTTAAGCTAGTATTGCCCCTTCCCAGAGAGGGATGTCTTGTTTTATCCCTTGGAGTAGTGAGTTTTTTTCATGCTTGCTGACCCCTGGAAGTGAGTTTTTTTTTCTTCAAAAAATGAAATCAGTTCCAGTTCCAGTTTTATTAAAATCATGTTTGTTTGGTAACCAATTTATGGAAAACAAGAAGAACATACATTTGCCTTTTTTTTAAATGTTGCCTTACACATTTTTAAAATAAATTGGTCATACTGTGGATGGTCAGGAGGCTCAAGGACATACCTGAACGTTCGTGCTACTCTTAGGGTTATGGATTAATCATAGGATAGTTTGGGGTTCTTAACTCTATTGCTACTCCTTGCTCCATTTATTTACTAAGAAAACCCAAGTATTGATTTCTTTCTTTAAAGCTCTTGGATACAGTGCTCACCCAAGTTAGAGGACCATCACAAAGACACCAGGGAAGTGTTTAGTGCTGTTATGGCTCAATTATGGTTTACATGGGCCTGAGTATTTTCCTTTTTTGTGCTGGAAAGACTACCCACCTCCAAGATACATGGAGTTAGTGTTTTCAGAAGAGAGGAGGGAGGGATGGAGCTGGTTTAGTATTTGGCGCATACCTTCCTAGAATCTTGTGTGTATTGGAGAGAAATAGGGATTGTCTGCTGTACTGCAATGTTCCTCAGGCAAGTTTAGGATGGGAGACCTGAAATCTGAGCATCCCTGTCTTCTAGCTCTTGTAAAATCACAGCTGTGACTTGTACTTACAAAGCTCTCTGATTCATGGGGACGCTTAGCTATCCTCCACCGCAGTATGATGTGTGAGCCTCTGAACCACACCCAAAAGCAATTTGCAGAATTAAAATTTTTGAAGGCTTATAATACATCAGTGCTATTCTTATTGAGACAAAAAAATTAGATTTGTTAGATAACGGCACTGTTATTATTTGTGAGATCCAGATAGCCCCAAAGGATATTAAAGCCTGTTCCCCAGGCTAAATTTCATCAATACCATTAGCCCTGCTTAGGATAGTATCTTCAGCCAATCATTTGTTTGGTATTATGTAAATTGCCATTGTTTGAAAGATAGTATAATTTATGTACAGTCTCCTGAACTTCTGGGTACTTAAAGCCCAGAGTTTTGATTGATATTTACTAGTTAATACAGAACTCACCAGAGAGAACGAGGCCTTGGTGTGGTTAAGCCTGACTGGAGCTTTCAAAGCCATTGCAAACAGAAGAATGTTGTGCTATAAATTATTTATAAAAGGACAGTTGATTATCAGTTGTTCCATTTTTTCCTATGTTGGTTAATTTAATAAAAAAGAAAAAATATGCTGAGAACTATGTAGAGAAAACACAAAGCTGTTTAATTAAGTGATTAAAATGATCCCTTTGATGTAATACATGCAAGACATTTAAGAATTTACCTGACTCTCCTAAATAGCTGAGTCAGTGGGGATTAAAACAAATGAGCTTTCTGTCTTGCTTTCTGCAGATCAGCTTAATAGTAAGTGGCTTTGAAAATTCCGGAGTAAAGCGGTTACCTTAACTGATCTTTAAATCAGTTTGGTCATCTATGTAAAAACTATATGCTGTTTGAGAGCTCACAGCTAAATAAAGCAGAATGATGTTTGGCTGTGTTCTTTTTCCCGTCACTATCAAGTTGCAGTGTGCCTTGTGGAAAATCTACGAGGGAGGGATAACATGAGAGTTTAAATCATGTTGTGTTTCAGATTTCCAATGTTCCTTGTTTGTTTGTTTGTTTTCCTGAGTTCATTTCTCTCTCAAAGTAGTAATCTTCACTTTATGAACTCTCTGTTGTCTCCACAGAAATGAATTATGATTTTTAAAGCTCTAGCCCTAAGATTTTAGGGCAAGGTATAAACTCCTAAGCAATTATGATTCGTTGCATGTACATGTTAGTAATAGAAAAGAGCAAAACAACGGCAACAAAAAAGTAGCTAAGCCACACATGTGCAAGCCTGCACACACGCACACACATTTCACATTGTTCAGTTCGGCAAGCATTGTTGAGCACTTACTGTGTACCGGGCCGTCTGCCACTAATTGTGGTAACTCACAATCTACCCTCACTGAAATAGCTTTGGCAGCCCAGCAACGTGCAGCTCTCAGGTTCTATTCGGCACACTGCCTGTTTATGTAGGGCCCAAAAACTAATAATGGATTTTACATTTTTAAATGGTTTAAAGAAATCAAAAGAGGAATATAAAAGTATATGAGATTCAAAATTTAGTCTATAAATAGAGTTTTAAAAATTAATTTTTTTTCTTTTTTCTCTTTTTCATTGAATTTATTGGAGTGACATTGGTTAATAAAAGTATATGGATTTCAGGAGTACAAGTCTATAATAGATCATCTGTATATTGTGTTGTGTGTTCACCACCTAAAGTCAAGTCTCCTTCCATCACCATGTACCCCCCTGTACCCACTTCTACCCTTCCACCCCTTTCCCTTTGGGAATCACCATACTGCTATCTGCATCTATGAGTTATTTGTCTAAAATGGTATATTTACACAATGGAATACTACTCTGCCTTTAAGTTCAGGAGACTGTACATAAATTATACTATCCTTCAAACAATGGCAATTTACATAATACCAAACAAATGATTGGCTGAAGATACTATCCTAAGCAGGGCTAATGGTATTGATGAAATTTAGCCTGAAGAACAGGCTTTAATATCCTTTGGGACTATCTGGATCCCACAAATAATAACAGTGCAGTTATCTAACAAATCTAATTTTTTTGTCTCAATAAGAATAGCACTGATGTATTATAAGCCTTCAAAAATTTTAATTCTGCAAATTGCTTTTGGGTGTGGTTCAGAGGCTCACACATCATACTGCGGTGGAGGATAGATAAGCGTGCCCATGAATCAGAATAATCAACAGCGTGCTTCGGAAGGACCAGTGTTCAGAAAATTGTTGGGGATGACTCAGCCTATAAATGTCTTTATTTTGGGGGAAACTGTCTGGAGCTCTTTATTTGTTCTAGTTATGCATGTGTCTTGTGGTGAGATGATAAAATACAGTGAGGAAAATAAAACAATTTGGAATGAGGTAACCTATAGATATATGATGCATTGCTTGGTGTTGAGGGGAGCATTGTAACCTCGAGTTATCTAGTGTCTGGGTCACATCAGGCTTTCAGTGTCACTCACGGGGTTTTGAAGGCAGAATTTGATCTACACTGTGTTTGAGTCTCTGGGACAGAGACTGAGGTGGTAAAAAGAAGGAAATCTTATCCTCTGTGACAGCATGGATGGACCTGGAGAACATTATGCTAAGTGAAATAAGCCGCTCAGAGAAAGACAAGTACCATAGGATTTCACTCATATGTGGAATCTAATGAACAAAATATACTAACAAGCAAAATAGAAACAGACTCAGAGACATAGGAACAGACTGCTATCTGTCAGAGGGGAGGGGATTGTGAGGCTGGGTGAAAAATGGGAAGGGATTAAGCAAAAAAATTATTTTTCAAGCACAGCTGACATAAAATATTAGCTTCAGGAGTACAACTCAGTGATTAGACAGTTGTATAACTCATGAAGTGGTCACCCCAGTAAACCTAGTACCATCTGACACCATGCATAATTATTAGAATATTATTGACTATATTTCTTAGCTGTACTTTATTTATTATTATTTTTTAATAATTTCATTTTTTAATGGGGTGACATCAATAAATCAGGATATATATATTCAAAGATAACAAGTCCAGGTTATCTTGTCGTTAAATTATGTTGCATACCCATCACCCAAAGTCAGATTGTCCTCTGTCACCTTCTATCTAGTTTTCTTTGTGCCCCCCCCCTTTTCCTCTGCCTTTCCCCCCTCCCCCTGTAACCACCACACTCTTATCAATGTCTCTTAGTTTCTCTTTTATGTCCCACCTACGTATGGAATAATGCAGTTCCTGGTTTTTTCTGGTTTACTTATTTCGCTTCGTATCATGTTATCAAGATCCCACCATTTTGCTGTAAATGATCCGATGTCATCATTTCTTATGGCTGAGTAGTATTCCATAGTGTATATGTGCCACATCTTCTTTATCCAGTCATCTATTGATGGGCTTTTTGGTTGTTTCCATGTCCTGGCCACTGTGAACAATGCTGCAATGAACATGGGGCTGCATGTGTCTTTACGTATCAATGTTTCTGAGTTTTTGGGGTATATACCCAGTAGAGGGATAACTGGGTCACAAGGTAGTTCTATTTTCAGTTTTTGAGGAACCACCATACTTTCTTCCATAATGGTTGTACTACTTTACATTCCCACCAACAGTGTATGAGGGTTCCTTTTTCTCCACAGCCTCTCCAACATTTGCTATTACCTGTCTTGTTGATAATAGCTAATCTAACAGGTGTGAGGTGGTATCTCATTGCCATTTTGATTTGCATTTCTCTAATAACTAAAGAAGATGAGCATCTTTTCATATATCTGTTGGCCATTTGTATTTCTTCCTGGGAGAAGTGTCTGTTCATGTCCTCTTCCCATTTTTTTTATTGGATTGTTTGTTTGTTGTTGAGTTTTATGAGTTCTTTGTATATTTTGGATATTAGGCCCTTATCTGAGCTGTTGTTTGAAAATATCATTTCCCATTTAGTTGGCTTTCTGTTTATTTTGTTATCAGTTTTCTTGCTGAGCAAAAACTTCTTAGTCTGATGTAGTCCCATTCATTAATTTTTGCCTTCACTTCTCTTGCCTTTGGAGTCAAATTCATAAAATGCTCTTTAAAACCCGGGTCCATGAGTTTAGTACCTATGTCTTCTTCTATGTACTTAATTGTTTCAGGTCTTATGTTTAGATCTTTGATCCATTTTGAGTTAATTTTAGTACAGGGGGACAAACTGTAGTCCAGGTTCATTCTTTTGCATGTGGCTTTCCAGTTTTCCCAGCACCATTTATTGAAGAGGCTTTCTTTTCTCCATTGTGTGTTGTTGGCCCCTTTATCAAAAACTATTTGACTATATATATGTGGTTTTATTTCTGGACTTTCTATTTTGTTCCATTGGTCTGAGTGTCTATTTTTTCTGCCAATACCATGCTGTTTTGATTGTGGTGGCTGTATAATATAGTTTGAAGTCAGGTATTGTAATGCCCCAGCTTCATTCTTTTTCTTTAGGATTGCTTTGGCTATTCGGGGTTTTTTATAGTTCCATATAAATCTGATGATTTTTTTGCTCTATTTCTTTAAAAAATGTCATTGGAATTTTGATGGGAATTGCATTAAATTTGTATATTGCTTTGGGTAATATGGCCATCTTGATTTTATTTATTCTTCCTAACCAAGAACAAGGTATATTCTTCCATCTCATTATATCTTTTTCAATTTCTCTTAACAGTGGTTTATAGTTTTCATTATATAAGTCCTTTACATTCTTTGTTATGTTTATTCCTAAGTATTTTATTTTTTTTGTTGCAATCGTGAAGGGGATTATTCTTTTGAGTTCGTTCTCAATTGTTTCATTGTTGGCATATAGAAAGGCTATTGACTTCTGTATGTTAATTTTGTATCCTGCGACCTTACTGTATTGGCTTATTGTTTCTAGTAGTCTTTTTGTGGATTCTTTGGGGTTTTCGATGTATAGGATCATATTATCTGCAAAAAGTGATACCTTTACTTCTTCTTTTCCGATATGGATGCCTTTTATTTCTTTGTCTTGTCTGATTGCTCTGGCTAGAACCTCTAGTACCACATTAAATAAGAGTGGAGAGAGTGGACAACCCTGTCTTGTTCCTGATTTAAGGGGGAAAGCCTTCAGTTTAGTGCCATTTAATATGATGTTAGCTGATGGTTTATCATATATGGCCTTTATCATGTTGAGATATTTTCCTTCTATACCCATTTTGTTGAGAGTCTTAAACATAAATTTGTGCTGTATTTTATTGAAAGCCTTTTCTGCGTCTATTGATAAGATCATGTGGTTTTTGTTCTTTGTTTTGTTGATATGGTGTATTACGTTAACCGTTTTACGTATGTTGAACCATCCTTGAGATTCTGGGATGAATCCCACTTGATCATGATGTATTATTTTTTTAATATGTTGTTGTATTCGATTTGCTAGTATTTTGTTTAGTATTTTAGCATCTGTATTCATTAGAGATATTGGTCTGTAGTTTTCTTCTTTTGTGCCATCCTTGCCTGGTTTTGGTATGAGGGTTATGTTGGCCTCATAAAATGTGTTTGGAAGTATTGCTTCTTCTTCAATTTTTTGGAAGACTTTGAGTAGAATAGGAACCAAGTCTTCTTTGAATGTTTGATAAAATTCACTGGTATAGCCGTCAGGGCCTGGCCTTTTATTTTTGGGGAGGTTTTTAATGTTTTTTTCTATTTCTTCTCTACTAATAGGTCTGTTTAGGCTTTCTGCTTCTTCTTGACTCAGTCTAGGAAGGTTGTATTGTTCTAGGAATTTATCCATTTCTTCTAGGTTGTTGAATTTAGTGGCATAAAGTTTTTCATAGTATTCTACAATAATTCTTTGTATATCTACGGTGTCCTCTTCTTTCATTTGGATTTTGTTTATATGAGTTCTTTCTCTTTTTTCCTTGGTAAGTCTTGAAAGGGTTTGTCAATTTTGTTGATCTTTTCAAAGAACCAGCTCCTTGTTCTATTAATTTTTTCTATAGTTTTTCTGTTCTCTATTTCATTTATTTTTGCTCTGATTTTTATTATCTCCTTTCTTCGGCTGGTTTTGGGTTGTCTTTGTTCTTCTTTTTCTAGTTCCTTAAGGTGTGAAGTTAAGTGGTTCACTTGGGCTCTCTCTTGTTTGTTCATATATGCCTGAAGTGATATGAACTTCCCTCTTATCACTGCTTTTGCTGCATCCCATAGATTCTGATATGTCGTATTGTCATTTTCATTTGTCTGTATATATCTTTTGATCTCTGCACTTATTTCTTCTTTGACCTATTCATTTTTTAAAAATATATTGTTTAGTTTCCACATTTTTGTGGGATTTTTTTCCTCTTTTTTGCAGTGGAATTCTAGTTTCAAGGCTTTATGATCAGAAAATATGCTTGGTACAACTTCGATTTTTCTGAATTTGTTGATGTTGTTTTTGTGGCCCAACATATGGTCAATTCTTGAGAATGATCCATGTACACTGGAGAAAAATGTATACTCAGTCACTTTGGGATGAAATGTTCTGTAGATGTCTATCATATCCAGGTGCTCTAGTGTTTTGTTTAAGGCCACTATATCTTTGTTGATTCTCTGTTTGGATGACTGATCTAGAGCCGTCAGCGGTATACTGAGGTCTCCAAGTATGATTGTATTTTTGTCAGTTTTTGTTTTAAGGTCAATAAGTAGCTGTCTTATATATTTTGGTGCTCCTTGGTTTGGTGCATATATATTAAGAATTGTTATGTCTTCTTGATTCAGTGTCCCCTTAGCCATTATGAAATGGCCATTTTTGTCTCTGAGTACTTTTGCTGTCTTGTAGTCAGCATTATCAGATATGAGTATTGCTACACCTGCTTTTTTTGGATGTTATTTGTTTGTAGTATTGTTTTCCAGCCTTTCACTTTGAATTTGTTTTTATCCTTGTTACTTAGATGAGTTTCCTGTAGGCATCATACACTTGGATTTTCTTTTTTAATCCATTCTGCTACTCTGTGCCTTTTTATTGGTGAGTTTAATCCGTTTACATTTAGTGTAATTATTGATACTTGTGAGTTCCCTATTGCCATTTTATATCTTGCTTTCTGTTAGTTTTGTGTCTTGTTTGATCCTTCTCTTTCGTTTTTCTATCTTTTGTTTTTATTTGGTTGTTTTCCATACATCTTTCCTCTGTTGCTATCTTTTTTATCTCATGTGCTTCTGTGGTGGTTTTTTCAATGGTGGTTTCCTTTAAGTAATGAAAAGGGTTCCCACCCTGTTCATTGTAGCGCACTATTTTGTGAGTACTTTTGCACTTCATTGTCCTTTGCTACTGTTAATCTCCATCCTCTCCCCCCCCCTTTTTTTTTTGTTATTGTCACAGTTTAAATTTGGTTTTATTGTGTTCTTCTTGGAGCTTTTACTTGTGGGTTGTTTTTTTTTTTGTTCTTTGTATCTGATTGGAGAACCCCCTTTAGTAATTCCTGGAGTGGGGGTTTTCTGATGATAAATTCCCTCATCTTTTCTGTATCTGTGAATGTTTTTATTTCTCCTTCATATTTGAAGGATAGCTTTGATGGGTATAGTATTTGTGGCTGAAATTTCCTCTTTCAGGACTTTAAATATTGGGGTCCACTCTCTTCTAGCTTGTAGAGTTTCTTCTGAGAAATCTGATGATAATCTAATGGGCTTTCCTTTATATGTTGTATTCTTCTTTTCCCTGGCTGCCTTGAGAATTTTTTCTTTGCCGTTGGTTTGTGCCAATTTCATTATGATGTGCCTTGGAGTAGGTTTGTTGGGGTTAAGAAAACTCGGAGTTCTGTTTGCTTCTTGAATTTGAGGCTTTAGTTCTTTCCACAGGCTTGGGAAGTTCTCATCTATTATTTGTTTGAGTATGTTCTCCATTCCATTTTCTCTCTCTTCTCCCTCTGATATACCTATTATTCTTATGTTATTCTTTTTGATGGAATCAGATAATTCTTGTAGGGCTATCTCATTTTTTTAAATTTTTGAATCTCTTTCTTCTTCTCTCTGTTGTGCCTCAAGTTGCTTGTCTTCTATTTCACTAATCCTCTCTTCTATTTGGCCTGTTCTATTAGCTGAGCTTGTTACCTCATTTTTCAGCTCATGAATTGAGTTTTTCATGTCTGTTTGATTTGTTTTTATAGTTTCAATTTCCTTGGACATATATTCTTTGTGTTCACTGAGTTGTTTTCTGAGCTCCCTAAATTGCCTTTCTGTGTTTTCTTGTATATCTCAGAGGATTTTTAGGATTTCTATCTTGAATTCTCTGTCATTTAGCTCCAATGTTTCCAATATATTAATTTTTTTCTCCATAGATTTTTTTCCTCATCTAGCTGTGTTACCTCTCTTTCTTTTGTATCCATGATATTCGATTTTCTCTTCCTTAATGGCATCTGAGGGTGGTTTTGTTGATAGTATTAATGAGATTTAATAAAGAATAAAAAGTTAAAACAATAAAAAATCGAAAAAAGTTGTTTTTTTAAAAAAATTTAATTATGAAATAAAGAAAAATAAAATAAAATAAAAATTAAAAAAAGGAAATTATTCCCCCCCTCCTTTTTTCCTCTCCTGTCCTCTCCCCTCTTTCTTGAGAAAATCTGTGGTGAACTGTGAATTATATTGTATTAAATAGAACAAACAATGCCTGTAATGGAGGGCCTGAATTGGGGAAAAGTAATAAAGGGGCAAAAAAAAAAAAAAAAAAAAAAAAAAAAAAAAAAAAAAAAAAAAGGGGGTATGGACCCACAAAAAGCAAATAAGGAAAAAATTTGGGTCAAGAATAAAATGATTTGCTTTTAGGTGTTGGTTGAGTAAGACTTATGATGAGAGGAATAAGAGGGACACAGGAAAATGTGGGGACAAATTAAAAAATTACTATTGTATTTAGTGGAACTAGATCTAGATAAAATGGAGAGCCAGGGATGGGAGCACTGCTAGTGAGTTAAAAAGGTGAAGTAAAAACCCCCAAAATGCCACAAACATAAGTTTGAGTCCCAGATAAGATAATTTGTTTGTTATTGAGGTTTGAGTGAGAGAAGACATAAAGGAGAAAGGAAGAAACTAATATAGAGGGAGAAAAGAAAGAGAGAGACAGAGAAAAAAGAGGGAACCACTAAAAGAAGAAAAAAGAAAAAAGAGGAGAGAGAGAGACAGTTAAGGGTTTTGAGGTGCAACCCTCATAGAGAGAAAGGAAGAGGAGAGAAAAGATAATGGGAGATGTAACACTTATGGGTAGTGTAGTTCAAGGAGAGGAGAGAGTAAGACCAGCAGAGAGTTAAACAACCAAATTGGAGGAGGAAAAAAAAATATCAAGAATGAAGATAAGAGAAACAAACGAACAAATATAATAAAATGGGATAGGTTATAAAGTCTGTGGATTATTCTTGATTTTGAGAGGTTATCTTCTTGCTTTTTCTTTTCTCTCCCTCTTCCTGGTCGGTGACTCTGTACCCCGGGTTCTGCCCCTTTGCCATGCTCAGGTAGAGGTTTGCCGTTGATAAGTCTCTATGGCGATGTCATGTATTGTGCTTCAGTCTCATTGGCAGTCGAGGCTCATTAGCATTTATAGGCTCCGCCAGTGAGAGAGTTCGTGTTCCTGGAGCCTTTCTCCTAGTCTTTCCTTCCTCAATTAGTAGCCTGATAATCCAGCTATGGGGTTGCTGCTGTCTCTGCCTGGATAGTAAGAGGCTCAAAGAGCTGACAACTCCCTACTCTATTGCCACTCAGCACAGGGCTCTGGGTAAGGTTCAGTCAGTCAGAGCTGCTAGCATAATCAGGCGGGGCTTCCACCCACACAAAGACCTCTGGCTCTGCCACTCTGTCCGGTAATACGGGCAGGCGCCCACTCCCGGGGTGCTTGGAAGAAACTCTCGCTCACTATCTGCACGCGCAGACCAGGATATCAGGCCAGAAGTCTCACCCTCTGAGTGAAACCCCCGCATGCACAGAAGAGTTCCAGTGTTGGAATTGGCTCTCGCTCCATCCCCGTGCATGGCTTTTTCAAGGCACTGGGGCGGCCCGAGATTCTGCTTTTGGCCCAAACAGAGGCCCCTGGCTCTGCCCCTCTGTGGGATAACACGGGCGCACACTGCCGAGGCACTCGGAGGAATCTCTCGCTCACTATCTGCACGCAGACCAGGATATCAGGCCAGCCGCCTCACCCTCTGAGTGAAACCCCCACCTGCATGGAAAAGTTCCAGCGTTGGAATTAGTTCTCACTCCCTCCCCGTGCGTGGCTTTCCCAGGGTGCTGGGGCGGTCCGGAGATTCTGCTTTTGGCCCACACAAAGGCCCCTGACTCTGCCTCTCTGTGGGATAACACGGGCGCCCACTCCCGGGGCTTTGGAAGGAATCTCTAGCCCACTATCTGCGCGCGCCGACCAGGAGATCGGGGAAAATGGCTGCCCCACTTGTCTTTCTTTGTCTGGGTTTGGTGCGAGTGTTAGCTTGTATTGCCTGGGTTGCCACAGGAACAGTTTTTCCTCGGCTTGGATCTCCGTGTCACAGCCTGGTTCGGCCGTTTGTGCCGCGACCTGGATCTATTCACCCCCTTTGCCCGCCTTAGTTTCTATATTCTCAGTTCCCAGTGAAAGCCGCCCTGTTTAGGTTAGTGAGGAAGGCGGAGCATTTCTTACTCCCTATTTCCTTTGGGGTTTGGTTATATATTTAGCCAATTTTTCGCTCGACCATACCTTTGGGTGTATTGCAAAACATATGGAGGCTCCAAGGATAGGTTTTTCTGTTTCTGGTTGAAGGTCTTGTTGAGTTTTGGGGGAGATTTATTGGTATTGCTTCCTACCCCGCCATTACTCTGACATCATCTCCCTTAGCTGTACTTTATATCCCTGTAACTATCAGCTTGTACTTCTTAATTCCATCACCTTTTTCACCCATCCCCCAAACCCCCACCCATCTGGCAACCATCATCTGTATCTATGAGTCTGTTTCTGTTCTGTTTGTTCATTTATTTTGATTTTTAGATTCCACATATAAGTGAAACCATATGTCACTTGTCCTTCTCTGTCTGACTAATTTCACTCAGCGTGATATCCTCTAGGTCTATCCATGTTGTATATGGCAGAATTTCATTCTTTCCTATGGTTGAGTCACATTCCATTGTTTATATGCACATCTTTATCCATTAATAGACACTAAGGTTGTTTTTATATCTTAGCTATTGTAAATAATGCTGCAGTGAACATAAGGATGTCTGTGTATTTTATATAAATAACCAGAAATGGAATTAATTTTGTTTGGTATAAGCATTGTTACCCCAGCTTTTGTTGTTTGTTTGTTTCCATTGTCATGAAATGCCCTTTTCCATCCCTTTACGTTCAGTCTATGTGTGTATTGGATCTGAAGTCAGTTTTATAGACAGCATATGTAAGGGTCTTGCTTTGTTATCCATTTCCCCCACTGTATGTCTTGTGACCGGGACATTTAATTCATTTGCATTTAAAGTAATTGTTGATAGATATGTCTTTATTGCCATTTTATTACTCGTAGTTTTGATTTTTAAAAAAATCTTCTTCTTAAGACCCTTTAACCTTTTATAAAATATTTTCATTTATTCCCCTCCCCTCCCCCACCCCTCCCTCTCCTTCCTCGCCCCCTCCCCACCCCTCCACCCCACTTCTTGTTACCATCACATTCTTGTCCATGTCTCTGAGTCTCATTTTTATGTCCCATCTATACATGGGTTCATATAGTTCTTAGTTTTTTCTGATTTACCTATTTCACTCCGTATAATGTTATCAAGGTCCATCCATGTTATTGTAAATGATCCGATGTCATCATATCTTATGGCTGAGTAGTATTCCATAGTATATATGTACCAAAGCCATTTAATCCACTCGTCCTCTGACGGACACTTGGGCTGTTTCCAGATCTTTGCTATTGTGAACAATGCTGCTATAAACATGGGGGTACATTTCTCCTTCTGGAACCGTTCTATGGTGTCCTTGGGGTATATTCCTAAAAGTGAGATGGCTGGGTCAAAAGGCAGTTCAATTTTCAATTTTTTGAGGACTTTCCATACTGTTTTCCACAGAGGCTGCACCAGTCTGCATTCCCACCAGCAGTGCAGGAGGGTTCCCTTTTCTTCACATCCTCGCCAGCACTTATTCTGTGTTGTTTTGTTGATGAGTGCCATTCTGACAGGTGTGAGGTGATATCTCATTGTGGTTTTAATTTGCATTTCTCTAATGATTAGTGATGTTGAGCATTTTTTCATATGCCTATTGGCCATCTGTATATCCTCTTTGGAGAAGTGTCTATTCATTTCTTTTGCCCATTTTTTGATTGGATTGTTTGTCTTTCTGGTGTTGAGATGATGGAGGATGATTTGACTTTGAGTGAGGGGTATGCAGCATAATCAAAGGTCAAAATAATCTGGAGATGTTTTCTTGGAACATATGTACCCTGATTTATCAATGTCACTGCTTTAAAATTAATAAAAATAAGATAAAAAAAGAATTCATGTTTAGCTTAATATAAATAGAGAGGTTATATATTGAAATATTTTTAGATACATATAAACAAATACATGTCAGCTTAGGGGTCCCGGAAGCACCAACACCTCAGTAGCAATGAGCACACCTAGCACCCAGATCAGGCGTGGCGAACAGTTTTTGCCCCTGGGCCAGATTAGAAAGAAAACTTTTTTCACGGGCAGGACAAAATATTAAAATTAAAAAATGTTAAATACAAAAATGATTTGTTTAAGTAAACAAAATTTTATTATGTAATTTGTTTATGAATAAATGTGAGTGAAAACAATTTTTAATATATAATATTATTTTAATAAAACATATTTTAATAAAAATATAATTACCTACCAAAAAAATTTTTTTTTCATTTAGACGATTAAATTTAACAGGGTGACATTGGTCAACTAGAGTACATAGATTTGGGGCAAACCTCTCTACATCATTTGGACAATTGGTAATGTTGTATATCTATCACCCAAAATCAAATCATCCTCTGTCACCTTGTATTTGTCCCTCTTTATGTCCCTCCCCCGCCCCCTCCCTCTTACTCCTTTCCCCTCCTCCTAGTAACCACTGCACTCTTATCTATGTCCATGAGTCTCAACTTTGTGTCCCACCTATGTATGGAATCATACAGTTCTTAGCTTTTTCTGATTTACTTATTTCATTCAGAATAATGTTCTCAACATTTCTTGTCATACTGGTTTGGTGGTGTTGAACCCCTTTAGCTTTTTCTTGTCTGGGAAGCTCTTTCTCTGTCCTTCTATTCTAAATAATAGCCTTGCTGGGTAAAGTAATCTTGGTTGCAGGTTCTTTTCTTCATCACTTTGAATGTATCTTGCCACTTTCTTCTGATCAACAGAGTCTCTGTTGAGAAATCAGTTGGAAGTTTTATGGGAGCTGCCTTATAGGTAACTAACTGCTTTTCTTTTGCTGCTTTTAAGATTCTCTCCCTGCATTTAACCTTGGGCATTTTTATGAACCTCTTTGGGTTAATCTTTAAAGATTTTTATTTTATTGATTTAGAGAGAGGGAGAGAGATTGTAGTTGCTTCATTTTAGTTGTTCATTGATTGCTTCTCATATGTGCCCTGACCAGGCAAGCCCTGGGTTTTGATCTGGTAATCCCAGCGTTCCAGGTCAATGATTTATTCACTGCGCCACCACAGGCCAGGCTGAATAAAGGAATTTATTCAGCACATTTTGGGAAGAAGAGCACTGTATTCACATGTTGGCAATGTTGCTACTAGTATTATTACCTTACTCCATCTTTGTGTCCTTGGGAGATGAATAGGGATTCTTCGTATCTTTGTTCTGGCTCTCTTCAATCATGATGTTGCTAAATAAATAATAAAAAAAGAACTCAATGACCTGCATATCTGGTGCAGAAGAGAATGGATTTTGTGAAGCTCCATAATGCAGTGGGGGGGGGGTGTCCCAGAGCATGAGGTGGTAAAACAATGCATAATTCAACAGTGTGCTTTGGAAAAACCAGTGTTCAGAAAACTGTTGGGGATGACTCAGCCTATAAATGTCTTTATTTTGGGGAAACTGTCTGGAACTCTTTATTTGTTCTAGTTATGCATGTGACTTGTGGTGAGATGATAAAATACAGTGAGGTGTTAAATACAATGAGGAAAATAAAACAATTTGGAATGAGGTAACCTATAGACATATGATAAATTGCTTGGTGTTGAGGGGAGTGTTGTAACCTCTAGTTATCTAGTATCTGGGTCACATCAGGCTTTCACTGTCACAGGGTTTTGAAGCAGAATTTGATCTGCGCTGTGTTTGAGTCTCTGGAACAGCAAAACCCATTATGACTGTGTCCTGCGGCACTTGTGAAATCCTCTCTGAGTGTTGAGTTTCAGGTTTCCGCTGATACTTAATATTTGAATTATCTCAAGGAAGATAAGAAAAATGTACTATCTTATTCTATTTATTTTTTGATTGAAGGAAATTGAAAGGAAGTAAAGGAAAAAACTCGTTACCAAGAACAATGTGCAAAGGTCACTCGTTTTGCTTTGCTGGAATAAACCAATATGCTTGAAGTTGCCTGGAGTCCTATGTTGGGTCTTCTGGAGGTAAAGGTGGAGATGAGGATTTGTGTGCAAGTGATGTAGGATTTATCCAGCAGGCGCTCCCAAGAGGAACCAGTGTGGGAATGGAGAAAGTCAGGCAGGGAAGGGTGCAATGCGATTTCAGGGGAAGTCTCAGATGCTTCGTCCTGTGGAACTCTGGAGTGCCAATTTTCCCTCGCAGTCGGTCCTGCATTGCTGGGCTCTCATACTCCTGCACCGTCCGTTGTCTGCTGAGGGCTGCTGGTGTGGGGGTGGGTTTGGAGACAGGTGGCAAATGAACTCCCAGGGACCTGCAAAGCATCTCAGGTGCTGGCCATTAGAAAAGAAAAAGAACATAGATGCTGGGGAGGATGTACAGAAGTGATTGAAGGGAACCCAGCAGATTTGGGGAAATCCCCAACAATGTACTTACTCTTTGAGTAAGCTGCTTTTTGTTCTTTTAAACCTAGCATCTGGGGAGAGGAGTGGGAAAATTTTTCACTTGGAATTGTAAGGGTTGTAAAACCTTTACTATCAATGACCAGGTAGGAAGTATTTGAGGCTTTGTGGGCTACCTGGTTTCTGTTCAGACTAGCAAACAACATCATTGTAGTGCAAAAGCAGTCACAGATTACATGTGAGTGGACATGGACCTGTCACAATAAAACTTTATTTATAAGAACAGAGGTAGGGGGGAGGGAGGACTGGATTTGGCCCAGTGCCATAGTTTGCCAGTCCCTGCTGTGGACCCTCCTTGTATGTGCCTAAGGTGATTTTTAAAAATTCCATTCCCTATATGCTGCAAAACACAGGGAATAATTAGCGTGACTATCAAAAGGATGGATGTGATGCATCCTAAACTAGCCTGGACCCCTACTTCCAATCTTGCGTCATTCACAAGATAATCTTGTGCACAGATAATCTTGCTGAAGGGTGGCTTGTCTCATTTTACTGCTGCTAAAAATACTTAGTGCTCTGTCATCTATAAAATGAAATGTAGACTCTTCAGCATGGCATTTGGGAATCCCTGTGATCTGGCCCAAGCCAGTTTTTCTGTACTGTTTCTGCTTGCCCACCCCCGTGCTTTCTGGTCCAACTAAAGCAGCTACTCACCATCTCTCCCACATGCCCTTTGTTTCCATCTCCCTGACTCGGCCCCTGCTGCTTCCTCTCCCGGAGTGTCCTTCTGCTCTGCTCCGCATTTTGAAATCCCAACTGTTCTCTGAGACTCAATTTGGCCCGTCCTCCATTAAGTGTTCTCCCCATGAGGGAATAGTCTGTGTTCTGGATTTTGATAATAATATTGTCTATTTCTATTAAAACCTTTATTTTATCATACATATATATGTAGTTATTTGCTACATTCACTATATTTTTTAGTAGTTTAGGGAAATGACTTAAAATTTTTTTGCCCTTCACAGTGGGTTGAATATAGTAGATATTCAGTAAATGGAATTTTCAGATGAAGGTTGCTTCCTACATCCTGTGATTATTAATGATTTAAGTGCTGAAACTCTGACATCATTTTTCTTTCTCCTTTTCATAGGCAAGGGCCGTTTTGGCAAAAGTTGGCTATCCTGAGTTTATAATGAATGATACTCACGTTAATGAAGACCTCAAAGCAGTAAGTGCTAAATGTTGTTTTCTGGCAAGTTTTACTGGCCTCATGCCTTTCAACTAACCCAAGTCCAAGCAATTAAACCTGGTGGTGCCAGAAAGCACCAACTTTTGATTCATTCCTTGGCTAACTATGGGCCTCAAGTGCCAGGCGTATCATAAGAGATAGAGCAGATTGAAAACGAAGTTTCAGCAAGAACCTACAGCTGAGTAGGTGCCATAAAGCAAATGGACTTGGATTTGGCTTAATTCGATCATACAGGAAAGAATTAGGCAAATCGAATATTACAATTAGTGAACATGTTCTAATGGGGAACGTATAATGTTTGTTACTAAACAATCTTTATGTGCTGCATTCATATTAAATAACTAGTAATAAATCTACCAGCTGAGAGTTAACTTCATTAAACTTTATGAGTGTTTTTGCAAATTAAGTGCATATACATATGACTCTATAATTTAGGGTGATTTGGACTGTATATTTGCAGTACATTAGTGATGGAGGAATAGTAATAATTCTATTTTATTCCAGTATTTTGGAACATGTATTTTTCTAGTGGATAGACTTATTACAGGCCTTTCTAATTACAGCTGCTCTTATTTCCTTTCCTATAAATAGTTCTGATATAGAACTTTGATTCCTCATAAAACCTCTGTTCTTACTGGATATTCTTGAAAAAGTAGATTTTTAAAAATTCTTTAAATAATGATGGTTCTAAGGTGTAGTTCTTTCCTGAAATTGAGGTTTGACAAGTCACATAACTGAAAGCAATCCCAGCTTTGTAGATGAATATCAAAATTTTGCAAGATTATTCAAAAGTGAAAGAAGGCTTTAATTATAAAGTTTCTCCTTTGGGCTCCAAGATATGACCTTCCAAAGTATTGATCCAGTTGCTATGGAGGAAGATAATTATGCTTCACAGAATCCCAAAGCTCAGAACAGCCCATTTAATTATACATTGTTTTGATGCTGAAAAATCTCACTATTATTATGAGAATTAAGAATACTGATGCAGGTCCTAGCCGGTTGGCTCAGCGGTAGAGTGTTTGCCTGGAGTGTGGAGGTCCTGGGTTTGATGCCCGGTCAGGGCACACAGGAGAAGCACCCATCTGCTTTTCCACCCTTCCCGCTCTCCTTCCTCTCTCTCTCTTCCCCTCCTACAACCAAGGCTCCATTGGAGCAAAGTTGGCCTGGGCGCTGAGGATGGCTCCATGGCCTCCACCTCAGGCCCTAGAATGGCTCCGGCCACAGTGGTACAATAGCCCAGAGGGCAGAGCATCGACCCCTAGTGGGCATGCCAGATAGATCCTGGTCAGGCGCATGCGGGAGTCTGACTGCCTCCCTGCTTCTTACTTCAGAAAAAAAAATAATACTGATGCATTTGACACATCCATGTATGTTATCTTGTAAGCCCCACAGTGTTCATCTGAAGTAGATGGTGCTTAGCACCATTTTGCAGGAAAGGATGTAGAGACTAAAAGAAATTAGGTGATTTCCTGAGTCCACTCAGAGTGTCAAAGCCAAAAACTGAACTCAGGAAGCTCTGCTTGTAGTCTTAGAAGGGGTTCTGCAGGGTCCTTGTCAGGCAGCCTCACTGGAGGAACAGAGGAGTGAGTTTGAAGAGTTTGTGCAGACTGCTTGCCTAGAGATAGTTGGAAGGGAGAAGAGAAGAGGGCAGGTCATGTTAGCAAGTGGTGAATAGCACAGACTTTAGAGTGATTCTGCCTCTTTCACTTATTAGTTGTTTGGTTTTTGTGCAGGTTACATAACTTCACTTAACTTCCCTTTGGTTAGCTGGATGCTGGGGACAATAATAACCTAGTCTTAGTATTAGGATGATTAAGTGAGATTCTATAAATGTAAAAGCACGTAGCACAATGTTTGGAACATATATTAGCTCCCTATAAGTGATAGCTATTGCTCTGTGGATCAGTATGAGCACTGTCACTGATAAGAAGAGCATCACCAGGGCACGGAGTACCTTAGTAGGATTGGCAAATATTTCAAGTCAAAGATAAAGATAAGAAGGCTTGAGAGGAAGTTTGGTGTAGCAGATGACCACTTACTAACAGTGTGACCTAGGATCTCTGTGCCTCAGTTTCGTGTCTAAATGGAGATAGTAATAACCCCTCCCTTACCAGGCTGCTGTGGGGATCAGGTAAGTTAACATATTTCAAGTCTTTATCAATAGAACTGATCCTGGTACACAGTGAACACAATATAAGTGTTAGTTATGACATCTTCAGTTTGCATTTATGATAATAAATTATTTAGGTTGGGAAAAGTCATTATGAATTAACGCATGTAGTATCCAGGTGCCTCAAATTGATTTAAAAGGCTGTGCAAATGGAATAGTCTCAACCTTTAATCAAGTAAGACAGCATTCAGGGCTCACTTGCAGTATTTTAGTTGATCAAGTTTTTTTGGCAGTGTGCTGCTGTTTAAAATCAGTGCCCCGAATTTAAGGACTCACCAAATGCAGTACCTTTTGTGGAAAGAAACCAGATGCCAAACAGGATGCAGTGTTGGGTATGGTCCCTCATTTCTTCAGGGCCTGAACGGAAGCCATTAGACACCAAGATTTTTAAGCACTTTTGTAAAGAAATGGCTTTTGTGTGACTCATTGCCAAAGCAGACGCAATTACACCCAAGAGTTTCTAACACTTTCAAAAACAGACGGGAACAAAATCCAAATATACGAAATAAAAATACATTTGTGTTCAGAAATCAATGGAGAAAATGAATAAAATCCAACCTGAAAATATAGGTAAAGGACACTTGATGTGATAATGATACTGCCACTGAGGTTAATAGCAAAAGGACTCAAGTATTGTGGGTACACAATAGGACTGTGTTTTCAGTTTGGAGAAACATGTAGATAAGGACTACTCTAGGGCTGGTAAGAAATTTCTGGTTATACAAGCTCTGAGCATGAGAGGCTGTTACAGACAGTTTATTTGACACAGGTGGAGATATGACTCACCAGTACAAATGCAAAAGGAAGAGGCTAGGCAATTAGGTAATGGATCAGATAAAGGTCAAGGAGAAAGGTTGAAAACTGAAGTTGGGCCTGTGCAGAGATAAGAGCAAATGGTAAAGGACTTAGAGGCAAATGTAAAGAATTAAGGAAAATGTGTTCTTTCCCCCCCTTTGAGGAAAAGAAGGTAAATTGAGATACCCCAAAATTTATTTCAGAATAGTAATCTTTCTTTGAAAAGAACAAAAAGAAAGGAAATGTCCTTTATGTGATACCCAGTAGCATGCAGGAAAGCCCACTAGTTAGCCTGAAAAGGTAGGCTCCAGTTCCTCTTCAAATTAACCTCCTTAAGTGTTTCTTTGTGTATCCTTGGTGGAGACAGACTCACGAGTGGTATGGTACCAACCTTGGAAAGATTGCTGTATTGGCAGGGAAAGCCACAACCACAACAGGTGTTTCAAGGAGAGGAGATTTAATACAGGATGTGGATTGGAAGGCAAAAATTGGGAAGGTGAGGTAACCCAGGGATTCATGACTTCGGGAAGCTACTACCACCGTTGTCCAGGGGCACAAAAGGGAAGCAGTGACAGCCCCATCATTTAGAAAACACAGGAGGACTGCCACTGCAGCTGGGGCTGTGGAGGAGGGCATGAAGATTCTTCCAGAGTCATTGTCAGAAGATGAGAGAGGGGGGAGACAGAGTAATAAGAGACCAAGCATAACATCCTTTCCCCTCCTGCCACCTGCTGGCTTCCCACAGTCTGCCTTCTGGCAAGGAGCCAACTGGCAATGGAGCCTGGGAAGCAGAATTTTCCGAAGCTCGGCCCCAGCATTACAGGACAAAGTAAAGGGTGGGCCTGTGTCTCAGACACAGGAGGTAAATAACCGGCACTAGGCATGCCACTCATTCTTGTGAAAGCCAGTGGAGAACTGCAGTAGGGACGAGTCTGAATCAAAGCTGACCTGCATTTACTTAGGGGAATTGGATACGGGTAATTTTTCAGAAAAGATCAGTGTTTCTGGTGAATGATATAAACAAACATGAACATATTAATATGCATATAGAGGTATATGGATAGTATGTCAACCCACATAATATTCTCCGGGGTGGGTCTTGGTCTGTTCTGGGCAGTGGTGCACTGGTGTGTATGTGTGTGTGTGTGAATATAAATATATAAACATTTATATTTATATGTGTTGTGTGTGTTATATGTGTGTAAATGACAGAGAGTGCTACTGCCATTATGCAACAGTGAGGTAATATTTAGGTGGCATGTTATTAAAACATTGAAATACTTCTGTACTATTTAGGAAAAAATCAAAATAAAATATTGCCGTAGGCTCTCCCAAGTGATCTCTGGCAAGCATGGCCCTGGAGAGCCAAGAGTGGGCGCTGGAGGGGGATGCCCACCAGCCTTCCAGCCCACCCTCTGGAAGTCCACACTCTGGCCTTCACCTCGAGTACTCCACTGGCCGGAGCAGACCCAGACTTCCCTTTCCTCTTGGTGGTGATGATAGGGCATCTGGCTCCATCTAGTTCCTGGCTGGTGTACTAACTACTGCTACCTCACCTTCCACAGTGTACCGTGTGTGTAGGTTGTTAAACATGCTGAATGCAGGTGCATGCACACACACTCACACCCACACACTACTTATGGGTAAAGCCATCTATGCAAAAATAATCTTGCATATTACTTTGCTGTTTAAATAAGGGGAAATATAAATATGAACTTTGGATCCATTAAGTATTCAGAAATTTCATTGCGTAATATAAAATCTTTGTTATACATATTTGGATACATCTCTGAGTATCTAGAATCTATACTTCCTGTTGGCTTATGTAGTGTTTAATCAACATGTACATAGCAATTCTGCACAGAAGCTGAGCACACTTCCTTGTTCTGCCCTATTGCATGTTCTTCACCTGTGGCGGGGAGATAGCTTTATTCCTCTATTTAATCTGTGACATTTGGTGAGAAATTCAGATTCCCCTAAATTTTATGATCTGGACAGCTATTCCTAGAGAATGACAGAAGAGCCCCAATTAGTTTTCCAAAGGTCACTCACTTGAAAAGTCAGAAGATGGAATTGATTGAAAGTCTCATCTATCACAAGGTAATAACTGTAACTGGCCCCTTTTGACCCCTATCCTTAACTGGTCGCATGGGAAAAAGTAAAATTTGTCACTTATCACCTGTGACTTCCATTAAATAAATGGAATAGAGCAACTAAGCCATGCTTAGAAATAGCAAATATTCTCAGTTTAATAAAACAGTTTTTAAATTGTTCTTCTAAACATAGATGATAAGCTGTTAGCAAATTGTAATTACTTACCTCTGAGTTTTGCTCCTCATGGTTATTTTCATGGCTGTGGTAGACCTCATTTAGTTGAAGTGATTTTAGACATGGGACTCTTCTTTAGGAAAATTTTGGATGCTTTTTCATTTGCTATCTGTAAAACAAGCTGAATGTCAAGGTTTCCCTCTCAAATGAGTAGGATAATCCTACGAATAGCAAACTCATCTTCAAGTAACAACTGACCCCACTGATATTCCAATAAAAAAAGTTAATATTTGTGAAGGAAATTCCTTTGGGAGAGTTTCCTGGAAAGTGTTCTGAACCCAAGAACATATCTGAATTTTCTCTCACTTACAATCGGATTCTGAGAGTTCTGGCAGAGTTTTATTGGGAACAAATGGAAAAAGCTCAGGGTTGAACAGTGGGAACATTTTTAAAAACCATACAATCCAGGAATGCATTAGAATTGCTAGATGAGGTTGCTTCCTAAAACTAGGAGCTTACTCTCTTTCTTCTGAGGCTGAGTATAAACATCCGTCTTAAAATTCAATTGATAGTAAGGTTTCTTTTTATGACGAAGAATCTCAAATATTAGGAAAGTATGTAAAATAATATTTTGAATAGCTTTAACAGATATTACATGTATGCCATATTAGCTTTATAAATGCATATACACATTTTAAATGAATAAAACAGATACATTGGAAAGTCTCTGTGTAATCATCATTGGCCTAATGTCCTTCCTCCCTGCCTACCTCCTTTCCCAGTTATAAACACTTTTGACTTCAGTGTTTATCATTCCCGCACATTTTTTTTTAGTGCAAGAGAGAGAGAGACAAAGAGACAGACAGACAAGAAGGGAGAGAGATGAGAGATGAGAAGCATCAACTCGTAGTTATGGCACTTTAGTTGTTCACTGATTGCTTTCTCATACTTGCCTTGATGGGGGGGGGGAGTCAGTGCCCCCTTGCTCAAGCCAGCCACCTTTGGGCTTAAGCCAGAGACCATGGGGTCATGTATATGATTCCATGCTCAAGCCAGATGAGCCCATGCTCAAACCAGCGACCATGGGGTCATGTCTATGATCCCATGCTCAAGCCAGCGACCTTGGAGTTTCAAACCTGGGTCCTCAACATCTCAGGTTGATGCTCTGTCCACTGCGCCACCACCTGGTCAGGCCTCCATACATTTCTTTGTGCTTTTGCTACATAGCTATGTATCTGTAAATAACACACAACATTATTTTACATGTCATAAAACTTTAAATTCTCTCCTACATACAACTTGTCTTAGCATTGCTTTTTAGATTATTTCATGTTCATGCATAGACCATTTGTTTAAACTACTGTGTTGTTTTCCATTATGTGATTATACCACAATTTATCAGCTACTCCTACAAGAGGATAGAGGGAAGGACAATTTAAAGTCATATCTTTATAACTTGTTGGTTGAGTAGATACTTAAATATGCCAGGACTTGATACTTTCATTCCTGCCTTTCTCCTTGTGCTTTTAGCTATTTTACTCCTTTCTTTATATTTGATCTGGCCCTCTGGAAAGATTGTTAAGATAAATGACCAACAAAAGCTGCTCTACAGATACAATGAGTGCCCACTGTATGTTCTGGAAGACATAAACCTAAGCCAGACATTGGCCAACAAGTAGGCCGCTGTCAAATATATAATCGTCAAGTTGTGTATACACATTCCTATCTGTATTGTAATCCTTGTCGATTTCCTATATATCCACTTGCTGTATTTTAATTCCTACTTTTAAAGGAGTCTCATTGCTTAAATTTACAAAATATTAGTAATGATAATTTGATTATTCTGTTATTTGATTATTCAAGTGCCTATTTTTTTCTGATTTTATTTGCTATAGTATTACATTTTAAAACCAAAGTATAAGACATCATTATAAGCCATTGCTTTTAATTTTATACAGGTATTATTTACAACATTTTGGTTAAATACTGCTCATTTTGTAGATAGAATGCCTATAGAACTGAAACTGTCTGCCATTTCCTTCCAAAAAAGAAACTCAAGAATTAATTATGGCCTGACCAGGCAGTGGCGCAGTGGATAGAGTGTCGGACTGGAACAGGAGACCCAGGTTCAAAACCCCGAGGTCACCAGTTAGAGCACAGGCTCATCTGGTTTGAGCAAGGCTCACCAGCTTGATCCCAATGTTGCTGACTTGGGCAAGGGGTCACCCCCCCCCCCCCCCCCCCCGTCAAGGCGCACATTAGAAAGCAATCAATGAACAACTCGGGTGCCACAACAAAGAATTGATGCTTCTTATCTCCCTTCCTATCTGTCTGTCCCTATCTGTCCCTCTCTCTCTGTCTCTGTCACACACAAAAAGAATCAGTTAGTCTGTTTCTTTGTTGTTTTTTTTTTTTTTTTTAATATTTTTAATTTTCTGAAGCCGGAAACGGGGAGAGACAGTCAGACAGACTCCCGCATGCGCCCGACCGGGATCCACCCGGCACGCCCACCAGGGGCAACGGCTCTTCCCACCAGGGGGCGATGCTCTGCCCCTCCGGGGCGTCGCTCTGCCGCGACCAGAGCCACTCCAGCACCTGGGGCAGAGGCCAAGGAGCCATCCCCAGTGCCCGGGCCATCTTTGCTCCAATGGAGCCTCGTCTGTGAGAGGGGAAGAGAGAGACAGAGAGGAAGGAGGGGGGTTGGAGAAGCAAATGGGTGCTTCTCCTTTGTGCCCTGGCCAGGAATCGAACCCGGGTCCCCCGCATGCCAGGCCGATGCTCTACCGCTGAGCCAACCGGCCAGGGCCTGTTTCTTTGTTTTAATAGACAACATTGTTGTGAGCCAACAACTTCCGGTATTCCTGTGCAACTGTAATCTATGATTTGCCTCTGTAATTTCATTAATTTTTGGTGACCAGAGCATTTTTGAGTGTTAATAGATAAATTCTATTTATAATTAAGTTATTCTAGTGACTCAGTTTTGCTTGGGGTGGAAAATAAGTCTCTGAATGAATAGCTTTTTTTTTTCCTTCATGACCAAGTGTTGATGCAGTAAATTGGATTTAACGTTTGACTAAAACATCATCTAAGCTAAAAGAGGTTTGAGCTGATGAAACTAAATGTCATTAGAAGAACCTATGTGACAAATAAAGTACATATTTTAGAAAAGATCAAAGAATCACATGGGCCAAGAAATTCCCAACCTAAGATGATATGTTCTGTAAGGGTTAAAGGAGATTTTTCAGTTACTAAGCAAAAAACACATCATAAATTACTGCAGCTTCTCTCATTTTTGTTTCATTGTTTTTGTTTTTACTGTGATCCGGAAATGACCATATTGATTTTTGAGCTTTCATTTTAAAAAAAAATCACTGAGATGAAATGTCATGGCTTTGTGAAGACTGGGTTAACCGATGATAGCCCTGGGATGCTGGGAGGAGTGCAGTTTCTCTGCTGATCGTTCATTTGTGCACTTACGTCTTTTTTCAGAGCCGCCTCTTATCTGCAGTTAGAATAATGATCGTTGTGGTTTGTTTTATTCAGATCAAGTTTTCAGAATCTGACTACTTTGGCAACGTCCTGCAAACCCGCAAGTATTTAGCACAGTCTGATTTCTTCTGGCTGAGAAAAGCTGTTCCAAAAACAGAGTGAGTAAAAAAAAAAAAAAAGTGAAACAGATAAATATCTTGGTGGGTTCTCTTTAGATCAAACTTTGTAGTTACCCTCAAGTCAGTGTAACTGGCTTGCCAGTTAATCTCGGCTTGGCAGAATCTGTGTTATGTTTTGGCAACTCTTATTTCTGATATTATACAAATCAGTTCAGTTTAATTATGGCTCCCTCACTCCAAGAAGGCTTATTAGGGCATATTATGATGCCAACATTCGAATGATTTATAGATCTTGTTTTATATATGGGTGTATAGAAAATTTCTGTAGAATGTTACACTCAGGTACAAACTTTTGAAGACCTTAAAAAACAACAAATACTAAAAAAATAAAGTCTGATTACAAATGTAGAAGTAATTGCATAATTATTAAGTAACTAGAGGATATTTGTTAAGGTAACAGGTAAAAGAACTGATAGCTCTATTTTTTACTCCAATAGTAATCATTATTTATTCCCCTTCTTTCCACCTGCCTGTAGGAACTTTCCCTACAGATAAGAGAGTTTCCTTAGGAATTCCTGGGGTCCTAGCAAAATGTGTGATGATGATGATGATGATGATGATGACGACGACGACAGCAGCTAACAATTATTATGTGTTTGTAATGTGCTAGAAAGTGCTTTACATGTTTTGATTCATTTTATCCTCTTGTCAATTTTGTGAGATCTAGATACTATTTATTATCTCCATTTCACAAATGAGTAAGAGGCTAAAAATTGAGAAATTCTTCAGCTCAGGTTTAGATTAATTTTTGTTTTTACTTTTGATTCTCTTCTGCTATGGGCCACTTCTCCCATGTGTCCATCTCTCTGTTCTCCAGATTGGATCATTTCTATTGATCTGTCTTCAGATTCTCCAGTTCTTTCCTGTGCATTCTCAAATTTGCCATTGACCCATCTAACAAATTTTTCATTTTGATTATTGGACTCTCTAACTACAGAATTTCCATTGGAATATTTTTATATAGTTTATTTTTCGTAATTGTTGAATCATTGTCATATTTTTTATTAATTCTTTGAATATAGCTCTTTTTTTTTTTGAAGAGAGAGACAGGAAGGGAGAGCAATAAGAAGCATTAACTCATAGTTGTGGCACTTCAGTTATTTGATTGTTCCTCATACATGTCTTGACCAGGGAGCTCAAGCCAAGCTGAGGCAGTGACCCCTTGCTCAAGCCCTTGAACTTCAAGCCAAGGACATTGAGCTTCAAGCCGGGGACCTTGGAATCATGTTGATGATCCCACACTCAAGCTGGCGACCTTGAGATTTCGTACCTGGGACCTTAGCATCCTAAGTTGATACTCTATTCACTGCACCATCACCAGTTAGGCAAATATAGCTTATTTTAAATCTTTGAACTAATTAATAAGGGCTGCTTTCAAGTTTTTGTCAGCTAAATCCAACATCTGGGCTCATTCAGAGTTAGTTTTTATTGATTTTTTTTTTCTTTTGGTTTTAAACATTTTCTTTGCATAGCATTTTTTTGTATGTGTCGAATATGACACTTTAGATAATATATTGTAGCAACAGTGGATTCTGATTTATTTTAGACCTTTTAAAAACTAACGTTCCTGGACTTCCACTGCAGAACTTTTCTCCTACAGTATGCAGCTGCAGATGTCTCTGCTCATTTTTTAAGTTCTTGTATTTTTTAGCCTCACTTCCTAGAGTTTGTCCCTGTATTTGCATAGTTTAGTGCTCAGGAGTTCAGGGCAAGGCTTGCACTGAAACCCTTCTAGCCTGGAGGGTTTCTGCCCTAGGCCAGTTGGTTGTGTCCGGGTTGGGAGTGCATTCAAAGTCACCATCAGTTCTCAGTCAGCCTCGGATTTTACTTTTCATTGGGCTCTCTCTGGTGTCCCCTGTACCTGTGCCTGGTTTCCCAGTCAGCAGTGGTGTGTGGCAAGCTTATCTCACCCTTCTGTGTGTCTTTTAGTTTCATGATTTCCTTTTTACATTTCCGGCTGGTCCATTGCTCTCCCCAGTGTGAACTGTAATTTCCGGTTAGCAAAGCTGTGGGTTTTCCTCATTTGTTTTTTAACAAGTTCGCCACTTGTAGCTGACAGAGCTGCAGTTTCTCAGCCCTACTCCCAATTGAACCCAGCCCTGTGGCAGCAAAGCTGCTGATTTTCCAGCTGGCCCTGTCCTAATAAAAAACTGAGTTCTCACTGACCGAGGTAGGAGGGATGGGAGCAGTCCCAGGCTAGAAGGCTATACCCTATTCTGTTTACTTTCAGCTCTAGCAGTTTTTCAAAATTAAACTCTTTTTCAATGTGTTGTTTGCCTTTGATCAATTCCCAGAGCCCTAAAGTGGTTGTTGACAATTTTGTCCAAGTTTATACTTGATTTTTGTGGAAAGGATTTGTTGACCTTTTTATATCATCTTAGCTGGAAGCCTGGCTTCCATACCTGCATTTTTTTCTTGGCCCACTTTTGTAGAATTAAGTTTTATTGGGATGACACTGGTTAATATAATTATACAGGTTCATGGCCCACTTTTGAAATGCAGCTGATATTTAGGCCTTCAAATCTTTGGCTGGCTCTTTTTCTGCTCTCTGGGTCTTTGTTACTCTTCCTTCCAACTCCCTGCTCCATCCTGGCTTTGAGATACTCTGGGCCCCATAACTCGCCCTCAGCTGAAGCTGTCATTTCCTCCTCTCCGTCTCAGCCATGATTCCCATTAGCCATTCTTGCCTTCTGCCCTACAGATCTCCCTACGACACACACCCACACAGTTCGTTAAAAGTGTTCGACTTAAAGAGTAGGCCTGAAGCTGAATCACTCGCCTGTCCATCTCTGACTCCAATCAAAACCACAAAGGAGGAAGACAGGCTTTTGTGCTTCTTTGGCAACGACAGATAACTGGTTTAAAGCCATCTGCTCCACTGCCCTTTGTTCTCTCCTCTCATCACAGTATCTCTCAGTCTATCTCTCCTACTCTATTCCCAGTCTAAATTATTCAACAGCAATGTTACATTTAGGGTTCTAAAACTAGCTTTTCAAATCCAATGGCTTTAGGAAATGGTTTCCAATAACCCAGTGAGCATCTACATATAGTGTGGTGGGCACAGATCTATGCACATCATCCTGCCCTTTCAGTTCAAACTCTTTTATTTTTTTCAACTTGTGGAAAATTCAAGACTCTTACCAGTATTTCTGTGAAATTTCCTGGACTTCTCAGGGACTCCTCTATATTGGAGATGCTGCCAACTTAATTCTTCAGTTTAAAAATGACCTTAGTCATTTGGATGTGTTGCAGGCCCTGGGTTGCTAATTGAAAAACTCCTAAATGCGTCATCTTTAACATCCTAAAATACTGATGGGCTGTCAGATTTTAATAGCCTTGACTATTTCTAAGTTTTTTTATTCATGTTTTGGAAAAATGCTGGCTGACTGTGTGGGCTTAGGAAACCTGTGATTTGCATACTTTATTCTCTGTTGATGAAAACAAATACCTCTTTCAGAGGGGATGTTAAATTGGTTAATGTTTTTGGAAAGTTCTCCAGGAATGAAAATTAGTACAAAGCTAGTTATTCTTGTTTCCTCTGACTATATATCTATTTCAGGGAAAGTAATATTAAGAAATTTAAGGTCATTTTTACACAGTAAAGTGATTCAATAGTTAATTTTCTAAAAGAAATTTCGGGCTGGCTCTTTTCAGGCATGGTAGGTAATTTCAGCTTCATAGTACCCACCGGCTTTAATTAACATCTTTTAGGCCTGAACATTCATGAGTTAATCGAGTGGGGACGATTTTCAAGTGTCTCCACTACACTAGTTACTTAGTACACAGCACATCGTGTTTATATTTCTACAAAGCCCTGAAATAACATTTTGCTTCTTTGTGGGTGTAGAAGATAAATAACCTTTATCTTTCATTCTCATGGAATGTGGAATCCATTTTTGCCACACTAATGTGCATTAAGAAGTTTCTAACGTGATGATAAATGTCAGCAAGAATGAAATTAATTGGGTGGTCATCCCTGAAGGTACATATTTAGGGTTGGTTCTCTGAACTGTCACTTCATCAGCTTGCTTAAAAATAGAGGATTTACTTCATTTCTCAGCTTGAGTCAAAAGTAACTTCTTTCCCTCCAGATCACCTTTTTTTTTGACAGAAATGACTTTAAGCTAGCTTCCCTATTAACCTACTCTCACTCTACTGTGACCAAACATGCCTGACTGTCTTTCTCTGTCTTCTGAGAAATATGTAAAAATGCATAAAATGTCTGTACAAATTATGGTCCTGTGTAGAATTTTTATTTGCAAAAGCATTATCTATAACAGAATGGGAGGATATAATTTACAGGATATTAAAATTAAAGCAATAAATACTCTATGGTTTTTCCATACCATACACCTTAGACTGTCTTTAAGAGTTGATAGGTAAAATATAGAACTTTAGCTTGATGTATATCTATTTTATAGGGTCCAAAGACTTAAAGTTGCCAATATCTTTTCCTTTAGATTATTGTATTTTAGTCATTTTATGTATCCCATTGTCCAGTATAATTTCATTTTCATGTGTTTTTGGATTTGAAATTTATGTCATACCTCTTCCCCCCATTATCCACTAAATTCTTCCCCCAACACAGATGCAGGAACACCCTAAAGACTTAGTAAGAACAGTTTAAAGCACATGAATAACACTCCTTGTTTATTCAAATCGATGTACAGTATATACAGCAGTAAATTCATTTAAATAGATTTAGCGTTCTTCTGCTTAGCTCATACCACTTAGACCAGGGGTCCCCAAACTACGGCCTGCGGGCCGCATGCGGCCCCCTGAGGCCATTTATGCGGCCCCGCCGCACTTCCAGAAGGAGCACTTCTTTTATTGGTGGTCAGTGAGAGGAGCATAGTTCCCATTGAAATACTGGTCAGTTTGTTGATTTAAATTTACTTGTTCTTTATTTTAAATATTGTATTTGTTCCCGTTTTGTTTTTTTACTTTAAAATAAGATATGTGCAGTGTTCATAGGGATTTGTTCATAGTTTTTTTTCTAGTCCGGCCCTCCAACAGTCTGAGGGACAGTGAACTGGCCCCCTGTGTAAAAAGTTTGGGGACCCCTGACTTAGACAATAGTCTTAGCCCATAAGAAACTTAAAACCTTGGTAGGAGGTAAGTGGTGCAGATTCATATGCCTTCAGGATATGAATCAGTTAACAAAGGGTGACCTAGCCAGGTGTAAATGACGACAAATGGAAAGGGCTGTGGAGCATTAGTGGTTTCACATCTCATTTAAAGGGCTTCCAATTTAGTACCTTTTAAAACTAAGGTGCTGGGAAAATGAAACATTTTATGGGCATATCCAACCTATTGGGCAGCACTTAGACTGTGGCCAGCTAGCAGCTCAGTGTTTCAGTTATCTATTGCTGTGTAACAAGCCCCCTAACTTTAGACCAGGGGTAGTCAACCTTTTTATACCTACCGCCCACTTTTATATTTCTGTTAGTAGTAAAATTTTCTAACCACCCACAGGTTCCACAGGAATGGTGATTTATAAAGTAGGGAAGTAACTTTACTTTATAAAATGTATAAAGCAGAGTTACAGCAAGTTAAAGCATATAATAATAATTACTTACCAAGTACTTTATGTCGGATTTTTGCTAAATTTGGCAGAATAAATCTTTATAAAACAACTTACTATAGTTAAATCTATCTTTTTATTTATACTTTGGTTGCTCTGCTACTGCCCACCATGAAAGCTGGAACGCCCACTAGTGGGCGGTAGGGATCAGGTTGACTACCACTGCTTTAGACAGTTAAAACAACAGTAATTGTTCAGTCTCTCTCGTGGCTCAGGAGGTCACTAGGCCCAGCGGGGTGGTTCTTGCTCATGGTCTTTCATGGAGTCACAGTAAGATAGTGACTGAGACTGGAGGCATGTGGGAGGCTTCCTCTCTCAAGCCTAGTGGTTGATGCTGCTGTTGGCTGGAATGCCTGCTCTAGCTCTCTGGGAATACTGGGCTTTATAACATGCCAGTTGAGGAAGACACTTTAAAAAGCAAGTTTCCTAAGAAAGAGAGAGGGAGTGTGTGCATGGCCAGTGGGGTATGGAGGGCTGTATTGCCTTCGCTGCCTAGGACTGGAAGTCACGCGGTTTTACTGCGCATTTTTACTGCATTGTATGGTTTAGAAGTGAATCACTCAGGGTAGCCCATCATCAAGAGGAGAGGAATTTAGAGTTCACCTCTTAATGGGGGCAGTATAAAAAATTGCAAACACAGCTTACAACCCACACAGGTATTCTTATATTAGAGAATAATAAAACTGAGTATATAATAAAATTGAATGTAATCAGAGTGGTACAGAAAATATTTAACAGCTGCTTTGGCATGAGCACTGATCAACAAGAAGAAATAACAGCATCCATAACGGGTAGGATCTACTCTTGCAGCCACTTAATGAGCTCTTGGTACAATCAAGGCTCTGCAAATGCCCTAGATTCAGCATGAGCTATGGGAGGTCAGAAAAGGTGAGGTCATGCGTCTGAAATAAAATGTTTTCGGTAGTCTTGCTGAAGTTTCAAAGGCCCTGTGTCATTGCCTGAGTTGTTTTGTCCACCTTTACAGCAGTTAGAAATATTTTTTTTTTCGCGTGGCTCTTACCCTAATGTCCTGAAAGTTTATTCTTTGCAAAAAGGAGTGGCATTGGGAGGGATGGGAAGAGAAGGGATGAGCTCTAGGAATACACCTGGTCTTTTGTACAGTTACGATTCAGTCCAATGTCATTAGAGGACAAGTTGAAAACCACTAGGATTCTCTCTTGACCCAAACAGCAGATGTACAACTGCTTGGTTTTTTGGGTAGTGTATTAGTTTTCTGTTAATGCTGTAATAAATTACCAAAGCATAGCTACTCAAAATGACAAATGTGTTATTTCACTGTTCTGTAGGTTAGAAGTATGGGTTGGCTTGGCTGGTCTCTCAGCTCCAGGTTTCCCGAGGCTGAAATCAAGGTGTCAACTGACCGGACTCTTAGCAGGAGGCTCTGGGAAGAATCCTCTTTCAAACCCATCAAGTGTTGGCAGAATCTAGTTTCCTGTGGTTGTAAAACTGAGGTCCCTTCTTACTTGCTGGCTATTAGGTGGGAGCTATTCTTCACTTGAAAGGTCTCTCTCTGGTCCTTGCACATGGCCCCTACGCCTCAGAGCCAGAAAGAGTGTGTGCAATCCTTCTCACTGTTGGCATCCAGCTACAAAGAGTCTACACTCCATTTTAAATGCATAGTACGTTACTTAGATCGGGACTCAACACAAAATTGTTTTCTGTGAAGAGTTGGATAATAAACACATAAGCATTTTGAAGGCAAGAGGTAAAATCAAAGATGTTATGTAGGCACTTCTATAGTGAGAAATTTCCTGTTCTGTAGTATCTCTTCTGACTTGTTCCCCCTCCCCCTCTGTTGTCTATCTCAGATTCCAGTCAGAGAACGGTTTTCTGCTCTTATGAGCTCATGTAATTCAAGTGGGGCCACCTGGATAATCCAGATAACTTCCCTATTTTTAGGTCCTTAAACTTTTTTTTTTTACATCTGCAGTCACAGGTTCCAGGGATTATTAGGTACATATCTTTTTGGAGCCATAATTCTAACTACTCTACATAGCAATATTAGGTCATTAAAGGTGGTTTCCTGTCTACTTGTTTCCTCAGGAAAAGAGCCAAGTTAATAAGTAAGTTTGGTTACACCGTAAGACTTATCAAAATACTAATCCTGAAGTTAAAGGAAAAGAATATGTACTTATGGAAATGAGTATTGGTTTCAGTTTTGAAAACAGAAAGAACACTCTTTCTTGATGTCCAGTAATGTCTCCAGTATAATATAATACTTAAGAGAACTGGTTTGAAGTCAGATAGACTAGACTTTGTGCAAGTGTATGATGCTTGTAAGATCTCATTGTCCTTATCTATGCAATGGGCTAATAATTATTATAGTTGCTATGGGGGAAAACCTATGACTAGGAAGTTCTTAAGAGATAGTAAGTGCTCAGTGATTGTTAGCTAATAATAATAGTAATAAAATGATATATTCATGGAGCTCTTTATAGGTGGGGAGAAGGTGTGGGTGAACCAACTGGATTTGGGTTTGCTACTAGTTTCACATTACTGACATAAATTTTTCTGTTAAAAATAAATTAGTAAGGCCCTGGCTGGTTGGCTCAGTGGTAGAGTGTCAGCCCGGCACGTGGAAGTCCTGGGTTCAATTCCTGGTCAGGGCACACAGGAGAAGCAATTATCTACTTTTCCACCCCACCTATTTCCCCCTTCTCTCTTTTTCTTTATTCCTCTCACAGCCATGGCTGGAATGGTTCGAGCATGTTGGCCCCAGGCACTGAGGGTAGCTCCATGGCCTTGCCTCAGGTGCTAAAATAGCTTGGTTGTCTGAGCAATGGGACAGTGACCCCACGTGGGCAGAGCATCACCTTGTAGGGGGCTTTCCAGGTGGATCGCAGTCAGGGTGCATGTGGGAGTCTGTCTGCCTCCCTGCCTCTCAATAAATAAATAAATAAATAAATAAATAAATAAATAAATTTAGTAATATGATTGTTCTGAAAAGAAATTTATATGTTTATTTTAAGCAATTTAGTTTAAAACAAATTGCTTGGTTTTAATCATAAAGGGCAGTGGCTGCAACTAAGTAAAGGCTTGGCAAATTGACTTGTGGGCTAATTCTTGCCTGCTTCATATTTTTGTATGGCTCATGAGCTAAGAGTGCTTTTAGGAGTAAATGTTTATTGTTGATTTGATGATGAGAAGCACTAACTTTGAACCCTAATTAAGTAAAATGTTAATTCTGCCCTGAAAGGCTTTCATTCCTTTCATTAATAGGCCTGTGCTACAAAAAAATTGTACTTGATTATTATATTTAAAATTTCTTTAAAATTTTGTGGAAACATTTCTCACTATAGAAGTGCCTATATAACATCTTTGATTTTACCTCTTTGCCTTCATAATGCTTATGTGTTTATGATCCAACTCTTCACAGAAAACAATTTTTTGCTGAGTCCTGGTCTAAGTTAAGTACTATGCGTTTAAAATGGAGTGTAGACTCTTCATAGCTGGAAAGTACTCCCAAGATTTCCTTAATTTCATAGCTAAAGCCAGACCTCAAGTAGGTATGTGACTGTTCCAACACAACCCAGCTAGTTGGTGATAGAGACAGGACAAGTCATTAGATCTTTTAGTGCTTAACTCAGTAAACTTTCCACCAGCGTAGGTAGATCCTTTGGGTAGCATGGTTGTACTTTATTAATCTCTGTGTACATGGCCTCTGCGTTAACTAATCCAATTTTTTTTTTTTTAATATGGACAGGTCAAAGGCTATGCAGCATAGTAACTCATCTGTCCCACGGACCATTAAACAGAGCCTGGGAAACATCAACTTTTTGCTGTGTTTCCATTTGCGGGGAGAGCCCTCTGAGTCTAAGATTTCTCATTAAAGTTCACTGGTACTGGCTTTTTCTGTTAAATTAGCAACAATGAATAACCAGGCATGTTAATATGTTCTCATCAAACCAAGTTCAATTTAGTACATGATTGTTTATTGAGCAGAGCAAAAGGACTAAACTGAAGTGATCATTTCCCTGTGTGCCCCATTTCCCCATTGTTCCCTAATTATTTGCTCATAGATCCTGCCACATTGCATTTGTTCTGAGTGCTTTCCTGCCTGGATAATGATGATCACATGGTGATACTTGTTTCTCTTGCTACAGGTGGTTTACAAACCCAACGACGGTCAATGCTTTCTATAGTGCGTCCACCAATCAGATCCGTGAGTACTTGGCTTCTTGTCACTTTGTTATCTGATACAAAATGGAGGGAACTTTGCCATGACTAAGGGTAGGGCATACCCAAAGGTGACCAGGTATGTTGGCGAAGAAAGATTGTTTCCATACCCATATGCCCAATTTTCCTCACTCCCTTCACTTTATAAATTATTTAGAGCTTTGTATCATCGAATTGACAACAAAACAAAACAAAACCCTACAATAAAGCTACAATGAAACTGGCCATGAAAAGAAGCAAGCTTCCCCTTTTTTCTCAAATTGGCTTACTGATTTTGTCCCTACCATTTTGTTTATTTTTAGGATTGATGGGAAAAGCAAGCGGGTCACTGGGCAGATTGTAGAACCTGAGGGGACTATCTGTACATAAGAAAAGCTTAGAAATATTCTGATTAATTCTAAGATGTAAAGTCTTGAGTTTCCTTTATTTACATGTTTTAGGTATATATAAATGCTATGATGAGTTTAAAAATTATTAAACATCAGATTGGCACAAATTAAAAATCTGACAGCACCAAGTGTTGGCACCAGGGATAGACGCTCACTGCTGGTGAAAATGTAGATTGGCTCACGTACTTTGCAGAGCAATTTGGACACATCTAGAAAAGCAAAAGATGCGTGTACATGTCTTTGTCTCTGACCACCACTTACACTCTTGGCTTGTACCCTAGTGCAGTGATTTTTAACGTGTGGACTTGGGACCAACAGTAACAGCAGCACGTGGGAATTTGTTAGAAATACATCATAGACCTGTTGGTCACAAGCCCTGGTCAAGGGGCTCAGAAATCTGATTTTTAAGCCCTTCTGGTGACTCTAACATAGTTTGAGAACCACTGCCCTGGAGAAATCTTATACAGTGAGGCCCATGTGAGAATGCTTATAACAATATTGTGTATAATAGCAGGAAAGGGGGAATAAGCTGTGTGTCCTTCCACAGGAAAATTAATCAAATGTGGCATGTTCACACAAAAGAATGCCACATAGCAGTGACGACAAGTGACCTAGAGCAACATGCATTAACATGGATGAGCCTTACAAATATTAGATTGTGTGGGGAAAAGATACTGAGTATCTTACCACAAAAATAAGGTTTAAAAGCATGCAGGACAATTCTATGTATGTAGTACAAGGGGGAAGACATTCACAAGAATGACAGACAGTGAGTTCAGGTCGGCAGCGACCTGTTATGGAGAGGGTGGCCGCTCCTGCCTGAGCCCTTGGAGTTTCTCATCCTCTCCTCACCCCCTGCACCTCTTCTGGTCTCCATCTTCACTGCGTCACTGGGTAATAACATCTGATCTCATGGTTTTAAGCACATCTCTATGCTGTTTGTTGAGTGTGGAGGTTGGAATTTATAAAGACTTGCCACTCTTGACCATGCCCCCCCCCCCATACCAGTAATAGCCTCACTGGCTTCCCTCCTCTGTCCTTATTCCTCTCCAGTCTGTTCTAAATCTAATATTGCAGCCATTTTAAGATGTTTTGCAATCATCTAATTTCCCTCCTTTGTTCAGAACCTGTTAGCAGCTTCCTGTCTCATTCAGAAGAAGAGCTAGCTTACGTGCAGTGGGCAGAGGCCCCTTACCAGGCTGCTTTTACCTCCCCTCTGCAGCCACGTTGGTCTCCTTCCTATTCCTAGGGCACGAGCCACTGTTCCCTCCTGGCATTTATACCGTGGGCTCTCTTTGTGTAGGAAAAATTTCCCAAGTGATCCGCATGGTTCGCATGCCCACTTCTTTCAATCATGTGCTCGAATGCCAGCTTCTCAGTGAGGCATCCTACCTGCTCGGGGATGGGGTGGTCCCTTGTGCTGGTCCTCATCTCGACAGGACACCTAGTCAGAGGAAGTAGCCCTGAGGCTGATTGCCAACTCTCAGCAGGCATAGCTCCTTAGAGTCGTTCTCATGTGGCCACGTTTGGGGGTGGCGGTCTCTGCGGGACTGCTCTGAGAGGGTAGTGAACAGGAAGACACGTAGATGTTGATAATTTTTTATTTCTACATTAATTTAGGTAATTAAGTCAGTTGTTAAATATTTTGAGTATTTCCATCATCACTCCTTGCTATAGAAATATCATTATCATGAAAATATCATTGCTTTCTCCCGACCCCAGCTTTATTGAGATATAATTCACAAGTAAGAATTGTGTGTATTTAAAATGAACAACATAACATGAGGCCCTGGATGAGTGGCTCAGTGGATAAAGCGTCATCCCAGTGCACTGAGATCATGGATTTGATCCCTGCTCAGGGCACATGTGAGAAGCAATCAATGAGTGCACAGTGAAATGGAACAAAAGTGGAACGAGTTGATATTTCTCTCTCTCTCTCTTTCTTCCTCCTTCTCTCTCCCTTCCTCTTTTTATTTCTCTCAATCCATGGAAAAGTTAAGAGAAATATACAACATGATGTTTTGATATAGCTCAAAGTTGAGAACTGTGCTGCATATATTAATTATAAACACTATAAAATATGAATTATATAATATGAATTAAAAGACTACTTAAAATAACCTGTTGTGCAGTAGACAATTCTTTAGATTATCCATTTTAAAAGAAAATGTTTTCTAGACTAATTGGTACCTGTGAAAGAATATATGTAACATGCTGGAACATACAAAGTTATACAGTATACAAAAAAACATGGTAAATGTAAGCCTGTGAGTTCAACACCCAACCAAGAACTGGGAAATTCCCCATATCATTGCATCTGTCTGTGCTCCTTTTCTTCCCATTCCTCTCCCATGCCGTAGAGGTAACCGCTATTCTACAATAATTTCTGTGTTTATCACCTTCTTGTTTTCGAAAAATAAATTTTGAATCATGTGTCTCTAAAGAATGTATTGTTTATTTTACTTGTTCTATCACAAGAATGAAATGCATATTTCACGTAATCCTAAGCAACTGCGTTTTTTCCATCAACATGTTTTTAACATTTATCCACGTAGCACATGGCAGTAGTGTAGTTTCTTTCATCTTCCCTGTCATGTAACATTGTGTTGTGTGACTATATCCCGTAGTTCTTATTTGTTCCACAGACTTTTTCTGTTGATAGACCTATGTGTTTCCCTCCTGTTTTTGCTATTATGAACAGCACTGTGGTGTATATGGCGTATAGTCTCTTACATTTCTCCTGAAACAAACGTTTGGGGTATATACTAGGAGTGGAATTTACTGGCTTGAAGGATGTGCAGATGCTCAACTTTACCAGCTAGTACCACATGTTTTCCAAAGTGAATGTTTCGAAGTACAGAAGTGTTTTCATCAACCCTCATTTTCATCATCTCTTGGCGTTGGTAGACTTAATTTTTACCAATCTAGTGAGTATGATAGATCAGCTCTTATGCAAGAAAAGGCATTGAGAGAGACTCTTCACTAGTGTTTCCATACCCACTTTTCAATGTCAGTGAGTACTTACTGCTCCCTTGGAGGTTTAAGTATGTCTAATAATAATTCTGGCTCCAGGATTCACCCCTGCTCAACCTTTTTCTTATTTGGGGAGAGCTGATCCTATGAGAGGTTTACTGAAGAAGCAGCCATTTTGGGGTAGCCAAGTGGTTTCTCAAAAGCTCATGAGCAAAGGGGGTTTGGACTGAACAATTTGAAGCAGTATTTTAATTAAGAGATTCAATCTGTTTCTATTTTCCTAATGACCAGTGCTTGCTCTCATTGTAAATTACATTTTCAGGCAAGATGACAGGGAATCCTTTGGGTGATTTTTTTTTCTCTCTTCTTTCTGATTTTTCTGGACTGCAAATTAAGACAGGTGGAGTCCCTTCTTATACATTTTCCCACTGGGTTTCCTGGGACTTCCCCCAGCCCCCAACTGACTTCTTTTTGCTTCACTGAAGAAATGAAAAATTGAGGTGATTTTCTGAAATGAACATCTTTATTGATTAGGGGCTGATTCTGACAGCATGTGGCCATCTGTTTAATTGGGTTTCACATCTAAGATGTAACTATACTTAGTAACATGATTTATGAGAATTTCATTCAGTTCCCATTATCATTTTCTGATTTATGCCACTTAAGTCTGCTTCTGTATGCAGTAGAGACTTGGGTAGAAAAAAAAAGAAGACCTGGAGGTCTTTTTCTCCCCCTAAATCTGTACCTTTTTGTAAAACTGTGATTTGTGACCATCTTTCAGTGTTAGAGTTTTTGCAGGGTGGACATAGTTCTTTATTTTTCTACACTTGTCAAGCTGGCCAGCAGTGCCCTCATATACAAAGTGCACTGAGATAATGATGTGTGAGGAGTCAGACTCAGGAACTGTTGCAGAATTGAATTGTATTTGAACTGATAAGGTAGTTAAAGATGAACACAAGGAGCTGAGGTTATTGGTACTCAGGTTTGTGCTTCCCTAGCTGTGTGGTAACTGCAGAACTGGTCTACCGAGTTTTAGTAGGGAAATGGAGAGAACGTTGATGGGAGACCTTGAGCGCCACTTACTTAGTTGTTTGACTTTGGTTAAGGTATTTCTCCTTCCTGACCTCTGTTTTCCTCATGTGCTATATGTTGAGGTTACCTAGCCCACAGTTCTAGGTGGGGATTTACTCAGATGAGTTTGAAAAGTGCCAGCACATTGCTAGGGTTAGGATTTGTATATCTAAAACTAGCATGCAGGGTATACTGGTCTGTCACAGAATAAATAACAAGGTATGACAATTTTGGAGGGAAAAAGTTTGGACTTTTGTTCTCAAAATATTTTATAAATTAAAACAATATATTTTTTATTTAGACAATTAAATTTAACAGGGTGATATTGGTCAACCAGAGTACATAGATTTAGAGAAAACATTTCCACATCATTTGGACAGTTGATTGTGCTGTCCATCACCCAAAGTCAAATCATCTCCTGTCACCCTATATTTTGTTTCTCTTTAAGCCCCTCCCTTCCCCTCCCCTCCATCACTCTTCCTCTCTACCTTGCCCTCCCCCCTGGTAACCACTGTACTTTTATCTATGTCCATGAGTCTCAATTTTGTGTCCCACCTATGTATGGAATCATACAGTTCTTAGCTTTTTCTGATTTACTTATTTCACTCAGTATAATAACAATATTTTTATGTACTGAGAAAATACAACCAATTTGGAAAGGTATTTTAAAAGTTGTTGATATCTCCTGTAACCCAGAAATTCCATATCTTGATGATGGATCTTTATGTTCACCAAAAGTCATGTACACAGATTTTCATAGCAGTTTATTCATAATGGAAAAACCTTGGAAGAAGCTAATGTCCATCAGCAAAAAGAATAGGTGAATAAATTGGTATATTCATATAATGGAATATTATATAACAATGAAAAAGAGAAAATGGCTCCATACTATAATAGGTAAGAATGTCACTGAGTTAATGCTCTGAAAAACTGCATGGTTTCATTCATAAAGTTCAGGAACAAGCAAATGATTCTGTCATCTAAGTGGTAGAAGTTAAAATGATGGCTATCTTTGTTGGGGTATTGACTGGGAAGGTACACAGGAAACATTATCTTGATCTGGGAGGTGATTGCACAGGTGCTACTTGTGTAACAACTCATTGTGTTCTACCTTGAAACTTGTGCTTCCATTGTTTGTATGTAACACCTCAACAGAAACAGTGATACCCCCATTTCCCCCATAAAATTATTTGTAACAGCATGCATAGCATGCATAGACATTTTGAATTAATAACAAGTTACCTCAAGTCAAGCTTCCTGATGCACAGACTAGGGATGAGCAAACTTCTCTGTAAAGGGCCAGGGAGTATGTGTTTTTATCTGTGTGAGCCATGTGGTCTCAACTTTGCCATTGTAGTTGTGGACAATTCATAAATAACTGCACATGGCTGTGTGCCAGTGAAGCTATTTATATGGACTGTAGTTTGCCAACCCCTGCTATAGAGCTCTGTTAGAGGATGGGTCCAGGGAACCTTGGGGGAGTTCTGACTCAGATTTTAAACTGCTTTGGATCTAATCAGGTGTGGAGTACTGGAAGTGGGAGTGTAGTAGAGGGAACAGCTCACATTCGGTTTTCATTTCTACTAACATGGATTGGTCTTTAGAATAAAATTCATTTCACATGTTCAGTATCAATATGTATCTGCAAAATGCCTCATTTCAATTTATCTTCATATGCCTCAAATCATATTAAGTTATTATTTTAAGCAAATAAAACTTTGGCTTGTACACAGGCAAGGCCTAAGGGCTAAAATCAATGATATTATTATCTTTGCTGTTATACACAAGGGATTTGGTTGTCCCAGCTTAATTAATCACAGATATTCTGCTAAAGAAGATAAGTCTTTGTCCTGAGGCTGGGCTTATGCTAGCATCAAACTATAGAATTAATCCTGAAATCAAACATAGATTTATTTTGCTGTTAAAGGAAATAACTGTGTTTCAAGCTGGAAGAATTTCCCATATTTCGTTGACTCTGCCTAAAACCATTAAGTAGAAGCAAAGTTAACAAATACTCACCTGCAGCCTCTACTGGAATTTAAATTCATTAAATTCCTGAATTAGTCTGACCAGATGGTGGCGCAGTGGATAGAGCGTCAGACTGGGATGCAGAGGACACAGGTTCAAAACCCCAAGGTTACCTGCTTAAGTGTGAGCTCATTTGGCTTGAGCACAGGCTCATCAGCATGAGTGTGGGGTTCTGGCTTGAGTGTGGGATCATAGACATGACCCCATGGTTGCAGGCTTGAGCCCAGAGGTCACTGGCTTGAGCCCAGAGGTTGCTGGCTTGAGCCCAAGGTCACTGTCTTGAGCAAGGGATCACTGACTTGGCTATAGTCCTCCCGGTCAAGGAACATATGAGAAAGCAATCAGTGAGCAACTAAGGTGCTGCAACAAAGAATTGATGTTTCTCATCTCTCGCCTTCCTGTCTGTCTGTCTCTTTCTCTGTCTTTCTCACTAAAAAAAAAAACAAAACAAAAAAAATTCCTGAATCCACTTATTGCTGTATTTGGGGACTTTTTTGAGAATTGTCTTCCATAGTTTTGGAGCTAGAAGGAAGGAACCTTGAAATAGATACCTGATCCAAACTTCTCATTATCTAGAAGAGATCCTGACACTCAGAGCAACTCTTAATAATTTTTTCCGATTATTCACTTATTCACTTAATATTTATGGAGACCCCAATGATCCTTACCTCCTAATATCCACTCCCCTGTGAGGTCCCCTCCCACACTGGATAGGGCTGACCTCTGTACCTAGTAGGACACTGAGGAAATGATGCAGTGTGACTTCTAAGGCTAGGTCATATAAGACAGTGGTCCCCAACCCCCGGGCCGTGGACTGGTACCAGTCCATGGGCCATTTGGTACCAGTCTTCAGAGAAAGAATAAATAACTTACATTATTTCCGTTTTTTTTCTATTTAAGTCTGAATGATGTTTTATTTTTTAAAAATGACCAGATTCCCTCTGTTATGTCCGTCTAAGACTCACTCTCGACGCTTGTCTTGGTCACGTGATACATTATCTGTCCCACCCTAAAGGCTGGTCCGTGAAAATATTTTCTGACATTAAACTGGTCTGCGGCCCAAAAAAGCTTGGGGACCACTGATATAAGACATTGTGACTTCTGCCTTATTCTCTTGGATTGTTCACTCCGGGAGGAGCCAGCAACCATGTCATGAAGGCACTCACAAAGCTGGTGGAAAGGTCCACATGAGAAGGCCTTGAAGCTTCCTCCCATAATCAGCACCCTGTGAGTGTGCCCTCTGGGAAGCAGACCCACCAGTCCATTCAAGCCTTCACATGACATCTAGCACCCTCATGAGAGACTTGAAGACAGACCACCCACAGACGTTGTTGCTGAATTCCTGACACAGAGACACTGTGAGATAGCAAATGTTTATTGTTTTGTAACTGACTGTGAACAATCAATTGAGATAACTCACTACCTTCGGACCAGCCAAATGTTTATTGTTTTGAGTCACTATGTTTTAGAATACTGTTACACAGCAAGAGATAACTAATGCAGAAGTTACAATTTGCCAGGTACTGAATTTGGTGCTAGGGTGTATAATATGTTATGGTGTGGTGGTTAACAGTGTGGGCTTTGATTTTATTTCCTGGTTTGGCCGCTAATAACTTGCAACCTTGGGTAAGTTACTTAAACATCTTAAAGCCTCAGTTTAATTATCTCTAAAATGGAGATAATTAAGTAATAATAGTGATTATCCTTTAAAGTTGTCATGAAGATAAAAGGAGATAATGTATATATAGTGCTTAGGAGAGAGACTGGTTTACAGCAGGTACTCAATAAATCTTAGCTACTAAGAGTCCTTGCTTTTGAAGAGTTAGGAGGGACAGACTTGTTACCAGTCATTTATAAGACATCATGATGATTGTGCAAACAGAAGGGTGTGCGGTGCATTCTGGGAGTCACAGAGGAAGGGTAATTAATTTGGAACAGTCAAGATTGGCTTCTCCGTGAAAGTGATGTTTGAATGGGCTTTGAAAGGAAAAATAAATTCTCTTGACAAAGAAAGTAGGTTGGAACATGAGGACTTGCGGGAGAAGCACTGACTGTTGCAAAGGCAACAGACCCAGCAGAGAGTGGCCCAGAAACAGATGTTGAGATGGTCACAAATGCTGGTTTTCTTTTACCAAGTATGTATTGTAAAGATGTTGTTGGAAGGCCTGACTGGGTAGCTCAGTTGGTTGGAGCATTGTCCTGAAGCACAGAGGTTGCCAGTTCAGTTCCCTGTCAGGCACATATAGGAGCAGATCGATGTTCCTGACTCTCTTTCTTTCCTGCTCACTAAAATCAATCAATCAATCAATATATATATATGATGTTATTGGAAAAGATGAATAAAGAGAGTCGGGTGTTTTTTTTAATTTATTTTTTTGTCTAATTGATGTGGGGAAAATTTTAGTCATATTTTTATTCTTGAGACTAGTATCTCTTACCAAGATATGGATCATGAACCCACAGAAGTATTTGTTGAGAGTGTACTATTTTCCCAGGCCTGGGCTGAACATCACTGCCTCTAGTGTCAGTTTTGAATATCTAGGACAGCTTGAAACGAATTGTTGGAATATCAGTAGAATATGAGATACTGAGCTTCAAGTGGGAGGAAGTTTGTGTTTTCTCTGCCAGATGTTGAACTACAGCAGTGGTTCTCACAGTGTCATCCCTGGGGCGGCAGCATCACTTGTGATAAAAGTGCATGCCTGGTCCCACCCCTGACCTACCGAATCAGGAACTCTGGGGATAAGCCCACAATTCATGTTTTAAGCTTTTAACCATCAAGCCTCTGCTAGATGATGATGTTTGAGAAGCACTGAGCTATAAAAAGTGCAGCAAATTCAAACAAGATCCAGCTTGATTGGGTAACTAACTCGTTCTGGTTTGCCTGGGACTGTCCCAAATTTATCATTGATATTTTACATCCAGGAGCCCCTTCAGTCCTGGGCGAGCAGGATGGTTAGTCACCCTGGGAAAGAAGAGGAGATTGTCTTTGTTGAAGTCTGAAGGTGATTATGTCAGAAGAAGAATAGAAGGGCCGGAAGAGAAGGTTTCAAGATGGAGGGCAGATTTCAGAAGCTGCTTTGTGCTTGTCAGTTCTAGGCTGATAGATGTGGTGGCAGGAGGTTACCTGCAGGAAGCCAGCAGATGGCTAAGGCATCTTGCTGGATCCCTTGACATGAGTCACAGCTGTTAGAACTTGATACGTTCTGGAAAGAGGAAGGTTGGTATTCACCAAACTACTGCAAGGTGCCAAATGGAAAAAAAAAATAAAGCCACTATTAATCTTAACAGTGATGACAGTAAAATCCCTATACAGCAAAAAACATAACTAAAAATGCTTTGTAATTGCAGCAATTTCCATGTCCTGACTGATGGCCCCCTAGATTCTAGAAGAATGGCATCTAGTCTATCTAATTGCAAGAATTAATCGTGAATAAGATGCAACACTCATTCTTTCTTAGAGGGAACATTCAACCTGGGTTTTCTAAGGCAGGTGCAATTAAAACTATTTTTGTCTTTTTGTACAGTCATAATTTGTAAGTCATGTGAAGTTTCAGTTTTGAAAGAATAGTCTGCAAAATTTTAATAAAAGTATCTCATCGTATGTTACATGGATGGTGTTAAGTGGTGAAGAGGAGAATGCGACAGGAGGGCTAATTTGTATATACATCAGCTTAGTTAAATATAAGCAGGCTCTTATTTTTACTAAACCAAGAATTTTGATGTTTTTTGCACAGTAGATTCACCCGGAGAATTTCTGAAACATACTGATGCTCAGGGCTTCATCTCAGAAATGGTGACTTAATAGGTCTGGGCATGGTTTGGGCATGGGTTTATTTTCAAAAAGCTCTTAGGGATTCTAATGTGCAGTTGGGGTCGAAGAATCCTTATCCTGACCTAAACCCATGGGTCTCAACTGGCATGCACCAGGACAATCGGGAGGGCCTGTTGAAAACTCCGGACCCACCCCCATTCCCCGAAATCCTGGTCCAGGAGGTGTGGAGTGGGGCCCAATAACTTCCATCTCTAACCAGTGCTTTGGTGATGAAGCTGCTGATGCTCTGGGACCGCAGTCTGAGGACCAGTGTCCTAAACCATTCCTGCCTCAAACCTCAGCTGATCTTACAAACCATCTGCTCTCCTTAGTATAGACAGGTGTTTATAGCCCCTCTCCCAAAACACCTCACTCAACTACTCCCATGGGTCCTGTATTTTGTTTCTTTGCTGAATTTAAAACATATGTCTCTAGATCTTGCAAAATAGGATCTTTTTTTTCCTGGTTATATCCTTTCCCTTTCCCTAGGTTGTAAGCTCTTTGAGGACACTTACTTGTACATGCAAAGTCACCTGTGTTGCTGGGAACATCAAAGGCCTCTTGTAAGTGTTAGTGGTCAATGATCATTATAGAAATCAAATCATTATAACCAAACTCAACGATTCCCAGTTGTTTTTATAATGGGATTTAAGTACACTAACATCTCAGGCCCTGGCTGGGTAGCTCAATTGGTTAGTGTGTCATCTTAATATGCCAAGGTTGTGGTTTTGAACCTTGGTCAGGACACATACAAGTACCAACAAATTCATACATAAATAAGTAGAACAACATATCGATCTTTTTCTTACTCTTTTCTTCTCTCTTTAAAATCAATCAGTAAATAAAAAGTTTTAATTTACTAACATCTCTAAAATTAAGGTCATAAATTATATTCATTTAGTGAGCTCTAGAATTAGAAGTGATTTAACATGACAAGTAAAGTCAAATAGGTCAGCAGAAGTAACTACAGTGTGTATTTGTTGGTACAGTGACTCTCACTGAGAAGTACGTTAATGTTGCTAAAACGGCACGTTAGTAATAAGCCCTGAAATGTGGATTCGTATGTGGATTAGTTCAGTAATATAAGCATATGCTTAGGCTTTTGAAAATAACTGTCATGCCTGACCAGGCAGTGGCACAGTGGAGTGTCAGCCTGGGATGCTGAGGACCCAGGTTTGAATCCCTGAGATCACTGGCTTGAGCTTGGGCTCAGCCAGCTTGAGCATGGGATCATAGACATCACTCCATGATTGTTGCCTTCAGCCCAAAGGTCACTGTCTTGAAGCCCAAGGTCACTGGCTTGAGCAAGGGGTCACTGGCTCAGCTAGAGACCCTGGTCAAGGCACATATGAGAAAGTAATCAATGGACAACTAAGGTGCTGCAACTATGAGTTGATGCTTCTCATCTCTTTCCCTTTCTGTCTATTTGTCCCTGTCTGCCCTCCCCCCACTAAATAAATAAATGTACTAGAATAAAGGCACATTAATACATCTGTAAGTCCATGTAAAGGACCAAACATCTTATTATTTCACAAAACTAATAATACAATGGAATGTAGTGATATAGTCAATCCCTTAGCAAAAATATCACAAACACCCATAGTGAAAGAACTCAATGGGAAACCCAAGTACATCCCTCTGGTGGAAGTAGCTGCAGTAAATATAGAAATAGATTTAATTAAAGACACAGTTGAATGTGTACTTTGGTCCATGCAGTCTCAGGGCCTTTGATTCTCCTTTAGAATTTCCCCTCCATCACCTTTTCTTGGACTGAACGTTGTCATTTGCTCCTGGCTGATTGTGTCATTTCTGCTCTGGAGGCTACTGGAAGAATCTTAACTGAACAAATTCAATAATGCTAATTCTTCAGAGGAGTTGAAAGAGAGATTGAATTTAAGAAGGAGCTCTTCCCAAATTCAGATGAGTTCGAATTGCCTTGCATCATTTTGGTAAGTTTACGGAAGTTGACCATGGAGAAAGGGAAGAAGCAGGTGCTCTGGTGGTGAGAGTTGGATGCCTCCCATTTTGTTAAATCTGATCAGACATGGAAACAACAGGAAAAAGATGTGTGAGTCTGAGCACAATTGTCATAATCACCCCTTATAAGTGCCAATATCAGTCAAAACTCCAGAACTATCACACTTTGGAAGGTAATGCTTTCAAAATATTTGCTATATGAGAACTTTCCTGGACCATACACTTACGGGTATGGAACTGAAAATTAATGTAGCTGTATAATTTCATTAAAATTAATGAAAGCATACAAAGAATGTAGGGAAAAGAGATTCTATTCAATATTGTTAGGACCAAAGGAGTCTGATCTAAGTCAGTATTTTGTCTGATTTCTTTCTCAGACTATGCCACAGTCATAAAAGGGAGAATACGCTGCTGTTATTCCGTGGTGGTAGGGAGGGCAAAGATACACGGGGGTGACGAAACATGCACGGAGCTGGGCAGGGCTTTCCATTTTGTTAATAACTGCATTCTTTTTTTTAAAGATTTTATTCATTTTAGAGAGGGGGGAGAGGGAGAGGGAGAGAGACAGAGAGAGAATGGGAGGGGAGCAGGAAGTATCACCTCCCATATGTGCCTTGACCAGGCAAGCCTGAGGTTTTAACCCGCGACCTCAACGTTCCAGGTCGATGCTGTATCCACTGCACCCCCACAGGTCAGGCGATATAACTGCATTCTGATTGTGAGTTTATTGGGAAATGTGCTCACCTCCCAACTCTACTAGTTATGTCGTGAATGAAAGAATGGAACTAACAAAATCTCTAATATGGAAGGAGAATGGAAACCAGAATAAACTTGAATAAAGAACACATCTCCGTTCTGGTATGAAATATGGACACTGAAGGACATTGGCAGTGCTGATAGTCTCACATAGTGTTGTAGACTTTGGTACTCATAGTTATAGGTAATGCTTAAGCCACTCACCCCTTTGGGTTTCACAAGGTGCAGATTTCATTCACTCAACAAATACTTGAGTGCTTATCTTGTGCCAGGTGGTGTTCTAGCTCTGGACATATGGCAGTGGAAGAACAGTCAAAACAAATAAAATAAAAATCTCTTTTGTTATGGCACTTGCATTCCAGTTGAGACAATGGTAAGATAATAATATACAGAGTAAAATAAAATGTAGAGTGTCATTGATGGTGGTATTATGGTAAAATATAAAGCAAGAAAAGAGGATAACGCCTCTCTCCTTTAAAAAGCACCAGGGAGGGCCTTGGTGAGAAGTAATATTCGAGTAAAGATCTGAAGCCAGCTATGCAGGTAGCAGTGGAAAGAAAGTCCCCGTATGGGGAGGAGTGGAGGAAAAGGGAAATTACTATTTATTTCATGTAGCCCCGTACAGTGTGAATGTGCTATACCTGAGTAGATGTATATGTTTGTGTTCTTAGTTCTAAGCTGAGGGATAATGGGCTACTTTTGTTTTCATTTCTATCTTTGTCTATACTTAAAAACCCAATTAATGTGATTTTATAGTAATAAAATTGATACTGAAACCCAGACATATCGAGGCATTTAACTTTTCCTGGAATGCTGTAGCTATAGTTAGGATATAACTTTATGGCTCCAAAGGTCAAACAGTTGAACATGCTTGGCTTAGCTGCCCCTGAATGTGATCAGTTCTTTGGCCATTGTGTCCTTAATAAAAACATTTTATATTTTTTTATGGTCAGCATTTTGCTAAGACTCCAACTAGGTTAGTCAGTATTTACTGATATGAGAGTTATGAGAAACTCCTGTAAAAGTGAAAGGTTAAGCCAGCTAGGAAACCGGAAGCAGGCATCGGTGCTTTTCCCAGGGCCAGATTGGAAAAAGGGACTTTTTTTTTTTTTTACTGGCAAATGATGAGGTTATTACAACTTACACTAATATTTTCTTTTGTCAGAATTTTAGTCTTTGGGATTTTATAATTAGAATCTATATTTTTTGCTTGAAATAGAAACAAATCTTAAAGGTGTTGACAAATATAAGAACAAAATACTACTATGTGGGCCTGACCTGTGGTGGTGCAGTGGATAAAGCGTCGACCTGGACTGTTGAGGTTGCTGGTTTGTAACCCTGGGCTTGCCTGGTCAAGGCACATATGAGAATTGATGCTTCCTGCTCCTCCGCCCTCCTCTCTCTCTCTCTGTCTTTCCTCTTTAAAATGAATAAATAAATTTTTTAAAAAACTGCTATGTAAACTCAGTTAAGTGGAAACTGGTTTTTGGTAACTTTTAGAATTTTCTATTACACATTTATTTCTAAAAGAGTTAATTTTTATTACATAAATTGATTATCTTTGACTAATCAAAATTTAAAAATGTCACATTTATGTTCAAAGCTCCTTTAGCCACCCATCACCTCAAATCTCAATGATCTCCAAGTGGTGACCACTATGGTCACTGATATATATTTTACAGACCTTTCATGTGTATTTCCATACACACAGTGTGGGATAAAAGTAGGTTTACATCTGTTCATGTGGCAAACAACACAATAATAAGTACAAGAATAAACTTTGCCTGGTGTACTCACAACTGTAAGCCTACTTTTACCCCAGCCGTATACTCACACTGATATGATATTTGTTAAAAATATATAAATGATATTTATATAGTTGTATCCGTGCTTCGCTCTAGAACAAAAGCTAGGAGGCAGGAGGGTTATGGGGTGTCGGAAGGATCGTTTGAACATCAAATGTGACTTGTTGCAGCTTCTAACACATGCAGTGAACGAAGGCAGCTGCTCCACGTTGGGCTGTGTGCATTTCGTGTATTGCTATGTGGCTCAATTCATTTGGGTACAGTTTTCTGCCTTCATTTAGCATTGCTCATGAAGGAAATGGCGCATAAGCAAACGTGAAATTGACGTTATGCCCCAGTTTTCCTCCTAATATATCAGTCATGTTGGAACAAATTTGCCTTTTCAGTACGAGTGTTATAGCAGAACCGACTGTGTGGACCTGCTTACATTTACACACACTACACACAAAAGGATCCCTTACACAACTGGATACTGTTTTTTCACTTTTCTTCTTCACATAGTAACATCTCTCCACACTTTCTCTATAGCAGCACAGTTACTATTTTTTAAATGGTATTTAAAGCATTGAGAGATGACTAAATTGCTCTCCAAAATGCTTGCAAAAATTTATACTCCCACTGACATGCTTCCTACACCCTGGTCAATAGGACCTATTATCAAATTTCTGAATTTTTGTCCCCCAGTACTTAAGTTTCTCTTTCGTATCCCTCCCTGTTTTATCTCTCATATTCATGTACATGCATGTATGGATGTGTGTACACAGACGTTTGCACTGTGGAATGCCTCCCATATGTATACTGATAGAAAAGGAGCTTCTTAGAAAGAGTGAAGCAGGTGGCCAGGCTGTGTTGAAATGGGGAGAAAAGACAATAAAATGGATGTGCAAGAAAACATAAGAAAACCTGTTAAGAAGGGAGAGCAAAAGAAGCCCCTCCCCATTTATTTAATTATTTCTTCTATCTTCGCTAAATACAACTTCTCCACTTGATTAGAGAAGAGACTGAGTTGGCCCTGTTGGGATTCAGTCTTTTGCTCTGGCCAGTTGACAGCTCCAAAAATGCAGCTTAAACTGTTAATCCATCCACTTCAGCAGAGCAGTCCTAAGCGCACCAGATTCTCCTGTTGGCCGCGCTGGTTTCCATGGCCCTGGCGAGCTGGGACGACACAGCTGTTCAGGGGAGTGTGAGGGCTGCCACCTGCGAGTCTGTGGCCTCTGATGGCCGGAGCGGCACAAGTGAGGGCTCCTCTCAGATGTTTTCCTATAAAGAGATTGGCCGTGGACATCAATGCTTCCAGCTGGGCACATTGCCAGGCAGGAAAGCCAGAGTGATTTAATAATTAAATCATATTGGTTTATGATCCCTGTTCTTATTAGGAGCAATACCATTGCTTTTTGATGATACATTTTGTGAGACGGAATTTTTATATGAACACTGGTTTGCATATATATATATGTTATCCATATATATATATCTCAAAATCAGAATGAGTTACTAAAAGTAATCACCAACAAAGAAGATGGAATATTGATATTTTTAAAGATGAAAATATATTAAAGGAAATGCAGAGAATATGACGATTAATATGATGTTGCCCTTCAAAGTCAGATGCATTTTCCTTTATGTGAAAGCAGCAGGAAGAAAGAGAACTACTAGCTAGAACCATCTCTGTTTGGAAATAGGTTTTTGCACTTTGAGATATTATTAAGAAACTCTGATATTATTAAGAAAATATAAAGACTATATATACAAATTACATAGAATTAACATTCCATGTGTAAATCAAGAACATACTTTCTTCTCTTCATATCTTGTAGCGCCCTGCTGTAGAGGGGAGGTCGAAAGAATGTTCAGAGGGACAGAGGGTGGGAAGGCGTTTTAATTCCTGAAAGAGCTTTTAGCCTCAGAGCTTTGAACGGTGGCTCTGGAGCAAGCAGGGACTTCGGAGAAGGCATCTCTTTCTCTCTCTCCTCTTGTTTTGCTGTTCTTTGTATTCCCAGGTATGATGCTGTGTAAGTGCAGCTCCTAGGATCAACTTGGCGCTAAACTTAGTAGCAATCTGTGATGGCAAAGCATCTGTCACATCACGTGCACATGGCACCAGCTACATAATATGCAGAGCCTCTTGAAAAATGAAAATACAGGGCCCCCTGGTCGGAAAGCAGGAAAAAGTACTGTTAAAGGTGCTCTAATACAAAGCTTTGTCCTGCGTTCTGTGGCTCTCATTCTCTAGACTTGTCAGTTTTCCAATTTGCTATTTAATGCCATTCTGAGAAAAAAGTCAAGTTGTAAGTCTTCAGCATAATTTTACTGTTCATCTTTAAATTGGGCAGTGACAGTTTTAAATGCAAATATGAGAGCTTTTAACTTGTATGTGGGATCACCGAAACTATAGTTTGTGGTTTGTACATACATATGTGTTCTGTTCTTACCAGGACACTGGACACGCTGCACAAACTCACTCAGCTGTTTTTATTTCGCTTCTGAATACTCTCACATTCTACCAACACTCTCTACCTTCGGCCCACTGATGAGTAAGGAAGGGCTGAAAGGAAAAGGAACTGTGGGTCACCCTATCTTCCCCTTCCCTTCTATGTCATCCTTTTCGGTGTATGTTGCTGGCTAATATAGGGAAGTAATAGGAAGAAGAGTATGACAGGGTTCCTTAATCTTTCGTGTTTCTTCGAATGCCATTGCTGCCTTTTGGTGATGAAAGTGAATTCTGGTTCCAATGGAAGGAGCCCTCATGGTGCTGTCAGAGTCCCCACCTACTCGGTCTTGGATATAACATACTTACCTTGTACTCGCCTTGAGTCTTGCTGCACTACCACATATTGTGGGTTTGCAGGAGTTCTGTGCTCCTAGGCAAGGTCATGAATGCCTTATGCAAATGAGACCTCTAGGGCCAGTGGTCATGGATATTGTGCCTGGCTTCTTTGCTCACACCCATGTTTCCTTGTCCCCTTGGACACCCCTTACAAAATCACATTCAAAGATACAATTATGAAGAGTCTCAAGACAGTAACAGCAGAGCATTAAACTAATTCAGGGTCCTTCTGTGTGACTGCGCAGGTTGTGTGATTGTGAATGTGGCCCTTTCTGTATTAGGGGAAGCACTGAGGTAGCTGGAAGCCTCCTGAACACTCTGTGCATGAAGGGACCCAGTTCATAGCAAGCTGGACACTGCCAGGAGTGTAGCTGCAAAATGGTTTCTTTGAAATTGATGTAATGTGTTTATTTCACATTCAGTTGAATTACTATCATTGTAGCGATGGTTGGATCTCTTAGAGGGTTCCCAGCTGCACAAGTAGAGCCTTCATATTGGCTTTCGAAACTTCAAGGCCAAGGCTGGAACCAGGTACTTCCTATCAAATCAGTCTCTGCATCCATAACAGTTTTGTTTGTCCTTCTCCCAGGATTTCCAGCAGGAGAGCTCCAGAAGCCTTTCTTTTGGGGAACAGAATATCCTCGGTAAGTAAATGAGTGAAGAAACCAATTACTGACAAATAAGGAAGAATATGCTGTTTCGATAGCGCATAGAAGTTCAAAAAACAAGGCCAGTGGTTGTTCAGCAAAAGGAGGGTGTGGAACCTCGCATGCACGGGCTGGCCCCACTCTCACCATTTTAGGGATTTTTTTTCTGGTTCTTGTTACCAGGGTATGTGACTGGACAGAAAAGCCAACTAGTACACAGGTAGCTTTCATTTCTATGCAGTTATTCATGTATGCATTGACTCATACTACAAATATTTGGACCTTGAAGGGTTGTTGGGATTTGAGTTGATGATGATGGGTCTAACCATTCCAGATAGAAAAAACAATGTGAGAAAAGGAAAGAAATTTCCCTATAGAATAGCAAAGAGTCTAGTTTGGCTAGTCTAAGTGGTGTATTAGAGGAAAGCAGTGGAAACAAATTCTAGAAAAGAAGGTTGATGTTTGACATTAGAGGGCTCTGAGTGCTAGGCAAGGAGTCTGGATGTTACGAGGCAGTAGAACATATTGAAGTTTTTGAGCAAGAAAAGATAATCACATTTGTCTTTAGAAATACAACCTGGGAAGCTATACAATAGTTCACAGTTTGACAGAGTCTGGAGTTTGGGATATAAGTTTAAAGGGCATTAATACCAACAGATTGTAGACTTACATAATTCAGAAGTTCTATCTATAGTGAGTGGGAAGTCTCATAATATTCATTATTAATTATATCACCACTTTTATTATGTGCCTTTACTTGCCCTAGTGCTTTAATGTACAGAAAACTCAGTTGATTTTAGAAGTTTAGTCTCTTATATTTTGGTTTAGATAAATCACAATTTAAATATTTTTAAATATGGTGGCAATGTTTTGATTGGGGCTTCCCAGAAGCAGACCCTATGACAAGGATTCAAGTGCAAATAGTTTTTTTGGGGAGGTGACACCAGGAAACACCAACAGGGGAGTGGGGAAGTGAGACAAGGAGGGAAAGAAGCCAATAAATTGTGTGGCAGGGTTTTCTAGGACCGCTGTAATGGATTATCACAAACTCAGTGGCTTAAAACCATGTAGATTTGTTAGCTTATAGTTCTGTAGGTCAGAGTCTAACCTGGGCCTCACTGGGCTAAACACAAGATGTTGGCTGGGCTACCTTACTTTCTGGAAACTCTGGGGAAGAATCTACATATTTCCCAGACTTTTCCAGCTTCTAGAGATGGTCCACATTCCTTTATCATGGCCCTTTTCCTCCATGTTTCAGCTTGCAAAGTTGCATTTCTTTGACCATTCATCTGGCCACATCTTGTGGTTCTCCTCTTTTGCCTTCTCTATTTTTAAGGACTCTTATGATTACATTGGCTATACCCATATAATCCAGGGTAATCTCTATATTCAGGGGAGTCAAAAGGTTCAGCTCAAAACTACACTGGACCAATGGATAGAGGACATAGGAAAAAGGTTTCAGGTTAACATTAGGAAGATCTGTTTTATCTTTTTTAAAAAACATTTATTTATTTATTTATTTATTTTTGTGTCAGAGAGAGGGACAGATAGGGACAGACAGGCAGGAAGGGAGAGAGATGAGAAACATCAATTCTTCGTTGTGGTTCCTTAGTTGTACACTGATTGTTTTCTCATATGTGCCTTGACCGGGGGTCTACAGCAAACCGAGTGACCCCTTGCTTGAGCCAGTGACCTTGGGTCCAAGCTGGTGAGCCTTGCTCAAACCAGATGAGCCCGCGCTCAAGCTGGTGATCTCAGGGTCTCGAACCTGGGTCCTCCACACCCCAGTCCGACGCTCTATCCACTGCGCCACCACCTGTCAGGCAGGGAGATCTGTTTTATATAGAACAACTCAAAGAGTGAATGGGCCACCTCAGATGGGGGTGAGCTCCTGGTTATTGAAAATGCCCAAGGAAAAGTCTTAGGACCATTTGAACAGGTTTTTGTAGAGGGGGTCCATGCCTCGGCTAAAGAGTAGAACTAGATGGATGACTTTAAAGATGCTTCCAACTCGGAGATTTTTATGAATTCCCATTTCAGGCATAAAGTAACCCTTACTTAATGACTGCTTGAGATCATGATTGCTCCGGACAGCAGTATGATTGATTCCCTGTCGACAGCAAACCCTGTGTATGTGTTAAACCCATTGATTAGTAAGAACAAAAGATAAACTGAGTAGGTGGGGGAAATTGTCATCTTCCCCATTTTATTTTTGGAAGGCTGGATTTTCTCTGCAGGAGTCTTCCTGTTCTGGTCAGCCAGTCATATTTTAAAAGGCGTAAAGGTTCTTTATTTTACAACATGCTAATTTATATACTGCCCATTGATAAAATGGAATATGTGAATTTACTGTTATGAAACATTATCATTGTAAGGCTTAGTCATATAAAATTACTTCTTCTTTGTTTCTTGTCCAAAGGATTGCAATTATGTGACTGAGAATTGGAACTTAGCAATGATTCAATCATTTCCTGAATTCTCTATTACCTTTGCAAATAGGAAGCTCATTGGAGCAGTCCCTCTCAGGGGACCTTTATTGCAGAACAGTTCCTATAAACTTCCATTGTTCAGACCGTAAATTCATCCAGTCAACAGCATTAACCAAGGCCTGTAAAGGATTGAATATGATTCTCAGGGTTGAGAGGTCTGGAAAAACGAAATGTTACAGGCTGCGCAGTAATAGCTAATGCTGCAAAAATTAGCACTATGTAAAATTACAAGTTTGTCCCATATTGCTATGATAGCTTTATGATTGAAACGTGTAATTTTATTCTTACTTCTTTAATGAAGGTTTGCAATGATGGAAAAACAGTAGGAAACATTTTTTAAAATGCAAATTACCTTGCAGGAAAGAAATAACAAAGGAAAGAATTGCCATCAAGGGGAAAAATTAAATCTTACAGCACTTCCTTGGGTATAGTTGAGACAAACAATTAGCATGTTAAGGATCATTATGTCCTGTAATAATAACATGTTGCTTCAAAAATTCTCATTCCTTCTCCTTACGGGTCCTATCTATTTGCTGGGTTACTTTGATGCTGCATATCAGGAAGCAACTGAGAAATATTTTTGGCGTAATTACAAATCTCAGAAAGTACCCTAATAACAAGGCTTTTAAGTTGTTTATACTCCTCATCCATATATTAAATGACTACAATAAGTTACTTATCATTCTTTCACTTGCATGAAATGCTAAAGTTAATCAATTAGTTAAGTCATTGTTATGGTACTTTCTCACTGTGAACTGGTACAGAGAATTTTGCAGTGATCAGGTAGATAAAGGTTTGACTTTCAAGGAACTTAAGCTGAGAGAGAAGAACCCAGACGGACATGAATGAAAGCCCCCTTATTGATTTCTTCACATATCATTAGTATGCTTCTGTTTCATTTATCTGTTGCTACGTAGCAGTACCACTAAATAACCACTATTGGTACATGACTGTGAATTTATTCAGAACTCATATGCGACAGCTGTCTCTACTCCGTGTGGTATTTGTTGGCTGGGGCAACTTAACTGGGACCAGAGGATCTAAGATGACTTCACTTACACGTCTGGTGTTCCAGTTGGACTGGCTCCAATGACTGGGGCTTGGCTGGGCCTCTCTTCCTTTAGAAGTGTCTGAACTTTTTGTGTCTCTTGCTTGCTTCACTTGGCCTCTCTTTCTCCAGCTGATTGGTCCACCTTTTCTATGCAAGGTGGCAAGGGTGGGAATTGGAAGCTACAAGGCTTAGGTCCAGAAGTCACACCTGGCCCCTTCTGTTGCATTCTGCTGGTCATAGCAAGTCCTGAGGCCCCTCCAGATTCGAGGAAAAGGAAATAGATGGCCTCCTGATGGGAGGAGGGGGGCATACATCTAGGGTGTGTGGAGTTGTCAGTGATCACCCTCATAGGTAATCTACCATGTGCATCTTCAGAGGTGAGGAGAAGTGATAAAATGCCTTTTCCAAATCTGGTTAAGGCTTCACAATCTTTGCCATTCAGCTGTAAGCTTGTCTGTCACAGCAGCAGAGGAATGGGGCTGCATTTGACAGCAGAGTGATCCCTTTTAATCTCTGACATATTCCTTTTTTATGACTACATTTGGGAAACAATTGAACTTCTAAGTCTATAGTGATTTTTCAGCAGGTTCTCAGATAAAGAAGTAAATGGTATATTTACTGACAGGATCTTTTCAAACCCTGCTACTGCTTTGGGTGTTTATAAATATAAACTATAGCTAGAGCCAATGTAGAATCATAGAAACCTTAGGGCTGGAAGAGACTTCAGAAACCATCCTTTGCACACCCCTAATTTCACAGGGCAGGGAAAATAAGGTTCATACATGGTCATAATGTTGATGTTAGAATTTATATTTTCTTCATCCATTTCGGTGAGAAAGGTGTGTTTAAGTTTTTTTGCTGTTAGATTATTATTAACATGGTTACTAGAAAACAGGTTATGTTGACTTTTCATTAAAAAAAAAGATCATGTTCTGAGAATCATGTTTCTAATTTTCTCCAAATTATATATTTATGCTGTAGATCTCTGAGTTATGGTGCTATAGGAGTCATTGTTGGACATGAATTTACACATGGATTTGATAATAATGGTAAGTACTGGTCTGTTGTATACGCTGCTGCTTTTATGATAATGTGGACAATATGGATGTTAATTGTTGCTGTTGTTTTTGCATAGAGCCATTAACTTAGGTGGAAGATTATCCAATGCAGTGTCATTTCTGATTGAAAACTTTCCTCCATGACTTGCAGTGATAGCTTGCAAGAAATAAATAATTGTTCCCATTGGATAGGATAGAATGATGAAAAAAATGAACTGATAATTTCAATGAAGTTAAACTTTGCATTTAGATCTAAATTGCTGTAGCTGCCACATAATTATAGGAATTACTTTATAGCTTCTTTCCTTTGTCATATCTTTATTCACTATCTTGAGATGCTTTTGCTGGAGGTATGTGAGCTCTGCTCTGAGGATGATTATATACGATACATACTGCTAAATTAGGACTCACTAAGTTAGAAATCTGGAGCTTGGCTGACTGGTTCCTTTATACTATCTCAAGGATTATGCAATGCTTAACCCTGTGTTTCTCTATGCTGGCCTATATTCAGAATTTTAAAAAGGACTATGCTTTCCTAATATTGCAGAGGATAGAATGTGCTATGTAACCTGATGACATTTAAGAAACAGGAAGTAGCAGACTGTGGCATAAAGAATCAATCTTTCTTTCAGAGTTATTTTAAATCAACACTCCTTTTTCCTTAACTTTGGAGTATTACTGGAAAGCCTTGTGAAATCTCCAGAACTAATGAATTAGTGGCTAATTGTGATCACATCTACATCCACACAAAGATTTACAAGTAGATTCAAGAACCAGCTGGCCCAAGGCAACATTTAATAGAGGGACCTCTTTCTTCCATGTCTGCAGTGTCTCCTGCATCCTTTCCTGGATGCCTGCCCAGGGCCTGAGACCCTTGGATCCTTTTCCTGGACAATTCTTCCTGTATTCCTACTAACCCTTCCTAATGACATAAGTTTTGTACCCTCCTGGTCTCCCCTCCCTGCTAAAATATAGCTGCCTTGCAGTCATCTGAATCCCCAGAGCTACACTTTTCATTTTTGTGTGCTTGGTTTTTGTCTGAGAGTATATATAGTCTTAGCTAAGAAACAAAAGCCCATAGTGGTCTCTTGGTTCTGGGCCTTTCTTCCTAGGAAATTTAAGTCAAGTCCTCCCTCAGAATCTCCTAGAGGCCTTCAGGATTGTCTGTAAAAGGACAGAATTCAATGATGGCAATTTCACGCTGTAATCAGTACTTAGAACAGTACATTGCACGTATAAGGACATGCCCAGTCGCTATTAATGATTAGTTGGTTAGTGGGTGGAGGACAGTGACTCCACACTCTGCTAGTAGGCTGGTGATGGCATCCAGCCTTATTGAAGAGCTTTGGATTGTTCCAATTAACACCTTTGCTTAGGGAACTTTCTTGTATGCCCAATGAAGAGTTCTCTGCATAATTAAATTTAAACCAATAGTAACCTTCACTGAGGATAGAAGATAGATCAGATACGCCCAAACATTTTTGGAAGGGTGTAGAGAAAGTGAAGAGTGAGCCTGTAGAAAAATAGCATGTGTAACTAATCTGTTTTTCTCCATTATGTTTTGGAGATTTCCATTCTTGTTCCAAGTTCTCTTTTTAGAGCAGCCTTCCTTGTCAAAGCAGGACAGATGGCCCTTCCATCCGCACTGACGGCTGTGGAATGATTCATGACAGAGCGTGCTTATGTCTCTCAGTTCCTGGCAACTTGGAGGAAACACATTCCTCTAGGGCTGAGTCAGGGGCTGTGGTTCAGGGTGTGAATGACTTCTGGGCGCTGCTCCTTTGGATCATTTGGAGCAGGCGTCCCCAAACTGCGGCCCCCGCAGGCTGCATGCAGCCCCCTGAGGCCATTTATCTGGCCCCTGCTGCACTTCTGGAAGGGGCACCTCTTTCATTGGTGGTCAGTGAGAGGAGCACTGTATGTGGCAGCCCTCCAATGGTCTGAGGGACAGTGAACTGGCCCCTTGTGTAAAAAGTTTGGGGACCCCTGATTTGGAGTTTTGCTGGTAGTGGAGCTCTGACTCCCTCCATGGGCTTTCTGAGTGAAGCTATTTTATCCCAGTGAACATTTTGGGTCAAATCAGGTGAAAACAAAGAATCCAAGATTGGTTGAAAATGGTGTGTGCCATAAGCCGATGAATCTTCTTGTTAAAATATTCTTTGATGCTTAGCAGGAACATCCTGAAACCTGTTTCTGCTTTCCTTCTCTGCATAGTTAACTGAGATAGTGGGTAGAAGGCAGGAGCTGCTCCCAGGAGTAGTCCCTGTTACTGGGATGGGTTTTTCAAGGCTTGTCGGAGGGAGGGGTAGGGAAGATGTAAAAGGTAGTTTCTATAAATAACACAAATATCTTTTTTTTTTCCTGTATTTTTCTGAAGCCGGAAACGGGGAGAGACAGTCAGATAGACTCCTGCATGCGCCCGACCAGGATCCACCCGGCACGCCCACCAGGGGGCGACGCTCTGCCCACCAGGGGGCGATGCTCTGCCCCTCCGGGGCATCGCTCTGTTGCGACCAGAGCCACTCTAGCGCCTGGGGCAGAGGCCGAGGAGCCATCCCCAGCGCCCGGGCCATCTTTGCTCCAGTGGAGCCTCGGCTGCGGGAGGGGAAGAGAGAGACAGAGAGGAAGGAGAGGAGTAGGGGTGGAGAAGCAGATGGGCGCTTCTCCTGTGTGCCCTGGCCGGGAATTGAACCCGGGACTTCTGCACGCCAGGCCGACGCTCTACCACTGAGCCAACCGGCCAGGGCCCACAAATATCTTTTAACTTTCCTTTTTTCCTAGGTAGAAAATATGATAAAAATGGAAACCTGGATCCTTGGTGGTCTCTTGACTCAGAGGAAAAGTTTAAAGAAAAAACAAAGTGCATGGTTAGCCAGTACAGCAACTATTACTGGAAGAAAGCTGGCTTAAATGTAAGTATAACCGAGGTGAAGGGGCACCTTGTGGGTCACTTTTTCTCATGTGGACATTAGCTTGCTTTAGACCATTGGCTCTCAAAGTGTGGTTCCTGGCCATCAGCTTCAGTCTCCCCTGGGAACTTGTTAGGAAGTTAGGAATGCAAATATTTTCCCCCAGTTGACTTACATTTGGAGAGGAAGATTGTGTCAAGACGTGCTGTGCTTTGGGGAGTAGTTGAGGTCCAACTCTATAGTAGTCCAAGGGATTTTAGGTATTAATTAAAAGAGGTATACATTTACTTTATAATAATCCAGTACCCACAGGGTGGCAAGGGACAAATTTTATCTTTTGGTCCTAAACAAGACATCTAATCATCTATAGCTTCTTCTTCTTCTTTTTTTTTTTAAATACTGAAATGTAGAGCAGCAGCCTTATAGAAACCATATCCACCTCCTGTAATGACTGGATGAATAAATTTTACCCATTTATTGCTCAGATATTTCCATGAAAGCATCCAAGGTGTGCTCCCACTCTAGACAATAGTCACAGTCATCAAGAGCCCACACAAACTGTTCTTTCAACTGATAGAATAGCAGGAGCATCTAGGGAGCTTCCGCTAAGAGAATCAGTAACCCTGTTTATTTTCTCTTAAAACTTTTAATTCAGTTTAACTAATGCAATACAAAAACCAGTTCTTTCATTTCCACTAACCCCCACCCTCCGCCTCTGGCAACCACCAATCTGTTCCCTTTATCTGTGAATTGTTTCTTTTTTGTTTTGTTTTGTTTTTAGATTCATGTGGTATTTATCTTTCTTTGACTTATTGCAGTTAGCATAATATGCTCTAGGTCCATTCATGTTGTCATAAATGTCAAGATTTTATTCTTTTTATTGCTGATTAGTATTCCACTGTGCATGTGTGCATGTGTGTGTGTCACATCTTACTTATCCTTCATCCATCATAAAAGGACCCTTAGGTTGTTTCCATATGTTTGCTATTGTAAACAATACTGAAGTGAACATGGGGGTGCAGATATCTTTTTAAATTAGTGTTTTCATTTTCTTCGGATATGTTCCCAGAGGTAGAATTGTTGGATCCATGTTGTAGTTCTATTTTTAATTTTTTGGGGGAAACATCATGCAGTTTCCATAGTGGGTGCACCATTTTACCTTCCTACCAAAAGTGCAAAAGGGTTCCCTTTTCTGTACGCCCTTGTCAGCACTTGTTTAGTTCTTGTCTTTTTTTTTTAGATTCCAAAAATGCATTTTATGAAATGCTTGTCTTTTTAAATAATAGCCATTCTAACAGGTGTGAAATGAGATCTCATTGTGGTTCTGATTTGAATTTCCCTCCTGATTAATGATATTCAGCATCTTTTCATAAACCTATTGGCCATCTGTATGTCTTCTTTGGAAATATGTCTATTCAGATCCTCTGCCCATTTTTTATTGATTTTAATTTATTGTGTTTACATAGATTCTAGTGTCGCCCCGAATGCATCTCTCCTCCCCCGTATTCCCAACATCTCCCTTGCCCCCCCCCCACATTTTTTAATCAAATTGTTTTTTTGCTATTGAATGGTATAAGTTCTTGGCATAGTTTGGATATTACCCTGCATCTGCTGTATAATTTACAACTATTCTCTCCCATTTAGTGGGTTGTCTTTTCATTTTGTCGATGGTTTCCTTTACTGTGCGGAAGCATTTTAGTTTGATGTAGTCCTACTTGTTCATTTCGCTTTTCTTGCTTTTGGTGTCAGATTAAAAAAAAAATCATTGCCAAGACCTATGTCAAGGGGCTTTACTGCCTGTTTTCTTCTAGGAGTTTTTTGTTTTCAGGTCTTATGTTAAAGTCTTTAATCCATTTTGAGGTAATTGTTGTTTATAGTGTAATTTGGTGGTACAGTTTCATTCTTTTGCATGTGGTTGTCCAATTTTCCCCAACTATTTGAAGAGACTATACTTTCACCATTGTATATTCTTGGCTCCTTTGCCATAAATTATTTGACCATATATCCCCAGGTTTATTTCTGGGCTTTTTATTCTGTTACATTGAAATATTGCTTTAGTTACTATAGCTTTGTAATATAGTTTGAAATCAGGGAGCATGATGCCTCCAACTTTGTTTTTGTTCTCAAGATTGCTTTGGATGTTTGCGGTCCTTTGTGGATCCATACAAATTTTATGGTTGTATGTTCTATTTCTGTAAGTACCATTGGAATTTGATAAGGATTGCATTGAATCTGTATTTTGCTTTCAATAGTATGGACATTTTAACAGTGTTCTTCTAATTCATGACCCTAGAATAACCATTAATTTGTGTCTTCTTCAATTTATCTCATTAATATTTTGAAGTTTTCAATATATAGGTCTTTCACCTTCCTGTTTACATTTATCCTTAGATTTTTTATTGTGTTTGATGCAGTTATAAATGGGATCATTGTCATAATTCCTTTTTCTGATAGCTCATTATTAGTATAAACTTAAACACAACAGATTTTTGTGTATTTTTTATCCTGTGATGTGACTGAATTTGATGACTAGTTCTGCTTGTTTAATGGAGTCTTTAGGGGTTTCTATAATATTATGTTATCTGCAAATAGTGACTGTTTTAATTCTTCATTTGCAATTTAGACGTCTTGTATTTCTTTTTCTTGCCTAATTGCCCATCCTAGGATTTCCAGTACTATGTTGAATATAAGTGGTGAGCATGGACATTCTTGTCTTGTTCTTGATTTAGAGAAAAAGCTTTCATCTTTTCACCACTGAATAGTATGTTAGCTATGGACTTATTATATATGGCCTTTATTATGTTGCAGTACATTCCCTCTATACCAACTTTGTTGAGAGTTCTTTTTATATTATAAATTGATATTGAACTTTGTCAGATTTTTTTTTGCATCTATTTAGATGATGATATTTATATATCTATTTACTTATTCTGTTTTTCCAAGTGAGAAGAGGGGAGATAGACTCCCGCATGTGCCTGACTGGGACCCACCCGGCAACATCTGTCTGGGGCCAATGCTCTGCCCATCTGGGGCCGTGCTCGCAACTGAGCTATTTTTAGCACCTGAGGTGGAGGGTGCACAGAGCTATCCTCAGCGCCCAGGGCCAATGCGCTTGAATCAATCAAACCATGGCTGTGGGAGGAGAAGAGAGAAAGAGAGAGAAGGGGGAGAAGGAGGGATGGAGAAGCAGATATTCGTTTCTTCTATGTGCCCTGACCAGGAATTGAACTTGAGACTTCCACATGCTGGACCGATGCTCTACCGCTGAGCCAACTGTCCAGGACTGATGATATTACTTTATCCTTCATTTTGTTAATGTGATGTGTCACATTGGCTGATTTGTGGATGTTGAGCCATGCTGTATCCCTGGAATAAATTCTACTTAATCATGCTATCTGAGCCTTTTAATGTGTTGTGAATTTGGTTTGCTAACATCTTGTTAAGAATTTTGGTATCTACGTTCATCAGGGATATTGGCCTATAATTTCCTTTTTTTTTTTTTTTTTTTTTTTTTTTTTTTTTTTTTTTTTTTTTTTGTGGCATCCTTGTCTGGTTTTGGTAGCAGGGTAATACTGGCCTCATAAAATGTGTTTGCAAGAGTTCCTTTCTCTTCTTCTTTTTTTTTTTTTTTGAAGAGTTAGAGAAGGAGTGGTATTAATTCTTCTTGATTATTTGGTAGAATTCAATGAAGCTCTCTTGTTCTGGACTTCTCTTTGTTGTGAGGTTTTTGATCACTAATTCAATGTCCTTGCCAGTAATCAGTTTCTTTAAATTTCCTATTTCATAATGATTCAGCCTTTGTAGGTTGTATGTTACTAAGAATTTATTCTTTTCTTCTAGGTTGTCCAATTTGTTGACGTACAATTGTTCATAGTTGTCTCTTATGATCCTCTTTATCTCTGTGGTGTCAGTTGTAACATCTCTTTCATTTTTGATTTGATTTATTTGAGTTCTCTTTTTTCTTGCTGAGCTTAAATAAAAATTTGTCAATTTTTCTTTTCAAAGAATCAGCTCTTTTATCTTTTCTATTGTCTTTATAGTCTCTATTTCTACTCTGATAATTTATTTCTCTCCTTCTACTAACCTAGTGCTTAATTTTTTTTTCTTTTACTATTCCTTGATGTGTAAAGTTGGGTTATTAGAAATACAAATTCTTGAGTTTTTTGCTCCAGACTTACTGACCCAGAATCTCATGGGATGGGGCCTGGAAGTCTTTTTTTTCACAGGCCTTCCAGTGTTTCTGATACAAGCTAAAGTGTGAGATTCAGAGGCCTAAACATTAGTTTGTTTTCCTAGATACATATTAATGCAGAAAATGCTTTAGCAATTAACAATGAAATTTTTAGAAACTAGACTCTGTTTCATTTAAAAACATTTCCTTCCAAACTATTGCTTAGGTTTAATTCATTGAAATAAAACCTCATTAATTTGAACAAATTACTGAATTGGTCAAGAATTCTTAGTTATAGAATTTTAAACAAAAGAAATATACTTTTAAAATGTTTATTTTCTATTATACATACACATATAAATTTCCATAAAGACATTAATGAAATTTTATACATGCTGTTTGTGCTAGGAAATTTTATTCCTTTCTTTTTTTTGTCTTGACTGCTACTTCCTTTGCCTTTCCTTATCATCACTCTTACCTTCTCTACCTGTAATCCATCTTAATGGCCCTGATACACTTTTTCTCATGCTCATAAAGACACACATACATACCCCCTTAGTGAATTGTTTTCAGTGGCTGCCACAATGTGAATGTACTGTAACATATTCAACTAACTTCTTGTTGAGAGGTTGCACTTTGTCTCCAGTTACTTCTCCACAATAAATACTTTTACATATTAGGCACATATTCTTTTTCCATATAGAACAGATAGTTCCTGCTGTTACCAACATGTTATAATAGTCCATATTCCTACCAGTGATATATGAAAGAGCTTTACCTGTTGAGTTATTTTGTCAATTTATGAGAGTTTAAAAATTTATAAATGTTAAAATTTTGTCTATCATTTACATTATAGTATCCCCCCATATGTTACTCATCCATTGGACTTTTTGACATAAAAAAATTAAGCATTTATATGTAGTCAAAGATACCTATATCTCTTAAGAAATAGTTTCTGCATTTTCATTCTGTGTCGAATATATAGTCTCCTAGTTTTTCTGGGAAGGTTTTTGTTGTTTTGTTATTTTACATTTAAATCTTCATGCATGTGAAACTTATTTTTATGTGGAGTTTAATATGAGAGTTTACTTTTATTTTCTTCCAAAAAGGATAGCCAGTTGATCTAGCATCATTGATTAAAAGACTCTTTTTCCCTCACTGAGCTGAATGTTGGTCAGTTATTACAATCTCAGTCAAATAGGAGAATCTCATATATACTGAGATAGCTTTCTGGATTCTGTTTTCTGTTCTGATCTGTTCGTTGGTTTTTATACTGAAGCCTTAATGCTGTGGCTGTATGTGTTGTCATGGTATCTGTCAATACAAGCTCTCTGTCATTGCTCTTTTATGTTGTTGGTCATTCAAGGCAAATATACTTCTGTATATGCTCTGAAATCATTTTACCCATTGTCTCCCTCCCCCCAAGGAAAATTCCATTGGATTCTAAGTTAAATCACATTAAATGTATGGAATGGACATTTTTATGATATAAACTTGTTCAAGAACATGGGCGCGGGAGTTGGAGGGATAGAACGTATAAGGACAAAAAGAGGAAACCTCACAGGCACAGGCACAGTGTGGTGATCGCTGGAATGGGGAGGTAGCAGAGGATATGGGGGGATAAATGGTGATGGACCAGGACCTGACTTGGACGGGTAACACACAGTATGGTGCACAGAGTTGTGTGGTAGAATTAGGCACTGGAACCTGTATAATTATGTTAATCAGTGTCACTACAATAAATTCCATTTAAAAAGAAGAACATGGTATGCTTTTCTATCTGTTTGGCTCCTGTTTTAGGTTTTCAAATATGATTATTATAATTTTCTTTGTATGTTTTATTTCTTGTACATTGTTTTCATTTCATTTGCCTTTTATTTTGCTGGTCTGATTAGGTTAGTTTTCATGCCCTTTCCCCAGTATAAGTTTCTTCTTGTAGTTTTCCATTTTCCTTCCTGTTCCTGCTTTCATAATTATGAGACAGGGATTTCCCTCATTGTGTTTAACAGGAGGAGACCAATAATGAAGACTTGTTCTTAAGTTATGGCTCTGTAGGAAGACCTTCTTCAAACCACATGTGCACATAATGTATGCTCCTATTTCACCTATCCAGGGCCACAGCATATAAGAGAAAGGGGCCACACAGAATTGGAGTAGATCAGTATATCTTCACAAGGGTTTCCCAGGGCCTCTTGGTCCCTTAGCCAAGCATGTACACCATCCTGATATCCTACCGGGGCTGGGAAAGCACCCAAATCCTTGCTGTGCCTCAAATCTATTTTACTTTGAGTGTTATTGTTGTTTTTTTACCATTCCAGAATACTTTAGGTAAAAATCCATGCATTTTGAAAGGGAATGTTATTTATAGACACTGACTTGGTTCTCCTGATTTTAAAATCATATTCAGTACAAGGGAGACTGGTTCTTATCCAGGCAGTGACACTAGAACCATGTCCTTGGATAGTGTCTCTAGCTCCTTCATCAGTGTCCTGGAAAAGCCTTTTCTCTGCCCATTTTTAAAATATCCACAGCTGTCCTGAGAAGTCCTAAAATTGGTGCTTCTGTGTATCTGTACTCAGTTCAGGGGTGACCACATTGTAAAAATGTATTTGGAATATATACTGCTCACAGAAATTAGGGGAAATTTCAAAATGAATATGAAGTGACTAAATATCCCCTAATTTTTGTGAGCGGTGTATGTTGCTTCAAGAAAAGCAGTGGGGCAGGATTCTGGAGTCAGACATAGATCTGAATCTTGGCTCAACCAGTTATGTTTGTTGAACTTGGGAGAGTTACTTAACATTCCTGAGTCTCAGAGTGTATCCGTGAACTCAGTAACTATTTCTGAACATGCTCGTTTGCTGTAAGAATTAAATGACTGAAAGAATATAAAGCACTAGCCCCGTGCCTGTGTGGACAGTGAGTGCTGGATGAATTGTAGGTAATATTCCTGATACTTTGTACATCATCCCTGGGAAAACAGAGCCAAAGACTTTGTGGCTGAAAGAAAGGACAAGAAAAACAAACAAACAAACAAATGCAAATAATAAAAGTGCAGTTTTCTGGGATGAAGGAAATCCATATTCCCTGGCAATTATTATATACAAGCATGGGAGTTGGATTTTTAATTTAATTGAAGGTTCCTTACCTTAATGATATTTTAAGTCCCTTTGCCTCATCAGGTAACATTTTCATAGATTCCAGGGTTAGGACATAGACATCTTTTGGCAGGGGGTGTTATTCTGCCTCCGGTGCAGGGATCAGCAAACTTTTTTTTTGTAAAGGGTCAGATGGTAAATAATTTAGGCTTTGTGGGCTGTAAGGTTCCTGTTGCAGCTACTTAAACCTGCCGCAGCAGTGATAGAACTGCTACAGACAATATGTACACGAATAGGCGTGGCTGTGTGCCAACAGAACTGGAATTATGGACACTCAAATTTGAACTTCATAGAATTTTCACATGCCACAAAATATTTTGCTTTTTTTTTTAAATTGCCACCCGTGATTGGAAAATGTGTACTCCAGTCTTACCTTGTAACCTGTACAAACACAACTGCAGGTTGGATTTTGACTTGTAGGATGTATTGGTTTAGGGGTTAAGGAACCCTCTTCAGATGTTTGGAAGAATTTCTTCACCATGCTTGGCTGGCTATCATACATATTGTAAACCTCGACCTGTGGTCTGTGCTGTTTCCATTGGATTTTTGTTCCCCATGAGAACTACCTTCCTTTTAATTTTTCATGGAAATTGCTGGAGGTGAAATGTTGATGGTCTTAAATGCTTGTTCCTATGTGATGGTAAATTGTTGGAAACACAATCATATTGAAAAGAGTACTCACATTATGTGAGTAATCAGAGAAAGTAATCTGTATATTGATATTTCTATTTTTCCTCCATAAAGTAGAGTCACTGAGAATATTTTTAATCTTTTATTGGAGCTGGTTGAATGGGTGAGAATAAAGAGGTGGGTGAGAAAGAAATGTGTTGCATAAGAAAATAGAAATTATTATATTCAGGAACACCTTGCTGGTGTTAGTTTCCTATCTCACAATATATTATGACTATTTTTGATTTATTGAATGTAATTTTCTCTTTAAAATGTGGTACTTTTTTGTTGCCAGCATATTTCTGCCTCTTGCTGAATGATAGTTAACTGTAAACATTCTTTTTGTTTTGTATTGTTTTATTTTATTTTGTTTTGCTAGGTGAAGGGAAAGAGGACCCTGGGAGAAAATATTGCCGATAATGGAGGTCTGCGGGAAGCTTTTAGGGTACGGCCTGCAACATTGCTGTTATTTTACAAATTAAGCTCTAAAACACCATGTGGGTACATGTCAGTTTACACTATAAACATGTTCTTGAGTTAGATGTCTGTACATTCTGTGAATTTCTGGAAGCAAAATTACATTTCCCCATTGACTTTATTATACTCCATTATATGAAAAGAGCTACATTTCTTTCTTTTGTCTTTTTGTGGTATAAAGCCACGTCCTAAAAAATATTTGTTATTAAAAATCATGTATTTAAAGGATAGTTTTCAGAAGATACATTATAATATCAAAGCACGCTACAGAAATCTCCTCGGGGCTAGGTTCATATGAGTTTTCCTTCCTTATGATTTTCTTTTAAAATACCAAACTTCTATATTATGACCAGAGGCTAGTGATTCTCATATAGTGACCCAGGTAAGAGTCTATAATAATATTTTCATCATCTACTGGTTTGTGGGTAAACGAGAAACATAAAGATGACATGGAAAAATTTTCACAAAACTAAATGCATTCAATAGAACGACTAGACTGTTATTCCGAGATTATATCCATCTTTGATTCTAGTTAAAATATATTTTATTTTATAAGATGATAGTGATTGAAGGTGATTGTTTTCCCTCTTAGTTGGCAAAATAAAAATTTGGCAGTATATTGACCTCAAAATTTATTTCCATAGGCCTTGTCATTGTGTTAGATATGTTTGTTCCCTGGTAGGAAGAAAAATAATGTATTTCTTTGTGGGAAGGGGTAGTTATTTAACATGTGAGCACTTTGGCCCTACTGCTTTGGTATTTGTTGAATGTAAGGCCTTTTTGCAGGTGAACCTGCCTCATTGTTTGGCAGTATGGCATTGACTTGCATTTCCAGATTTGTTTTCTTAAAGGAAACCTTGATAGGCTGTATTTTGCTCATAGTGTAGGGTTTGGGTAATATTGCTGCACTGGATGGGGAAGGGAAAAGCCATCATGGCAGAGGCTCATTTCTTCCTCTTCTCTCACCAGGCTTACAGGAAGTGGATCAGTGACAAGAGGCAGGGAGTGGAGGAGCCTCTTCTACCTGGTATCACGTTCACCAACAACCAGCTCTTCTTTCTCAGCTATGCTCACGTGAGTAGACCAAGGACAGGGCATCAAAGATGAAATGTGGGACTTTGGCTTGCTTCCTTGATCAAAGGTTTGGAACAAAAGATGAATGGCATAACTTTAATATTAGCTAAAATTTTATTTTGCTGCTTATTTGCAGGATAAATTCCTTTTTCTTAATATTCTATTAGGGTATAAATTTTTAGCCTACTATATTTTAATTGGAAGCATTGTTTTTACATTTAGTATTATTTTGTATTGGTTTGAGGTGTACATACAGCACTGTGGTTAGACAATCATGTACTTCACACAGTGTTCCCTCTGGTATTTCAGTACCCAGTTGGCACTGTACAGAGTTATTACAATATCATTGACTGTATTGTGCTTATTATTGACTTGACTGTACTGGACATTGCTGTGCCTATTCTGTGACTCCTAGTTTGCACTTTGTAATCCCTTCACTTTTTTCATCCAGTGTCCCAGCTGTGAGACATAGTTAATTGGTTGACTCAAAGTCTGTTGGCATTTTTTATCGGGGGGGGGGGTACTAGCCTTCTGCTAACCACTTGATATTTCTGTAATATAGCCTGACTTCTTAATGTTACTATTTGATACTATTATATATATTTACCACCATTTCTAGTGCCTCATTCATTGACTTTCATAGCCCTGCCCTTTCCTGCATTTCTTCTCCTTTGTCTTATTTGCTGACTTTATTCCACCACTCTCAACCTGTGGGGGATTCTCAGGCTGTATTTCCAACTGTCAAATGAATATGTGACGACTATCAGAGCTGAAAAAACCCCAACAAATGCAAGGAGAATCACGTAACTCTTTTGTGAGTTTAACGGGCTCTCTGAGAAGAAATAAAAAGAAGACATGTGCTAAATAGGGCATAATTCGGGGTTCGAGTCTCTGCCTAATGAAGCAAGTGCCAGTTCTTTGTTATTAACTATAGCACTGGTTTATGTCACAAATGTGTAGGCCTCATTTTCAACGAAGTCTGGATGGGTTGTGGCCTCAAGTGGGCAAATGTGTATCTATATGCTCAAAACTAGACAAGTTTTTGTATTCTCTCCAAGTCTTTGTATTCTCTCTCAGTAAGTATGGGCACTCCCATGTCATCTTCGGTTAACTCTGGTTCAATGATTCTCACCTATCTGGGGTCTTTTATTTCTTAAAACTGATATGACAACCTTAAATAAAGGATCATTTCCAACCTAACATCAACAAAACTGGAGTCATGAACAAAATGACTTTTTGGTTTAGTTTCCCCATTTCTCTTAACACCCCCACCCTCCCACCCCCGTCTTTGGGGCTTTCTGCTTAGAAGACCTGGATTCTCAGATCTTACTTGATTGAACTATCCTTGTTTTTATGACATGTGTTCCAAAAGCTAGATGTTTCATTCTCGTAAGCGCTCTTCAGCCTCAGCCCCTGTTCTCCCCACTACCCTCTTTCACTCCCTGTAGGCTAGGCCTTGGTCTCTCCTATTCTGGGTTATTCCACCATGCATGGTACATTTTCCTGCTTTTGGCATCTTTCCACCACTGTCTGTCTCACACTGCTGAAATACCACTTTTATTTCACTACCGACCAGCCGAAGAATGGCATGGCTCCCGGTGCCTACCACATGGAGACCAAATGCCTAGTTAGCTTCATTAAAAAGCTCTCCGTCTTCCCCTGCCCTACCCAACCAGCTCTGAATTCCCACAGCTGTGCCAGACTTGCCTTTTGCTAGGCAGGTGGCCTCACATCCACCCCATGACGCCATGCCTATTACTGTCTCTGTGGCTTTGCTTTCGATTTTTCTTCTAGAATGTGAGCCCCTGTCTACTCTTCCCCTCAGATTATTCAGTCCCATCTTTCTCCTCCAGGATCCTTGTCAAGTTCCATTTCCTCCACATAAACTACAAACTTTCCAAAAGACTCCAGTTCTCATTTTTATAAACCTTCAGTTCCTCTGTACTAACCTTCCTTACCATGCCCTTGGGTACTTAACTGTTCTAAAAATGTTGAAGACTTAGTTTTATCTCCATAGCCAGCCTCCTAGATCCTTACATATTTTTCTGGATGTTCATAACACGTGGCAACGGTGTTTGGGTATATTGAGGACACTTGACATTTTTAGATCAATTGCTTGTAAATTACAAGACTAACACAGTTCAGGAGACTTTCTTTTGGGTCAGTACTGGGTCATATATCTAAAATAAGCACACACACATAGTCAGAACTTTTTAGAGCAGGGTTTGGCACACTAGGACCTGTAGACCAAATCAGGCCAGCTGTGTCTTTTTTAAGTGCTGATTTACTGGAAAACAGCCGTGCGCTTTCTGTTGCGTGTTGTCTGTGGCTGCTTGTGTACTACAACGGCTGAAGTGAGTAACGGAAACAGAGACCTTATGGTTTGCAAAGCCTAAACAATCCACTGTCTCACCTTCTACAGAGAGAGTGTGCTGCTGACCCTGCTCTAGAGGACAGAGTGCAAGGTCCATCGGTTCTTACTCAGGTCCTTACTTACTTATGGGGCAGCTTAGTTACGTCCTAGTTCATATAGCAACAACCATGATGTCTTCTCAGCAATCTTTTGAATGATATGTGAAGCAAAGACAATACTATACAATAATGTAATAATATAAGAAGGGGAAAAAAAGACATAAGAAAAAAGCCAAAGTAAAATCGAGTATTAGCAACAACTTCATAGTAGCTAGCTTTGGAGGAAATGATGAATCATATTACAAAAACATCTTTGAAGTTAAATTCCGAACGTCAGTGACTGATGGTTAGTTTCAAGGAAAATTGGTAGCATCAGCTCGCCTTTCCTGCTTCCCATGTGCCTGTAGTTTCTGTGACCTGCCTGATTTCCCCTTAGCTCTTAGCTTTCTCCTTGTCTCCATTCCCATCTACTTACTTAGTGGACATTCATCTGGGACCTTCCCGAGCCCCATCAATAATCTTCTGATACTCTCTCATTTCCTTTTACTGCTCTATGTCCCTGCCAGATAAATCTTTCTAAAATATGACTTTGTCATTTTCTAACTCATAACAGTGTTTAAATATAGTTTAAGCACTTGAGGCTGCTGCTCAGGACTTCCGGAATCTGGCCCCGACTCCCCTGGTCTCCTATTGCTGCTCATTATGCACCTCTGTACAGCCAAGCTGAATGTCTTGTTTACTTTTTCCTCTCAAATATGCCTTTACTTCCATTTTCTCCTCCACTTTGAATTGCCCCCACCATCCTATTCATGTGTCCTAGTCCTTTTCAGATATGAAGGCTATCTCATATTTCAAGACAGACGTCAAGTCAGGGTAAAGTAGGTTACGGTGCAGAGACAAAGAAAACAAGGGGCGTTGATTTCTTGTTCATGCTCTGTGTCCAGCGTGTGTCAGCACTGGGTCTCTGCTAGGAGTTATTACTCAGGGACCTGGGTTTTAGAGTCTTTATCTTGACAAGTGCATCCATGGCCGCTGCAGGAATAGGAAAAAAATATGAGGAAATGGGCACTGGCCCTTCATGTAGCATCTTAAGTTGTTCTGAAGGCCCTTAAAACTTCTGCCAGTTCTTTAAAGCTTTTCCAGAAAGGGACATGTATCATTTCTTCCAACACTTCACTGGTCAGAGAAAGTCACGTGGCTGTACCTTACCTTGAAGGAGCAGGGGAAGTGGCCTCCTAGCCAAAGCTGGACTAGGGTGAAGCAAGCAAGGTACCCAGAGTGCAACATCATAACTCCTCATGACCATATTCGACAATGGTGGTTGGTTCATTTTACAAATTCAAATGATATGGTTGCATTTGATAAGGGCTATTCCAACCATTATATTAATTGAATGAATACGTTGGTTGATTCCTGGGCATGTATACTATTCTCTTGATTTGTAGCATTTGTCTGGAAACCTTCCTAATTTTCTCAAATTGTGTAGTTATTTACAATGATAAAACCTTGTATGCTGCAGATTAGAATACTAGATGTTACTAGTGATGAAGGTTTTATCTGATCTACTAGGACTGTCATCCATAGACTCTAAAATTACTGTTCAGTATAATTTGCAGCAGTTAAAGCAAGAGAGGATGTATACAGTGGTACCTTGAGATATGAATTAAATTTGTTCTGTAACTGAGCTCGTAAGTCAGTCAACCTGTATATCAAACTGCCGATACTGGACCCGTGTGCCAACGTGCCAACTAGAGGCAGCTTCCCGAATCACGACTTGTATCTCGGAATTTCGCTTGGAGCTCGAACAAAAATATGGACCGAGTCGCAGCTTGTATCTTAAAAAATTTGTATGTTGGTTTGCTTGTATCTCAAGGTACCACTGTAATTGGAATGGAAACGTAATTATTAGGATGCTTTTCTCTTCCAGGTAAGGTGCAACTCCTACAGACCAGAAGCTGCCCGAGAACAAGTCCAGATTGGTGCTCACAGCCCTCCTGAATTCAGGTAAAAGGGTAGATAGGTTGCACTGGTTCTTCACTGGGCATCCCCCTCCTCCTCTGCTATGCAACCATCCTGGCGCTTTACCAAATGGGAGATCTGTATTGTGAATAGTGATGTCTCCATTTTGCAAACAAACAAACAAAAAAAACCACAACAAAAAACCCCACAAAACAACTGGTCCACCAGAAACTTAGCATCTCTTCCTTCATTAGTGGGAAGCTGGCTTATTCAGCATTTTCTCCTTCTGTAGTGGGCATTTGCATGTGCCTCTAGTATAGTGCTGTATCAAGAGACCCATGGTGTTGTACAAGACTCCAAAGGTAATCTAGAGTCCAAATTATAGTGTTAGTATTAATTCCTAACTTTTTTGAAAGACAGCAATGCATGGTGTTCCCATGAGCACCATGGGTGCTTAGTAAACTGGACTGTTCACTTTAGCCTACCACCTCCTTTTCTTGGATGGGCTAAAATGTCTGCTTTCTTAGACAAGAATGCAATCTTATGCCCTTAAGGATGCACCTTAAAACACTCAGAGCTCTGTACTCTTTGTGTTAAAGAACATCCTATTTAATCCTTCTTGTTCTTTCATGCAGCCAACAAACAGAAGGGAGTGCCCACTTTCTGAGTAGCTCTGAACACAAAGGAGGGTGTATGGTCAGATTTAGCTATTATAATTCATATCTAGAGTAAAAACTTTTACATTTTGGCTTTTAGTTTGAATCTTATTGTGAAACAATGGCTTATATATGAAGGAAAAAAAAGATTAGAATAACAATCTTATTTAATTGTCAGAATGTATAAAATATTAGGTAAAAATAAAATTAAGGTTAATATTAATTACCCTATAATATTAACTTTATTATTATATTACTTAATATTAGTGTTAAGTAAGGTTACTATTACTTACCCTGTGCTGGATTTCTAGCATTGGTTGAGGAAAAAATTTTATATTAGGGGACAGAGAATCATAATGGGCAACTCAGGAAACCACAGTAAGTTATATTTATTCCTTTTTTGCTTAGAACATATTCTATCTGGATGTTCTTATATTTAATGTTTAAATAAATCCATTAGCATATTACAGAAAAGTCATTTAAAATTTATCCTGTATTTTAAAATCTTATTCCTAAAACTGTGCCTTAGAAATGCTTCAGAAATTGACTATAAATTACCCAATAGCATAAAATCTAATCACTGTTTTAGAAATTCTCCTCCACTGGCCTTACTGTCAAGAATTCTGACAGTTTCTAATGGACTAAAATGTGCTCTCACTGACAAATGGTGCAGATGAAACCACGCAGTAGATCAATTACGTAACAGATAAATTCTTAGACTCTAATTTCCTTTTACTAACTAGTTGCCTATAATGTTGAATTTTAGGTGATGATTGATACAGCATACTTACTAGTTATCAGCTAAATTCTATCTTCAACATTTGCGCAGGGTGAATCACACGGTGAATCACACCATGAAATATGCATCCCTACCTAAACATCTCAGCTAAAACACAAGAGATTATGGGGATTTTGGAGGGGGGGCGGGGGTATTGGCCATTATATTCATTCAAATGCTCATAGGTGAAGAATTCAGTAGGGAAGAAAGTGACTAAGAATGCCAGATCTCTAGTTAGCCCTTTGAAACTGCAGTTGAGTTAGAAATAGATGAAGGGGGAGTTTTTTGATGACTTGTTAGTGATATTTGCAGTAACTATAGATTTTGAGTGCAGCAGAAATCACAATGGAAATACTTCAAAAGGCAGTTACAATCAGAGTGCTGACTAAGAATCTGCAGTCTTTACTGCAGTTGGGGGAACTTGGAAGAACCCCAGGTTTATTTTTTAAAATTTATTTATTAAATTTAATGCAGTGACATTGATAAATCAGGGTACATATGTTGAGAGAAAACATCTCTAGATTATTTTGACATTTGACTGTGCTGTATACCCCTCCCCCAAAGCTAAATTGTCTTCTGTCACCTTCTATCTGGTTTTCTTTGTGCCCCTCCCCTCACCCAACCCCTCTCTCCTTCTTCACCCCATCCCCTCTCCCCCCACCCCCCACCCCTGTTGCCATCACATTCTTGTTCATGTCTCTGAGTCTCATTTTTATGTCCCTTCTATGTATGGATTCATATAGTTCTTAGTTTTTTTTTCTGATTTACTTATTTCACTCCGTATAATGTTATCAAGGTCCATCCATGTTATTGTAAATGATCCGATGTCATCATTTCTTATGGCTGAGTAGTATTCCATAGTATATATGTACCAAAGCTTTTTAATCCACTCGTCCTCTGACGGACACTTGGGATGTTTCCAGATCTTCGCTATTGTGAACAATGCTGCCATAAACATGGGGGTGCATTTCTCCTTTTGGAACCGTTCTATGGTGTCCTTGGGGTATATTCCTAAAAGTGGGATAGCTGGGTCAAAAGGCAGTTCGATTTTCAGTTTTTTGAGGAATCTCCATACTGTTTTCCACAGTGGCTGCACCAGTCTGCATTCCTACCAGCAGTGCAGGAGGGTTCCCTTTTCTGATAAGGGGTTAATAACCAAAATTTATAAAGAACTTGTAAATCTCAACACCAGGAAGACAAACAATCCAATCAAAAAATGGGCAAAAGAGATGAATAGACACTTCTCCAAAGAGGACATACAGATGGCCAATAGGCATATGAAAAAATGCTCAACATCACTAATCATTAGAGAAATGCAAATTAAAACCACAATGAGATATCACCTCACACCAGTCAGAGTGGCGCTCATCAACAAAACAACACAGAATAAGTGCTGGTGAGGATGTGGAGAACCCCAGGTTTTAAAGGTAACTCCACTAAAGCATTACTCATCAGTAACAACTACACACCATTCATTGGTTTATTGTTGCATGAAACAAATTCTACATAAACATGAACCTTTGAATGTAACAACTACACACTTAGAGAAAGTGTGTAGAATGAATGAGTTTTTTTCCTCTTTTTGCACCTGCATGAGAGAGACAGAGACAGACAGGAAAGGAGAGAGAGAGGGGAAGCATCAGTTCTTCGTTGTGGCACTTTAGTTGTTCACTGATTGCTTTCTCATATGTGCCTTGACCCAGGAGCTATGGCTGAGCTAGTGATGCCTTGCTCAAGCCAGAGACCTTGGGCTCAAGGCAGTGAGCATGGGGTCCTGTCAATGATTCCATACTCAAGCTGGATGAACCTGCACTCAAGCCAATGCCAGATGGTGGCACAGTGGGTAGAGCATAAACCTGAGACACTGAGGTCCCAGGTTTGAAACCCCGAGGTCTCCAGCTTGAGCACAGGGTTGTTGGCTTGAGTGTGGGATCATATACATGACCCCATGGTCACTGGCTTGAGCCCAGAGATTGCTGGCTTGAAGCCCAAGGTCGCTGGCTTGAGCCCAAGGTTACTAGCTTGAGCAAGGGGTCACTGGGTCAGCTGTAGCCCCCCTGTCAAGGCACATATGAGAAAGCAATCAATGAACAACTAAGGTGCCACAATGAAGAATGGATGCATCTCATCTCTCTCCCTTCCTGTCTGTCCCTATCTGTCCCTCTCTCTGCCTCTGTCTCTGTCACACACATACACACACACACACAATAGAAAACTAAGTATTGGTAAATCCTACATTTTAGAGGAATTTGTAAATGTATGGAATATACAATCCTATACACAATATTTAAGAATTGTAAATCCTACAGTTTATAGGAATTTGAAGATATTTGGAAGATTAATAGGAGTGTTTGCCTGGCATTCAGGAGGTACTGATTCTAGTCTCAGCTCTGTTAATTTTGGGGGGGAGTTTACTTAACTATGTATTTTAGGCTTCAGTTGCCTTCCCTGTAAAAGATTGGCGAATGCAACATCCCTTCAAGCAATATGCTGCTACAGTTTTATCCAGAACCTGTTGATAAGAATGAAATGACATGGGCTCTGCCATATCTTTTTCAGGGTCAATGGTGCAATTAGCAACTTTGAAGAATTCCAGAAAGCTTTTAACTGTCCATCCAACTCCACGATGAACAGAGGCAAGGACTCCTGCCGACTCTGGTAGCTGCCCTGCGGGTTTCTGCCCTCCCAGAGGGAGAGCGGGCGCTGGTAGAGGCTGCCCTGAGCATCGTCGCCCACTGCTTCAGGCCTGCATTCCCTGAGCGCTTTTACTTTTAATACATCTTCATTATTTGAGTCTTGCTTCGATCTAACCAGTATTTCTTCAAAGTTGGAGGGCTTAAAAAATGGAATATGAGAAGTGAACCAAGTATATTACTTTAGGAAACCAAACCAGCAAAAATAAATCCCCAGGACATTTTACTTTTGTTAAAACGCTATCTGCCAAATTGTTGCAATTGTCCATTTTAGTGTGTAAGCCACAGCCAAGTGGCACATAGCTGTTTTAATCTACAGCTTTGCAGGGGCCTCAGTCGAATGCATCCAGAAAAATAATCAGTCTGTCAAACTTTTAACCCTCAGTGATGAGGACATGTACGTGTATACCTGGGCGCTCTTCCTGCTCTGTGGAATGCAGCACTAGATTTCACGTCATTGCACAGCACCTATTAAATCTAAGGTAGTTAAATTAGAAATATGGTGCATCTTCATTCTACACTCTTGGATGATGTTCTCGGCTTTAGCTTTGGAATCTATTGGGATGAAAATGGCCTCACAGCTTGTAGCTAATGCAGCTGATTGCCCTCTTCAAGTTAGCAGGAACAAAGCTGGCAAAAGGCTGCTTGGGAAAGGACTGGAGCTCATCAAATGGGAAGAAAAAAAAGGCTACACCCTTAAGTTCCCGAAGAAGTGAAAACTCCTAGTCATGTAACAGCACGAACACTATGAGATGGAATCTCCAGAATTCGATGTGGTCTGCCCACACCTCCGTGATTAGTCTGTCTGCCAGATGCTTTTCCTTAACTCGATTTCTGTCCATCTTCTTACCTGCTAGATGTGCGCTCTCCTGTTTCTAAAACAAGGAGGTATCGAGTGTTTGCTTTTCCAAGTTCTCATTGGGAAACATATAGCTTTCCATTTTAGTGCAGAGGGCCAAATGCCCCACCTGGGAGGGTACAAAGTCCCTTTCTGTTTTGGCTCAGTTAATGTTACCTCTCTTTTTAAAAACCTTTTGGAAAAAATTTTAAATTGAAGACATTTTCAAATCTATGGAGTAAAAGTACAATTCTCTGCATAGATCAAAGTAACATAATTTTTACCCTTCAAGGCTTCTAAAGAGTCTGTAAGAAGAGCAGTCTTGTTTCTGGTCCTTAGGGGTTTATCCTTCCAAGTGAACTCCTCCATGTCTTATTGGTGTGTGTGTGTGTATGTATGGACATGCACAGGGTAGTATCATAATGGCCTTAAAGTGGTTACCTTGCATTTCCGGGTTCTCAAAATAGCCACCTTCCCCTTTACATTATTCATTGTACATGTGCCTTTGGATTAAATGCACCAATAGGAAACCTCAAAAGCAAAGTGACAAATTCATAGTAACCATAGGAGGCCATTTTGCACCCTTGTGATTTTTTTAATATACATGTATGTCATGCCCTTTGTAACCATGGGAACTTCTGAAGGGAAAAAAATGCAGGGGCACCATCAAGAGGAAAACAATTATACTGCCTTAGTCAGAAGAGAGTGGTTTTCCCCTTGACTTCCTCCTCTCCAAATGGATAAACTTCTGAAGGTCAGTTGCCTTTTCCTCCTCTTAACCATGGCTTAACGTGACCTCAGTTTGTAATTCTAAAAACAAGCATTATTAGGTTAGGGGTGATTTTCTCTGAAGCAGCCATTTTCAACCTTTTTCAACCTATGGCGCACATAAACTAATTACTAAAATTCTATGACACACCAAAAAATACATTTTTTTCCGATCTGACAAAAAATATAGGTATAATTTTGAATCATTCACACTGGACAGCTTTTGTTGTATTGATTGTTGTCATACTTTTATTTGATAATCTAAGGGAAAAGAGGTCAGTGCCCCTGACTAAATACTATAGTCAGGTGTTGCATGTTTTAAAATTTCTTACAGCACAGTGGTTGAAAATCGCTGCTCTGGAGGAATCATTCTGATGTGTCTTAGACATATAAGTTACTCCTTGTTTTATTCCTGTACTTGGACATTTAAAATCAGCTGAAGTATCTTAGCCTTATATAAAAGCAGTTTCCTTCTAGATTTATCTTTTTAAACTACAAATAAACACATCCTTACAAATCAGAGAAAGTACTTAATAAAAGCATAGAATTATGACTTTGAAAATGGGAATTGTTCCATTTCTTGTTGGTTTAGGAAAACTGGTTGGTGATCACTTGGGGCCCTCACAGCATCTAAATGATGAAGTGACCTTGTCCTGATTAACTTTACTTGTTATACTGAAAGTTGTGGAAAGGGTGGCCATTATTAAAACAAAATGAAACCAAAGCATTAATACCGACTCATCAGTAGTAGCTAGAACAACTTACTAGTAGGTTTGCATTTCCAAATATGTGCTTGGGTTTATGTTTTCAGAATACATTCTCGTCCCTTCTCTTTAACACAGATCATTAAAAGAGGGAGGCACTGATTAAATGGGAGAGGGAAGAAGGTAAAATGCAATTGGAAGGAAAGGAAAAATGTAGGGAGAAGCTGGCCTAAGAATGTGATTGTGAAGAGAAGACAGGATTTTGGCAATCTTTGCTAAGCACATCCACTGGAGGAGAGCCATGAAGTTTTACAAAAATAATTATGGCAAATTAAAAGGAAATTAGGTACTGGATCTCAGACTAGGACTGCCATAACACACTTCTCTGATTCATACACCAGATGTTCTGCCAGTGAACTATTATCTGGGCATTTGAAAGAGTTAGGTTTTTTGTGAAATTGTCCTGGATTAGCCAAGGGTGTTATGTATGTAAAGTGGTATTGTTTGGGCTTATCACCATTGACCAAAGTTTGTTGAGCTTTTCACCAACCACATAGCATTGGCCTCCTATTTTCATTTTTTCCTTTTATGAGAAGGACTTAGACATGATGAATGCAAGCTCAGGATTCATAAATTATCCTGAAGTTTATTCAATGCCTTTCCCCAATGGAGCTTAACACGTAGCACATAAATTTTATCTTATTTAGCCCTGGAGCATTGCTAAGAAGCAAGTAGGAACTAGGAACTATGGCTTGCCACACAGATTGTGCTCGTGCCAGAAGAGTGGGGAAGTTTGAAATCACTTGTCAAGTATCCCAGAGTCAGGAAAGGCAGAATCTGTGTTTTGGGCTGCTGACCATGGTTGACATTAACCTTCATCCCTTAGTTTACCCACCTTTAAATACATTTATTCCATCAGTATTTCTATAATCTCAGCATTTTTTTAGGCTTCTTCCTTGATATTTTTAGCATGATGTCTCAGTTGCATATTAAATTATAGAAGGATATATGATTATTCCACGCGACAACATTCTCATCGCCAGTGGCAGTGCTCCACTGGTTTAAAGAAAGGTGTTCTTGGATTATGCATTTTATATCTAAATGGTCATTGTATTTTCTTCTGCTTGTGAAACAATGTGAACAAACATTTTAAGGACAATAAAAAGTTGAAAAATTTCTGTTTCCTCTTATTTTAAGAAATATTAAAATCTCTTTATCTGTTAACATATTCAGTTCTGTTTTAGACAGGAATATTTACCCAAAAAGTACACACAAAGCACTGTCCTAGGTTTCTTGACTTAAGAAAATGGGATTTGAATGCAGTAACTTTATCCATAGACAACGAGAGATTTGCTAGGTAGTCATTTTATTTTCTTCTAGGACATAAATCAACAGATGTTGATTATTGCTTATACAATAACATTTCTAGTGAGGAAAAAAGAAGATTCTGAACAAATTATCAACCACCATAGGGCTGGTCTTGTGACAATGACAATGAACATTACAGTTACTCTCAAACCAAAGGATCTCTATGTGTTATCATTTTTGAAAAACAATCTAGTCAATTTATGAGCATTCAGTACACAGTAACTGAGCACCCACTATATGTATTTAAATCATTGAACTAGCTGTATGTAGGCAGATCATATGCAATCTTTGAACCTCAGGGAACAGTCAGGTGTAACATGGGATGCATGTACAGTCTGCCCTGTTAAAATCACCCTATTTTGTGACAGGTGTGATACTTACACAAGGACAGCAGGTTGTGGTTTGGTGCACAGAGAAGCAATTATTCATCTCTTCTTCCATTGGACACCGTTGGTGCTCTCTCTGCCCAGGTCCCAGCATGTCCTTTTCCCTGGGCACCCTAACCTCACCTCTATGCTTTCCTGTCTAATTAGCTGGGGCTTTCCACAATGGATGCCTTCATGCTGCTGGAGCCTCTGCCTCATGTACTTTCAGAGAACTGTAAGTGCCGGAGAGTGTGGATCACTTGGTGACCTGTGGACAATAACTTCATGGTGCAGGACAACGAAAGCTTGGCCTCCTGGCCAGGCCCACACAAATCCACAGGCCTGTCATAGGATTTATGCTGACTTCTCTATGGCACATCATGGTGTTAGGCTGGCAGTGCGAGCAGAGCCCCCTGTTGATTATTTTATTTTAATTTTTTTTCTATATTTTTCTGAAGCTGGAAACGGGAAGAGAGAGTCAGACAGACTCCCGCATGCACCCGACCGGGATCCACCCGGCACACCCACCAGGGGGCGATGCTCTGCCCACCAGGGGGGCAATGCTCTGCCCCTCCGGGGCGTCGCTCTATTGCAACCAGAGCCACTCTAGCGCCTGGGGCAGAGGCCAAGGAGCCATCCCCAGCGCCCAGGCCATCTTTGCTCCAATGGAGCCTCGGCTGTGGGAGGGGAAGAGAGAGACAGAGAGGAAGGAGAGGGGGAGGGGTGGAGAAGCAGATGGGTGCTTCTCCTGTGTGCCCTGGCTGGGAATCGAACCCGGGACTTCTGCACGCCAGGCCGATGCTCTACCACTGAGCCAACCGGCCAGGGCCTCCTGTTGATTATTTTAAACATCTCTCTGGCATGAATATGTTCTAAGATCTGGGGAAGCATGCACTGGCTTGATGTAGGGGTGCCATAGCATCCACGTAAAGGCAGTAGACATCAGATGGGATACAGAGTTGGTGCGTAGTAAGTAGCTGAGTATGGCTTGTTAGTGTCCTTAGTTTAGTTTCTGTGCTGATCATTCAAATAAGAATTTTTGGGTGTAGGGTAGTGGCAGAAGGAGAGATGCATAGAAAGGACAGTTTATGAGTGATCGCTGAGGCATGGACAGGAAGAGGGGCTTTGTGGGAATGAAGGCAAGAAGTCTAGAATATCTATTTTTTCTTTTTGTGAAAGAGACAGAGAGAGGTACAGAAAGAGACAGACAGACAGGAAGGGAAAGAGATGAGAAGCATCAATTCTTTGTTGCGGCAGCTTAGTTCATTGATTGTTTTCTCCTATGTGCCTTGACTGGGGGGCTACAGCAGACCGAGTAACCCCTTGCTCAAGCCAGCGACCTTGGGCTCAAACTGGTGAGCCTTGCTCAAACCAGATGAGCCACGCTCAAGTGGTGACCTCAGGGTTTCGAACCTGGGTCCTCTGCATCCCAGTCTGATGCTCTATCCATTGTGCGACTGCCTGGTCAGGCTACGCTATCTTATGCTATAGTTTATATGATAGATTTTATATACAAAGAGGTTTTGAGTCTGCCTCGATTTATATGTATTATCAAAATTGGAAGGAAGCTAATATTTCCAATTAGGTTTAAGTTGCTTACATGTTGCTCAAGTTCAGCTTCTTTCTTTTTTGTTTAAATTCACTGATTTGAGTGAGAGAGAGAAGAAGAAGGGGGAGAGAAGGGGGAAGCAAGAGACAGGGGAAGGAGAGAGAGAGAAAGAGAAGTATCAACTCATCCCACTTAGTTGTTCCATTTAAATGTGCACTCACTCCCTGGTTGCTTCTCGTAAGTGCCCTGACCAGGAGTTGAACCTACAATCCCTGGTGCACCACACTGGAGCTTTATCCACTGGGCTGCCTGGCCAGGGCCTCAGCTGCTTTCTTTATTAAGATCACACAAGCTATTAAAACAGATAATCTTAATGGCTTAATTCAATTGATGTTTATTTCCTGTTTTCATTACATAAAAATAGATATTAATGATCAGTGTGCTTCTTTCCTCCAGTTGGTGATTTAAGGACCTGTGTTCCTTGCATGTTGTGATTTCACCATTCTCAACATGACTGAATGTGTGCTCATTCACAAGAAGCTGGTTGAGGACAAGAGGTCATGGCAAGTATTGTTGGAGGTGTGGTCAAGACCTGGAAGTTATCTATATCTCTTCTGCTCATATTCCATTCTCTAGAGCTCAGTCACGTGTCCGTACCTGTTACAGAGATGGCTGGGATATATAGTCTATCTGTGTGCCCAGAAAGAAGAGGAAATGGGTGTGGCTATCAGCTAGCAATCCCAACCACACCTTCTACAGTGAAATATGACACAGTAACTTTGAACTCTTAAGGATTTAGGAAATTGTTTTTGAGCACAGCACAATGAAAATGTAAAATGCAATTGGTAGCCTGCAGTTTATTCTGTAGGAGTCTTTTTAATTAACAGCTTAATTGGTTAGTTTAATCCCCTTTAGAATTGAAGATATGAAAATGAAAATAAGATACTCCCTGTGATCTGACAATACCGTGTTTTAATAAACACGCAAAGTGAGCCCGGAAATGAGCACCACAAAACATTACCATAATTTGCGATCAGTGAAAGAAAACCTGATCTATAATTCTAATTATTTCTAAGCGGTTTAGATACATGTTTTATTTGAATGTGTACTTTGTTTTGTTAATTGTCTCAATTATGAAGATAACTGAATATAAGATTTGGTGGCTATGCCATGGGTTTACAATATATTCTAAGCTTTTAAAATATATCCCTTTGAGACAGTAAATAAAATATGAAATAAAATACTGTTCTATATCTTCTAGTATTTTTAGAAAATTTATGTGAACATTGCTTTTACTTTTCCATGGATTGTGAGATGAGAAATTCTGTTCATCATTTTCTTGTTGTGTGCTTTCTCTGCTTGAAAGAGAAACTGAGGCTCAGAGTCCAAGAAATGAAGAGAAGTGGCCACTGACAAGCCACAGAAGTACTGCTTGAATTATTTCTGGGTTGAGGCTCTACTTTACAGAGAAACTGAGTAAGTTAAAATTCCCAATGTAAAGCTACCTAAACTACTGAGTATCATTTATGCTGCTAGTTGGGCTGAAATGTCTGCACATGTCTTAAGCAAAAAGAGAAGTATAGTTTTCCATTTAGAAGTATACCCTCTGTCAACTTCCAAACTGATTTAGAAGTCGGCAGAATCAGTACCCTGGTAACAGTCATACAATCCTCCCACTCCAGACACATGTAATGAAGGAGAAAAAAAAAAGTGAGCCAGAGCAAATTTTTCCAAAATTTACCAGATTTTTAGTTGGCATTTGTGAATCATTTTTTCCTAATGCCCATGATAAAAATGGCTTCCATTTCTTGATGTCCATCATTGACACTCTGCTAGGGTCTTGCATGCATTATAGCTAAGTCTCACAACAGTCTTGCAAATATTTGTTGTTTTTACTTCACAAGTGAGGAATACCTACATTGCTTGCCAAGACCACATTAGTACTTGGAGGAGCAAGGAGGAAAGTCAATTTTGTCAGACCTCAAAGACCATTTGTTAATGCTCTGTTGAGCATATGGAACAATATTAACAAACCCAATTTTGACCTGTAACTTATTGAAGATTTTAGGCTATGTACCCTAGTCAGGATTCAATTTACAGGTATTTGTATTTGATGGTAATTCCATCTTGAGTCCTTCAGAAAGCTCCCTAGGACCTGCTCTTCACTGATGAGGTGAGCATGTACTGTGTGCCTGCCCAACTTGTGTTAAATGCTTTTTAAAATATTTGATCTAACTTAATCATGGCAATAACTTCAATATTATCCTATCATCATTCCCATTTTATAGGCAAGGCAATCGAGGCTTGGAGAGGTCAGTGGCCTGCTCAAGATTATTAGCTAGCAGGCAGAAGGGCCAGATTTGAATCCAGTTTTATCCAAGCCCTTCCATAGGAAAAAGTTTAGTTGTGGTGACCCTAAGTTCTGGACTTCTGGGCTGGAATAGCTCCCAGTTAGTTCAGTTGAGTTCCCTGTGGTCAGCCTGTGATTGCCTGTGTGTGCTCTCTGTTTAGTATTCTGAAACCACAGTGTCTCTAGGTCACCTTCTCCAGAGAACAGAACCTTTGCTACCCTTCCTGTAGGTAGCTGAGGGCCTTTAACTTCAGTTAAAGACTTCTAGTAATCACCCTATTTTTAATCCTATCATGCATATTATTTATACATTCAGTTACCTAGAGCTTCCAAGGTTTCAGGCCTTCTGGTATTCTATAGGGTACTTCAGCTTGCTTCTAGTAGAGGTCTAATACTTTTGCCTGTGTGGACTTACATCTTTAAAAATATTTTTGTATCCTTTTTGTTAGAAGGAGAATGGATCAATATCTGAGTATCTGGAATCCTATGTTGTTTTAAAGTTGAATTTATTGGAGTGACACTGGTTAACATAATTGAAACCTCTTGGCAACGCTTAGTTCTGCCACACATCTCTGTATACCGTACTGTGGGTTCACCGTCCCAAGCTAAGTTCTCATTCATCATCAGTTATCCTCCCCGTACCCTCCTCCACCTTCCCACCCCAGGCAATCACCACACTGCTGTCTGTGTCCATTAGTTTTTTCTTTTAATTTTGTCCTTTATCCTCAAACCTTCCACCCCTTTCAACCAGCTCTCCCCCTTCCCACCCACCCTTACAGCAGTCAACCTGCTTTCTAGGTATGAATCTGTCTCTGTTTTGTTTGTTTGTTTTGTTCATTAGAGTCCACATATGAATGAAGTCATCTGGTACTTATCTTTCTTTGAATGGCTTCTTTTACTTAGCATAATGCTCTCCAGGTTCATCCATGGTGTCTCCAATGGTAAGATTTTTTTTTTCCGAGACAGAGAGAGAGTCAGAGAGAGGGATAGACAGGGACAGACAGACAGGAACGGAGAGATGAGAAGCATCAATCATTAGTTTTTCGTTGCGCATTGCAACACCTTAGTTGTTCATTGATTGCTTTCTCATATGTACCTTGACCGTGGGGCTACAGCAGATCGAGTAACCTCTTGCTCGGGCCAGCAACCTTGGGTCCAAGCTGATGAGCTTTGCTCAAACCAGATGAGCCCGCACTCAAGCTGGCAACCTCGGGGTCTTGAACCTGGGTCTTCCGCATCCCAGTCCGATGCTCTATCTACTGCGCCACTGACTGGTCAGGCAGATTTTTTTCTTTTATGGCCATGAAGTATTCCATTGTGTAGAATGTACCACAGCTTTTTTATTGACTCATCTACTGATAGACACTTGGGCTGTTACCAGATCTTGGCTATTGTAAATAATGGTGCAACGAACATAGGAAGTGTGTATATTCTTTCATATCAGTGTATTGGGATTCTTAGGACAGAGTTCCAGAAGTGGGATCACTGGGTTAAAAGGTAGTTCTATTTTTAATTTTTTGACATAACTCCATACTCCTTTCCACAGTGTCTCTACCAATCTGCATTCTTGCCAACGTACACAAAGATTCCCTTTTGTTTACACCCTCATCAACACTTGTTGTTTGTTGATTTATTGATGATAGCCATTCTGACAGATGTGAGGTAATATCTCATTGCGGTTTTAATTTTTCTCTGATGGTTAGTGAAATTGAGAATATTTTCAGATGTCTATTAGCCATCTGCATGTCCTCTTTGGAGAAATGTCTGTTCAGGTCCTTTGCCCATTTTTTAATTGAATTGTTAGTTGTTTTAGTTTTTTGGTATTGGGTTTTGTAAATTCTTTATAAAATTTGGATATTAACTCCTTATCAATGATATATTGGTGAATATGTTCTCCCATTCAGTGGGTTGTCTCTTCATTTTGTTGATAGTTTCTTTTGCTGTGCAAAAACTTTCTGGTTGATGTAGTCCCATTTGTTTGTCTTTTCTCTCATTTCCCTTGCCTGAGATGATATATCAGAAAAAATATTGCTATGGGAAATGTCCAAGATTTCTTTTTTTTTGACAGAAAGAGAGTCAGAGAGAGAGATAGACAGGGACAGACAGACAGGAACGGAGAGATGGGAAGCAACAATCATTAGTTTTTCGTTGCGCATTGTGATACCTTAGTTGTTCATTGATTGCTTTCTCACATGTGCCTTGACCTTGGGCCTTCAGCAGACCAAGTAACCCCTTGCTCGAGCCAGTGACCTTGGGCCCAAGCTGGTGAGCTTTTGCTCAAACCGTATGAGCCTGCACTCAAGCTGGTGACCTTGAGGTCTCGAACCAGGGTCCTCAGCATCCTAGTCCAATGCTCTATCTACTGCGCCACTGCCTGGTCAGGCCCAATGTCCAAGATTTTACTGCCTGAGTTTTCTTCTAGGATTTTAATGGTTTTGAGTCTCATATTTAAGTCTTTAGTCCACTTTGAGTTTATTCTTGTGTATGGGGTAAGAAGGTGGTCTAGTTTCATTTTTCTCTTTTTTTGCATTGTACTTGTTCAATTTTCCAAACATTATTTACTGAATAGACTGTCTTTATCTATCTCATTGTATATATGTTCTTGCCTTTTTTTGTTAAATATTAATTGACCTTAAAGTGGGTTTATTTCTGGGCTCTCTCTTCTGTTCTATTGATCTATATGTCTGTTTTTATGACAGTACCATGCTGTTTTGATTACTATGGCCTGTAGTGTTGTTTGATATCAGGTAGCATGATTCTTCCAAATTTGTTCTTCTTTCTCAAGATTACTGTGGATATTAGGGGTCTTTTGTCATTTCCTATAAACTTTTGGAATATTCTATTTTTGTGAAATACACCATTGGTATCTTGATATGAAATGTGTTGTATCTATAGATTACTTTGGGTAAAATAGACATGTTAATTATATTAATTCCTATCCATGAACACAGTATATGCTTCTACTTACTTATGTCTTCTTCAGTTTCTTTCTTCAGTATCTTATAATTTTCTGAGTACAAGTCTTTTACATACATGATTAAATTTATTCTTAGGTATTTTATTCTTTTTGAAGCAATTGTGAGTGGTACTGTTTCCATGGTTTCCCTTATATTTTGTTTCCTAATGGGAAAACATAACAAAAATTCTGTTTAGAAAGAAATGCTGGTGTAGATATAGTTCTATACTGAACTATTGCCTGTACCAGCAATATCTGTAACTAAAGTGTCTAAAGTTCTCTTTAGACTGCTGAGTATTGGGAGATTTTATTTTATACCAAAGCCAATCATATTTTTTCTTAGCTATTTTAATAAAACAGGCTTGTACAAATATTTAATATTATCCATTTCTCCTAAAGATGCATTACTTAGTCTTTGGAGAATACATTTCAAATGGGAGGAGTGGATCTGCGTCACCTTCCAGAATCACCTTGGAATACATCTAGTAGAATGCTAGAGTGGATTTGTCACAAATGCTCCAGAGGAAATTTTTACTTGTCAACAATGGCCAAGTTCCATCTTTGAAGATTCACATTTCAGTTCTCCTTTGCACACGTATACAGACTCCTGCACAGATTGAGCTTGAGTTAGTGCACATAGCTTGTTGGGAAGAAATTAATCAAAAGCCTTTTTAAGCTAAAGTGGTTGTTTAGGAGCTGAAAGCTCAGTGCCTCAGCTTTATTGTGAGCATCGAATATAAACCACTTTAAAGCATTCAGCATATTAAAACTATTCTATAAGTGCAAGTAATAATGATGGTATGTCCTACCCCAGGTCCTGGTGATATTTATGAAGTAATATTTATGCAGAATAAGAAAATCAACTGTCCTTTAATGTATATCTGGAACATGAAGCAGACTGTTAGCAGTCATACTGCATTTTAATTAATCCCGTAGTTTGATGACTTTAACCTCAAACTTCATAAACAGTTTTGCAATAACAGCACTATCATTCCTGTTTTAAAACACTTCCGTGATTTCTCTATTGTATTTACAATAAAATTCAAACAGCTTACCCTAACCTGAAGGATCTCCACTGTCATGTCTCCATTGCTTTTTTGCTGGTTACATTGGTTGTCTTTCTGTTTCTCAGATTTACTAAGTTTCTCCTAGCCTCTCAGTCTCAGGACTTTTCCTGCTTTGCCTGAAATGGTCTTTACATGTCTTTCATATAACCCTATTGAAATTTGGACCCTCTTCTTTCTGGTTTTATCACCTCCTCTAGCTTACATCTTCTTAGATCTAACCAGTGTCCAGTTCTATCTCCTCTCCTCTCTGTTTTTGTCCTTGTTCATAAGTAAAAATCCCCTCTGGAACATTTGTGATAAATCCACTCTAGCATTCTCCTAGATACATTCCTAGGTGACTCTGGAAGGTAGACAAAGATTCATTCCTTTCATCTCAAATGAATTCTCCAAAGACTGTTATGTGTCTTTAAAAGAAATAGAAAATACTAAGTGTTCATGCATGCTTGCTTTATTAAAATAGCTAAGAAAAAATAAGATTGGCTTTGGCATCAAATAAAACTTCCCAATATTCAAGTAGGAGCAACCCTAGGACTTGGAGGAATAGCAAGGAGGCTAGTATAGCTGGAATGGAATGAGCAAAGAATAGTGCAGAACAAGATGATACCGGAATGGAAACTGGTGTTCAGGTTGTTGGTCATGTAGACCAGTGTTTTCCAACCACTGGTCCACAGACCAGTCCACCAGAAATTTCATGCCGGTCTGCGAAAGAGTTAACCACTCTGATGCTGTATAAAGATTACAGACCCAATGATCTTAGTTGAATTCGCTTATGCTCAGGGTGGTCTCTGAAAATAATTCTCCTAATTTTACTGGTCCCCAAGCGTTGAAAGGTTGAAAACCACCACTGCAGACCATTGTAAGAACTCTTGTTTTCATTTGTGTGAGGTAGGAAGCTGGTGGAGACCTTTGAGCAGAAAAGTGATAAGATCTGACTCAGGATTTCCAGGATGCTGCTGGTTGTGCTGAGAAAAGACTGTGGATGAAGCAGGGAAGAAGCAGGAAGACTAGTTAGGAGGCTGTTGCAATCTTCCACGCCAGAGATAGCTGTCAGGAGTGTAGCAGGAGAGGTAAAAAATGAATAAGAAAGCTTAAGATACAGACTCCATAATCCCACCACTTTAAATTTCCAATTATTCTGTTGTATTTGCCTTTTGCCCTGTTGCTCTCTGGATCCAGGAATAATTATGTGCTATAATTTTAGAGCGTAATAGAATTCTGCATGAGTTTTTTCATTTAATATTGGCATGCATCCATGGTGCTTTATAATAGTTCATTTATAACGGTAGCTTAATCCTCTTTAGGGTTTCTGGGATATATTTTATTCAATCATTTTTATTGTTAGAAATTTATTGTTGAATTCATTTTTAGCTATTGTCAATAGTACAGAGATAAATATCTTAATGTGTAATTTTTTTCTTTTCCTCTTGATTGTTTCCTTAGAATAAATATTGAAGAGTGAATTCACTTGATGAAAGAGGCATGTATGTGATTTTGTGGCTTTTGAAATATGCTAACAAACTGCTTTCTAACAAGGTTGGATGTATGAGGACACATATATTGTTTTACAACACAACTAGATCAGAAAAGAGTCTTGTCTATATGAAAGTTACAGTATTTTGGGGGGAAATATATGTGTAAACAAACAACTATAATGAAGAACACTTTAAGAAGGTACCACATTTAGCAAAACCTGATCATCTCTTGGTGTTATTAATTTTCCTTTTACTAATATTTTGTACCTATTGAATATGTAACTGTGATTGGTTGTTAATTTTACTAATTAACCTCTTGGTTTTAACTTTACATCCTATAAGTCAGTGGTCCCCAATCTTTTTTGGGCCATGGACCGGTTTAATGTCAGAAAATATTTTCACGGACCGGCTTTTAGGGTGGGACAGATAAATGTATCACGTGACCGAGACAAGCGTCAAGAGTGAGTGTTAGAAGGATGTAACAGAGGGAATCTGGTCATTTTTAAAAAATAAAACATCGTTCAGACTTAAATATAAATAAAACGGAAATAATGTAAGGTATTTATTCTTTCTCTGTGGACCAGTACCAAATGGCCCACGGACCAGTACCGGTCTGCGGCCCAGGGGTTGGGGACCACTGCTACAAGTTACCCACATATCAATTCCCCTTACCTACTAAGCTATTAAGATACTGATTTTTTTATTTTCGATTATAGAAGACTTTTATTGCTTATTATTTGTAGTCATTTATTTAAGTGGAAATCATTACTGCTCTTTCTGCTCTGATCCTCATCTTTGTACTTCTGAAATTAGTGTTGTTCTTTTGTAAGGCATTGGAGACAGGCAGGATGCTCTACTTCATCCAATTTGTCTTGCTGGAGTAAGTATCGTACAAAAGAGTATAAAAAATTAACACAAATATAGGAAAAAAGTTCAATGTTAAATGCATATCAGGAAACAGAATAAGTATTTATTGAATCACTTGCTCACGATATAATCTAGGGCTGAGCAGACCATGCTGAGTAAAAGTTGTACCTCCCAATTATTTGACAATTTAAAAATTATTACTCAGCCTAATGTCCTCCAGGTTTATCCATTCTGTCACAAAGGTAAGATTTTTTCCTCCTTCTACTTTTTTTTAATGCTGAATGAAATAAGCCAGTCAGAGAAAGACAAGTACCATATGATTTCACTCATTTGTGAAATCTAATGAACAGAATGAACTTACAAGTAAAATAGAGACAGACTTATAGAGAGCAGGCTGACAGCTCTCAGGGGTGGGGGCTAGGTGAGGAGGGTGGAGGGATTGAGCAAAAAGGGACAAAAATAGAGAAAAAAACCTCATGGACATGGACAACAGTGTAGGCGGGGAGGTAGAGGAGGGTCTAGGGGGCTGAATGGTGATGGATAGAGAGACTTTACTTGGGGGAGTCAACACACAATATGGTGTACAGAGATGTGTGGTAGAGTTGGGCACCTGAAATCTGTCTTTTAACCAGTGTCACCCCAAAAAAATCAATTAAAAATAAAAAATATTTAATAATTCATAAGGAAAAGTAGCTATGTAAATAATTTCAGCAGTATAATATATCATAGAATAGAGGTGAATACATGGTTCTTTGGTAATGGGACTGGATAAAAATGTTTATAAAGGTAAGCATTGGGAAAGTTACAATTTCCTCAGCTGTGAAATCAAGGTAATAATAAAAAATGAATAAGGAAGACAACTCAATATGAAATTGGGCAGATGACTTGAACTTGTTTGCGACTAAGGATATCCAAATTTACAACAAATTTATGGAAAGATACTTAACGTCAGTAGTCATTAAGTAAATGCAAATTAAAACCACAATGTGATTTATTTATACATCCCTCCCTGTAGAATGGCTAAAATAAAAAGAGGATTTAGATAAAGCAGAACTCTCCTATCTACTGGTGTGATTATAAACTGCTACAAACACTTTGGAAAACTCTTAGGTGGTATTTTTTAAAGCTAAAATGTGTAGGTCCTGACTGGTTAACTCAGTTGGTAGAGTGTCGTTCTGAAACACCATGGTTGCAGGTTTGATCCCTGGTCATGGCACATATGGGAAGCAACCAATGAATGGACAACTAATTGAAATAACAAATGGATGCCCCCCCTCTCTCTCCCCCCTTCTCCCCTTCTCTCCTCTTTGTCTCCCTCTCTCCTCCCTTTGTCTCTCTCTCCCTCCTTCTCCCTCTCTCTCCCTCCCTGTCCTTTTCCATCTCCATCTGTCTCTCTCAAATCAATCAATGAAATAATGAAAATGAAATATACATATATCCTATGACACAGTAATTTCATTTCTAGGTATTAGGTTACTATATTAATAGGTCAAAATGGTTGAATATTGGCAATTTCATGTTCAATATAATATATTACCAACAGAAATGCAAACATATTCAACAAAATACATGTAGAAGGATGTTCAAAGGAGCACTATTTGTAATAGTGAAAAACTGGAAACTGCAGATGCCCATGAGCAGTAGAGTAAATAATTGAATAATAGTGTACAATAGCAAGAATGAACAAACTGCAGCTACATACATATGAGTGTTTCTCACAGACATAATACTGGGTGAAGGAAGCCAAACACAAAAAGAACATAGTTTATGATTCTATTTATAGGAAGCATAAAAATATGCAAAACTAATATATGCCATTAGAAGTCAGGGCAGTATTTTTGTTTTGAAGGTGACTGCAAGGTCCAACAGGCTGGCTTTTGAGATACTGGAAATATTAGATTTCTTAATCCAGATGTTATTTACATTAATGATTTGTATTTATGTGTGTGTGTATTACTATAAAGTTTTTTTAAAAAAAAAACAGTAAAATAAATACAAGAAAATCCACATAAGTTTTGCTTTTCCCCCACAAGTAACTACTTTGATGCTGAGAGAGATCATGAATATCAAATTCTTCCAAAATTCTTTTTTTCCACCCACTTTTTGTGCTCTTGCTTTGCTGGTACTCTGGGGTAATCCTGCACTGGTTGTAGGGCTGTACTGAGAGACTGAACTGAGTATGGGGTCTGTCTGGGAAGCCTTCCTGGAAGAGGTGAAGCTGGGCCTGAGTTTGTAACATCCGTTGGAGACAAGCAGGGGTGCAGGGATAGAGTGGAGGTGGGGCAGAAAGGCCAGGCGGCCGCAAAGTATGGAGGTGTGGGGTGTGGGTCAGAAAGCACCCCAGTGGACAGGCGAGGCGTCCTGGAACAGGGCACCGGGAACCTGTAATTGTATTAACCAAGGTCACCCCAATAAATTCAATTAAAAAACATATGTATCACTAAGCATGCTACCCAGCAGAAAGAAAATGGTCAATAAATGGGGAACTTTCTGGAGTGATGGATACAATTGAAATGATGGTTACCTAGGTATATACATTTATCAACATTCTTTGAACTGCACACTTAGTTGCACTTAATTATATGTAAATTACCTCATTAAATTTGATTTAAAAATAACCTCTTACCAAAAAAATTAAATAAAATAAGGAAAAGCCCCATTGGAAGGGCTGGGAATGGCCTGCTGGCGCTGGAGCTTGGAGTGTAGCCCTTAGCGCGAAGTTTGGCAGAGGTCAGCCCGAGTATGGCTGGGAAGGATCATGCCGCTGAGTCTGGACCTGATCCTGTAGGCATCTGTGAGCCACGGAACAATTAAAATTGAACCAGTGACATAAGTAGATTTCTATTTCATGAGCAGTAAGGTGGTGATGGTGTGGATAACACTTGAAGAGGGCTCAGACGGAAGCCTGGGGGACTCGTTAAGAAGCCGTTGCAGTGGTCCACTGAAAATACCACACGCTGGTGCCATAGGATAGAGAATGGGGCAGCTATAAGAGCTGCTGAAGAGGGAGAAGTGTTCTGATGGGACTTCGGTAGTTGATGGGTTTGGAATTGATATGTAAATACGGTCCTTTTTTTCTAGCAAGTGAAATGGTAAAATCTTTTATTTGATAAATGATGGAAGTCATCTAGCCTTCTTTCTGTCTCTCATTTCCCCTTTAACACCTTTCTACAGTTACAGAAGTCAGAGGGTGTTGGGGCGACAAAAGGAGAAAGCTTACCAACTACTCCCATTGCTTCTTCGAATGAAAACTCAACGACACACGTCATAATTTTTCAGTAGGGCATTATGTTGGTCATTGTAGGCACTAGCATGTGAACTTCTTAATTTTCTAAATGAGTCAGTTGAGAGGGAAAAGGGTAGTTCATCTGAGAAGCCCTGTGTTAATGCCACTCTGGAAATAGAAAAAAAAGTGGCACCTATAAACCCTTTCATATACTGTTAGAAACAAAAACCAATTTGTGCATGTGCATATATGATTACATAGAGGTATAAAATACATGTATACACATCTGAATAAACACACACATGTATTTTTACATATGCACACATATGTATACACACTAGAAACTTACACAACTATGTGATACCCTTGAGATTTTAGATACAGAGATTGTCTAGGTATATAAAGAATGACACTTTTATTGAATTTTCCATTTCCTTTTAGGGTTCTACTTGGGTGGGAGAGATCTAGAGGATATTTTCCTTACTTTAATTACCTCGTTGCATTTCCTTCCTTTCAATTTTGGTTTTTATAAATGGGAACACTGCATTAATCCATTCTAATTAAAAACCAGCCATGCAACCCTTCAGTTAAAGAAACAATTTTTAGTCTGCCTAGGATGTCATTTAGTCAGCAATTGCCTCTCTGGCTTTTGGAATTATCACCACTGCAGTGCACTGGTGACCACTGGGGCAACGACTTTACTAGCTGATTTTCTTCTAAAAATACCAGGAATTGGCCCGGAGCCTTTGCTCTGGAGCAGGATTCAGAGGTCTTCCGTGAGGCCTAGCGGAGTGCGGACATTTCTGTTCCTACTATGAAAGAAGAGGGGGAGTTACGGAAGGAGCAATGAGACCCAAGTTCACCTTCTGCTTTCAGAGGAGCACCTCTTCGCCTTCCGGCTGCCAGAGGAGCTGTGCTATTCTTAGCCATCTCCTGCAAAGTAATTGCTCAAAACCCCTCTGAAACCCATTTCCGCATTTGTCTAAGAAGTTCTTTTATCTCCTGTAAATCCCCGTGCTCTAACTAAGCCCTCCGCAGACCCTCAGCCTGATGGGAGGACGACCATGCTTCCTCTCTCCCACAGATCCTTCTCCGTCCCTAGAGACAACTGTATCATCATGTCCCCCTCCTCCCCCTCCTACAGATTGAGAATGGTAATCTTTGGCTTTTTCCTTGTCCTTCCCCTTCTTGTCATTTCTCCGATCCCCTTACTTTGAACTATTGCCAAATACTTTTCAGAACTGGATCCAGTACTACGCCAAAAGCCCAGCTGATCTTGCTCTCCATTTGATGGGAGGAGGTAGAATGAAATGGTCTGGGAAGACAACAGAGTCGAAACAGGCCTCTTATGCACAGCTGGGGAGTATAGTTGAGTACACTTGAGCCATGGGTCAGAAAGCCCAGATGTCAGTCCAAATACAATGTCCCCAGTCCAAGGTAGCATCCTCAGAAAAGAAAGCAAAGTCCCAAAGGCCTTGCTGGTTTAAAAGCCCAGGGAAAGTTCAGCAGACTTGCTCAGCGATGAGAACCGCCTGGAGATGGGCCAGGGTAGTGAGTGGGCAGCTGCAACCTTAAAGTTCGAGTCTCACTGTCACAGGGTGGGGAAGAGCAGGCATCTTCCGGATAGTGGGAGATTTGATCAGTAGTGAAATCAGGATACTATTTCCTTTTCAGATCAAGACGAAATTTCTCCATGTTACTAAACACAGGCCTCAGACCTTCAAGTAGACCGGGACCAGACTTATGTGGATGCTAAGTAAAGTAGATGTGCCCCAGGCCAAATGGTTTCTTTCTAACTGGACCAAATTGGATCACGTGCTAGTCATTTGGCCTTGAAAACTTGGGAGTCCTGTTTCTCTCCTCTCCACTGCCTGATACCACTGAGCAAGTCACTAGACTGTGACCTTTCAATGTTTCCCTCATCCTCATTCCTTTTGGTTTCCGTTTCCGCACTCAGACCTGAACAATCTCATCCATGAATTGCTTCCTCCTACGAGTTTTGGATCTCTGTCCCAGTTTCCAGTCTACATTACACTCTGTTCCATTGCTTTTGTGTCTTTACTCATTGTTTTTTTGAAATGCCTGTAAGGATAAATTATGTGCCTCATTAGTCCATCCAGACCCCCCCCCCCAACATTTGGCCCTAAACTACTCTTCCCAACTATACCTCCCAGCTGCTTCCTTGAATGAACCATCTGTTAAGCCAAGTATATATTGCCCCTGGAACACACCTGCTTTCCATGTCTGTTTTTGTCCATGTCATTCCCTTGGAAGGCCAGTCCCTCTCCTCTGCCCATTTAAGTTCTGTCTTTAAAGATGAACATCCAGCCTGACCAGGCAGTGGCACAGTGGATAGAGTGTTGGACTGGGACGTGGAGGACCCAGGTTCAAAACCCCAAGGTCGCCTGCTTGAGTGTGGGCCCACCAGCTTGAGTGGGGGTTGATGGCTTGAGTGTGGGATCATAGACTTGACTTTATGGTCACTGGCTTGAGCTCAAGGTCTCTGGTTTGAGCAAGGGGTCACTCGCTCTGCTGGAGCTCCCAGTCAAGGCACATATGAGAAAGTAATCAATGAGTAACTAAAGTGCTGCAACGAAGAATTGATGCTTCTCATCTCTCTCCCTTTCTGTCTGTTCCTATCTATCCCTCTCTCTGTCTCCGTAAAAAAAAAAAAAAAAAGATGAACATTTAGTCTTAATTCATCCAAGCTCTTGGCCAGAAGTTCTCTACATCCCAGAACTCTCATCCCACCCTGTACTGTCCCAGGCTGTTAGTTGACTTTCATGTGTGTTTATTGACTTCCCTGTTTAGAGTTTTAAGTGCTTTGATGGTGGGCACTGGTTTGAAACCCTAGGCTTGCCTGGTCAAGGCACATATGAGAAGTAGCTACTATAAGTTGATGCTCCCCCTCCACACTTTTCTCTCTCTATCCTCTCTCTAAAATCAATAACTAAAATCTTTTAAAATTTTTTTGTAAATGCTTTGATGGCAAAAGTGTGTTTCTAGCAGTGATGGTGTCACTCTCTAAACAGCCTAGCAGTGCCTCGAAGGAACTGAATTCACTGTGGATTCTGTGTGGTTCTAACACCACAGTACAGTGATTCTCAATATTTTTCAAGGATGAGGATCCTTTGTTCCCTTTTCACTGTCAAAAAAATGTTTATCTGCCACATGTGCTGTGATTTATTGATTGAATTTTTTTAAAAAAAAGCTGTAATGACCAGAAGCTTTTGCCAATTTGATAGTGCTTGACGATGAAGGTTTATTTCAGTATAGCAATACACATAGATGTTTGAAAATTAGTAGTGTGGTATTTGCAAGATGCTTTTATTTATTTGGTCTACAAATAATTCTTAGTAAGCATGTGGTTTTGCTGACCCTTACAGTAATGCTGGCTCCCTATGTGTCCTGATGCCCTACTATTTGAGCATACTATTAGTATTATTTCATAGGACTGTTGTGAGGATTAAATAAGATACCATATATTAGGTTCATGGAACAGTATTTGGTATTTAAGTGATCTTGATCTTTCTTTTCCTTTCCATGTCACCATCTGCTTATTTTGAAGACAAGGGCCTCTGGGAAATTTAATTTGGATGGAACAGAGTTTGGGGCAGTGAATGTGGGGAGTGACAGCGATATCTTTGGGAGGCAAGGCGAAAAGATATTAAATATCTCAAATGTTGTACTCTTAGGACTTGTACACCTTCTTAAATATTGATGATCACAAAGAATTTTTGTTTATGTGGGGTACATCTGTTGAGAAACTTTAAAAATATTTATTATTTCATTTAAAAATAACAACAATAGACCAACACGTTTTTATGCAAAAAATATATTTTCCCAAAGGAAAAAAATTACCAAGAAGAGTGGCGTTGTTTTAAATTTTTGAAATCTCTTTAATGTCTAGTTTAATAGGAGACAGTTGGATTTTTAGATCTGCTTCTTCATTCAGTCTTTTGTGATATTTGGCTTTGGTGAGATAAAGGAAGAAACTCTAGGGTCTTGCAGATTTGTTGGAGAAGGGAGGAGTATTTGTATAGTCTTTCAGATAATTGTGGATGGTCTTCGAAACTAAACCAAAACTCCACAAGTTGTAATTTCTTTTTTTAATTTCTTTTTTATATTTTTATAAATTTTTATTAATTTTAATGGGGTGACACCAATAAATCAGGGTACATATGTTCAAAGAAAACATCTCCAGGTTATCTTGTCATTCAATTATGTTGCATACCCATTACCCAAAGTCAGATTGTCCTCCGTCACCTTCTATCTAGTTTTCTTTGTGCGCCTCCCCCTCCCCATCTCTTCTCCCTCCCTCTTCTCCCCCCCCCTTAACCACCACACTCTTTTCCATGTCTCTCTTAGTCTCATTTTTATGTCCCACCTATGTATGGAATCATGCAGTTCTTAGTTTTTTCTGATTTACTTATTTCACTCCGTATAATGAATCAAGATCCATCCATTTTGTTGTATATGATCCGATGTCATCATTTCTTATGGCTGAGTAGTATTCCATAGTATAGATGTACCACTCTTCTTTATCCAGTCATCTATTAAAGAGCTTTTTGGTTGTTTCCATGTCTTGGCCACTGTGAACAATGTTGCAATGAACATGGGGCTACATGTGTCTTTACATACCAATGTTTTTGAGCTTTGGGGGTATATACCCAGTAGAGGGATTGCTGGGTCATATGGTAGTTCTATTTTCAGTTTTTTGAGGAAAAACCATACTTTCTTCCGTAATGGTTGTATTATTTAACATTCCCACCAACAGTGGATGAGGGTTCCTTTTTCTCCACAGCCTTTCCAACACTTGTTATTACCTGTATTTTTGATAATACCTAATCTAACAGGTGTGAAGTGGTATCTCACTATAGTTTTGATTTGCATTTCTCTAATAACTAATGAAGATAAGTATCTTTTCATATATCTATTGGCCATTTGTATTTCTTCCTGGGAGAAGTATCTGTTCATGTCTTCTTCCTATTTTTTTATTGGATTGTTTGTTTGTTGTTGAGTTTTATGAGTTCTTTGTATATTTTGGATATTAGGCCCTTATCTGAACTGTTGTTTGAAAATATTATTTTCCATTTAGTTGGATGTCTGTTTATTTTGTTGTCAATTTCTCTTGCTGAGCAAAAACTTCTTAGTCTGATGTAGTCCCATTCATTTATCTTTGCCTTCACTTCTCTTGCCTTTGGAGTCAAATTCATAAAATGCTCTTTAAAACCAAGGTCCATGAGTATAGTACCTGTGTTTTCTTCTATGTACTTTATTGTTTCAGGTCTTATATTTAGGTCTTTGATCCATTTTGAACTAATTTTAGTACCAGGGGACAAACTGTAGTAAAGTTTCATTCTTTTTCATGTGGCTTTCCAGTTTTCCCAGCACCATTTGTTGAAGAGGCTTTCTTTTCTCCATTGCGTGTTTTTGACCCCTTTATCGAAAATTATTTGACCATATATTTGTGATTTTATTTCTGAACTTTCTATTATGTTCCATTGGTCTGAGTGTCTATTTTTCTGCCAATACCATGCTGTTTTGATTGTTGTGGCTGTATAATATAATTTGAAGTCAGGTATTGTAATATCCCCAGCCTCATTCTTTTTCCTTAGGGTTGCTTTGACTATTCGGGTTTTTTATTATTATTATTATTTTTCTGAAGCTGGAAATGGAGAGGCAGTCAGACAGACTCCCACATGTGCCTGACCGGGATCCACCCGGCATGCCCACCAGGGGGCGATGCTCTGCCAATCTGGAGCATCGCTCTGTCGCGACCAGAGCCATTCTAGCGCCTTAGGCAGAGGCCAAGGAGCCATCCCCAGCGCCCGGGCCATCTTTTGCTCCAATGGAGCCTCAGCTGCGGGAGAGGAAGAGAGAGACAGAGAGGAAGGAGAGGGGGAGGGGTGAAGAAGCAGATGGGCGCCTCTCCTGTGTGCCCTGGCCAGAAATTGAACCCAGGACTTCCACACGCCAGGCCGACGCTCTACCACTGAGCCAACCGGCCAGGGCCCTATTTGGGGTTTTTTATAGTTCCATATAATTTGATGATTTTTTGTTCCATTTCTTTAAAAAAAGTCATTGGAATTTTGATGGGAATTGCATTAAATTTGTATATTGCTTTGGGTAATATGGTCATTTTGATTATATTTATTCTTCCTTTCAAAGAACAAGGAATATTTTTTCCATTTCATTGTATCTTTTTTGATTTCCCTTAACAATGTTTTGTAGTTTTCATTATATAAGTCCTTTACATTCTTTGTTATGTTTATTCCTAGGTATTTTTTTTTTTTTAGAGCAACTGTAAAGGGGATTATTTTTTTGAGTTCATTTTCTAATGTTTCATTGTTGGCATATAGAAAGGCTATGGACTTTTCTATGTTAATTTTGTATCCTGTGACCTTACTGTATTGGTTTATTGTTTCTAGTATTCTTTTTGTGGAGTCTTTGGGGTTTTTGATGTATAGGATCATATCATCTGCAAAAAGTGAGACCTTTACTTCCTCTTTTCCGATATGGATGCCTTTTATTTCTTTATCTTGTCTGATTGCTTTGGCTAGAACTTCTAGCACCACGTTAAATAAGAGTGGAGAGAGTGGATAACCCTGTCTTGTTCCTGATTTAAGGGGGAAAGTCCTCAGTTTTGTGCCATTTAATATGATGTTGGCTGATGGTTTATCATATATGGCCTTTATCATGTTGAGATATTTTCCTTCTATACCCATTTTGTTGAGTGTCTTAAACATAAAGTTGTGTTGTATTTTATCAAATGCCTTTTCTGCATCTATTGATAAGATCATGTGGTTTTTGTTCTTTGTTTTGTTGATATGGTGTAATTACGTTAACCGTTTTATGTATGATGAACCATCCTTGAGATTCTGGGATGAATCCCACTTGATCATAATGTATCATTTTTAAAAATATGTTGTTGTATTCGATTTACTAGTATTTTGTTTATTATTTTAGCATCTGTATTCATTAGAGACATCGGTCTGTAGTTTCTTTTTGTGCTGTCTTTGCCAGGTTTCGGTATGAGGGTTATGTTTGCCTCATAAAATGTGTTTGGAAGTATTGCTTCTTCAATTTTTTGGAAGACTTTGAGTAGAATTGGAACCAAGTCTTCTTTGAATGTTTGATAGAATTCACTAGTATAGCCATCTGGGCCTGGACTTTTATTTTGGGGGTGGTTTTCAATGTTTTTTCTATTTCCTCCCTGCTAATGGTCTGTTTAGGCTTTCTGCTTCTTCATGACTCAGTCTAGGAAGTTTGTATTGTTCTAGGAATTTATCCATTTCTTCTAGATTGTTGAATTTGGTGGCATATAGTTTTTCATAGTATTCTACAATAATTCTTTGTATATTTATGATGTCTGTGGTGATTTTTCCTCTTTCATTTTGGATTTTGTTTAATGAGTCCTTTCTCTTTTTTTCTTGGTGAGTCTTGCCAAGGGTTTGTCAATTTTGTTGATCTTTTTAAAGAATCAGCTTCTTGTTTTATTAATTTTTTCTATAGTTTTTCTGTTCTCTATTTCATTTATCTCTGCTCTGATTTTTATTATTTCCTTTCTTCAGCTGGTTTTGGGTTGTCTTTGTTCTTCTTTTTCTAGTTCCTTAAAGTGTGAAGTTAAGTGGTTTACTTGGGCTCTCTCTTGTTTGTCCATATAGGCCTGAAATGATATGAACTTCTCTCTTATTACTACTTTTTCTATATCCCAGAGATTCTGATATGTCATATTGTCATTTTCATTTATCTGTATATATCTTTTGATCTCTGCGCTTATTTCTTCTTTGATCCACTCATTTTTTAAAAGTATGTTTAGTTTCCACATTTTTGTGAGTTTTTTTTCCTTCTTTTTTGCAGTTGAATTCTAGTTCCAAGGCTTTATGATCAGAAAATATGCTCGGTACAATTTCAATTTTTTTGAATTTACTGATGTTATTTTTGTGACCCAACATATGGTCAATTTTTGAGAATGTTCCATGTACACTAGAGAAAAATGTATACTCTGTCGCTTTGCGATGAAATGTCCTGTAGATGTCTATCATATCCAGTTGCTCTAGTGTTTTGTTTAAGGCCAATATATCTTTATTGATTTTCTGCTTGGATGAATGATCTAGAGCCGTCAGCAGTATATTGAGATCTCCAAGTATGATTGTATTTTTGTCAGTTTTTGTTTTTAGGTTGATCGGTATCTGTTATATATTTTGGTGCTCCTTGGTTTGGTGCATATATATTAAGAATTGTTATGTGTTCTTGATTCAGTGTCCCCTTAATCATTATGAAATGACCATTTTTGTCTCTGATTACTTTTGCTGTCTTGTAGTCAGCATTATTAGATTGATTATTAGAATGAGTATTGCTACACCTGCTTTTTTTTTTGGATGTTATTTGCTTGGAGTATTGTTTACAGTGTTTCACTTTGAATTTGTTTTTATCCTTGTTGCTTAGATGTGTTTCTTGTAGGCAGCATACAGTTGAATTTTCTTTTTTAATCCATTCTGCTACTCTGTGTCTTTTTATTGGTTAGTTTAATCCATTTACATTTAGTGTAATTATTGACACTTGAGGGTTCCCTATTGCCATTTTATAAATTGATTTCTGTTAGTTTTGTATCTTGTTTGATTCTTCTCTTTTGTTTTTCTATCATTTGTTTTTGTTGGGTTGTAATCCATACTTCCTTCCTCTGTTACTACCTTTTTAAGTCATGTGTTTTCTGTGGTGGTTTTTTTCAGGGGTCGTTACCATTAAGTAATGAAAAGGGTACCTATCATATTCATTGTAGTACACTATCTTATGAGTGCTTCTACACTCTATTATCCTTTGCTACTGTTAATCTCCGTCCTCTCCCCCTTTTTTTTGTTTTTGTTGTCACAATTTAAATTTGGTTTTATTGTGTTCTTGGTGGAGCTTTTACTTGTGGTTTTATTTTGTTTTATTCTTTGTATCTGGTTGGAAAATCCCCTTTAGTATTTCCTGAAGTGGGGGTTTTCTGATGATAAATTCCCTCATCTTTTCTGTATCTGTGAATGTTTTTATTTTCCTTCATATTTGAAGGATAGCTTTGATGTGTATAGTATTCTTGGAAGTTCCTCTCTTTCAGATCTTTAAATATTGGGGTCCACTCTCTTCTAGCTTGTAGAGTTTCTGCTAAGAAATCCAATGATAATCTAATAGGCCTTCCTTTATATGTTGTATTCTTCTTTTCCCTGGCTGCCTTGAGAAGTTTTTCTTTGTCGTTGGTTTGTGCCAAATTCATTATGATGTGCCTTGGAGTAGGTTTGTTGGTGTTAAGAAAACTCAGTGTTCAGTTTGCTTCTTGAATTTGAGGCTTTAGTTCTTTCCACAGGCTTGGGAAGTTTTCATATATTATTTGTTTGAATATGTTCTCCATTCCATTTTCTCTCTCTTCTCCCTCTGATATACCTATTATTCTTATTTAGTCTTTTTGATGGAATCAGACAATTCCTGTAGGGCTTTCTCATTTTTTAAAATTTTTGAGTCTCTCTCTTCTTCTCTCTGTTGTGCCTCAAATTGCTTGTCTTCTATGTCACTAATCCTCTCTTCTATCTGGCCTGTTCTATTAGCTAAGCTTGTTACCTCTTTTTTCAGTTCATGAATTGAGTTTTTCATCTCTGTTTAATTTGTTTTGATAGTATCAATTTCCATGGTAATATATTCTTTGTGTTCATTGAGTTGTTTATTTAGCTCCCTAAATTGCCTTTCTGTGTTTTCTTGTATATCTCTGAGTATTTTTTGGATTTCTATTTTAAATTCTCTGTCATTTAACTCCAAGGTTTCCAATCTATTAAATTTTTTCTCCATAGATTTTTTCTCATCTATCTGTGCTACATCTATCTTTTGTATCCAGGATATTGGATTTCCTTTTCCTTAATGACATCTGAGGGTGGTTTTGTTAATAAGATTAAGGAGAATTAATAAAGAATAAAAAGTAAAAAAAAAAATTTATTTCTTTTTTTCCCTTCCTCCTTGAGAAAATACCGTGAAAAACTGAGAATTACATTGTGCTAAATGGAACACAAACTACCTATAATGGAGGGCCTGAGTTGGGGAGAAGTGATAAAGGGGCAAAAAGAGAGGAAGGGACCCACAAAATGCAAAAAAAGAAAAAAATTTGAATCAAGAATAAAATGATTTGCTTGTAAATGATGGTTGACTGAGAGATATAATGAAAGGGATAAGAGAGAAACAGGAAAAAGAAAAAAATACTGTTGTATTAAGTGGAACAAAAACTAGATATAATGGAGAGCTGGGATTGAGGGGAATGCTGAGTTAAAAAGTGAAGTTAAAAAGCACCCAAAATGCCACAAAAAATATTTTATTCCCAAATAAAATAATTTGTTTGTGAGTGAGGATCAAATGAGAGGAAAATAAAGGAGAAAAGAAGAAACTAAGAGAGGGGGAGAAAAAAGAAAAAGGGAAAAAAGAAAAGAAGAAAAAATAAAAAAGAAAAGAAAAAGAAGAGAGAGTTAAGGGTTTTGGAGTGTAACCCTCATAGAGAGAAAGGAAGAAGAAAAAAAATGAGAAATGTAACACTTATGAGTAATATAGTTTAAGATGGCAAGAAAAAAATAAGACGAGCAGAGAATAATAGGACCAAGGTGGAAGAAAAATAATAATAAAGACGAAGATGAAAGAAACAAAAAAAGTGGAAAAAGTTGTAGTCTGTGGATTTTTCTTGATTTTGAGAGGTTATCTTCTTCCTTTTTCTTTCCTCTCCCTCTTCCTGGTCGGTGGCTCTGTACCCCAGGCTCTGACCCTGTGGCAAGCTTAGGTAGAGACTTGCAGTTGATAAGTCTCTATGGCAATGTCATATATTAGACTTCAGTCTCGTTGGTAGTGGGGGCTTGTTAGCATTTGCAGGCTCCAACAATGGATAGTCCATTTTCCCGGAGCCTCTCTCCTAGTCTCTCTTTCCTGAATTAGCAGCCTGATGATCCAGCTATGAGGTTGCCACTGCCTCTGCCTTCGTGTTCAGTGTGTGGGACTTCCAGACACTCTGTCACTTCCAGATTTTTCTGTCACTGGTTGTAGAACTTGTTGAAATTTTGGGAGAGGTATCAGGAGCGCTCCTCACGGCGCCATTTCTCTGACATCACTCTAAGTTCTAATTTCTTAAAGGTTACTTGCAATATGGACTCTGAAACACATTGATAAAATTTTCATACACTGTTACATTAAAATTCATTGTTGTCTTGATCTTTAAATATGTCCTTTAATCATGCATGATTTTGTAACATCAATTATTAGAAAATACTGTTTCACTGAGTTATACTGAACTTCTAAATGTTGACACATTTCATCATACAATTTCAAAAATTACATTCGTTATTAATCACCAATTTCATCAGGTAAGTACTGGGGAGTTGTCAGGATCATGGTGGCAGATACAAGATTTTCAGAACTATAATTTCCATTCAAAAGCTTGAATTTTGGCCCTGGCCGGTTGGCTCAGTGGTAGAGCATCGGCCTGGCATGCGGGGGACCCGGGTTCGATTCCCGGCCAGGGCACATAGGAGAAGCGCCCATTTGCTTCTCTACCCCCACCCCCCTCTCTCCTCTCTGTCTCTCTCTTCCCCTCCCGCAGCCAAGGCTCCATTGGAGCAAAGATGGCCCGGGCGCTGGGGATGGCTCCTTGGCCTCTGCCCCAGGTGCTAGAGTGGCTCTGGTCGCGGCACAGTGACACCTCGGAGGGGCAGAGCATCGCCCCCTGGTGGGCAGAGCGGCGCCCCTGGTGGGCGTGCCGGGTGGATCCCGGTCAGGCGCATGCGGGAGCCTGTCTGTCTCTCCCCGTTTCCAGCTTCAGGAAAAAAAAAAAAAAAAAAAAAAAAAAAAAAAGCTTGAATTTTATAATTGGCAACAAACACTGTCAGTTGAATTCCTTGAAGAGACAGGCTAACTTTATTCATTTTTGGGAAAATATCTGCCAAATATACAAGATTAAATAGCCATCGCTGTCACTTGCTCTTTCAAGTGAAAATAGTGTCCCATAAAACAAGCAGATAGTTCACCTTCCAAATCAAATGATAACATAGATGCTTTCCTTGAGACAGCTGACGGACTTTGATATGCAACAGAAATGCTTTATGAGTACTTGCTATGTTGTTGCACAAAATATGAAAAAAATGCTTACTCAAGGGTTTAGATTTAACAAAATTAATAACTTTTAGAGTTTCATCAAGGACATTCTTAGGCAGAACTAACATTTTCTTTTTACTGTGTGTCAGCAAAAATACATGGTAACTAGTATAGCTTGGTACTATTGCCTTGCTTAGTTCTAAGATGTCAACACTATTACCAATTATTCTTGCAACATCATTGCAAATGTCAAATGTCAAATAACATCTTAGTATTATTATGGAAATCATTTTGACCTCAAGGACTCTCAGAAAGGACCTTGGGAATCCCTGGGGTTCTGTGGACCACATTTTGAGAAACACCGTTCTAAACTTTTACAAAGGGTCAGCCCTCCCTGGGCATAAAATATAGCTACTAGCATATTTGAGAGGATAGCCAAGGTCTTTTTCACACAGGGCAATTTGCCTTACTTTTTGGACCTGAGATAGACTTTTTATTTCTTTGCAAAACTGAAGGCATCTGGTTTGGGAGCACGTTTATTCTCCATTCACCTTTAAACTGCCTCAGCTATTACTAAGTCTCTGGCAGTGATATGTTGATTATGTGAATTTAAAGCCCACAGGAGCCAGAGGAATGACAGATCAGATCCCTTTAAATGAGAAATGAAATCCAGGAGCCTGGCAGAGGGACATACGGCTTTCGCTCCCAGTGACCTTTGGTGTCACTCTGGTAGAATGACTGCTTCTGGGCCAGATGGCAACGTGACTTAAGCGGAGATGTCTCAACCTGTTTCCCAGCATTAATTGTGCACGTTGGTCTTTGTCGCCAACCTCATTTAGATTTTTTTGAGGCAAGTGAATTCAGACAGGCTTCCATGAATCCAAGCAATTTCAAAAAGTCTAATTTCTTTTAAGTCTCCAAACCCAAATCTTTTTATATCCCATCACTGTTACAGACTGACAGACACTGAATCTTTTGTCAATCGAATATAAGTCTAGCAACTTCTAAGAGAATGATATTGAAGGACAGAGTCTTTTGCTCTAAAGGAGGTGGCCGAATGGAAACCATTTAACTTTTTGTTTAAAATCACTAAATAGGGATCAATTTATAAAGGCACTTTTTCAAGTGTAGCAAGCCAGCTTCTTAAATCTGATGGGCGTAAATGGAAGGTCAATACCCTTTATTTTATCAACAATTTCACCAAATAATATTTATTAAGGGCTTTCAGCTCAGGCTTCTCAGCTAGAAACAAGCAAATGCGTTAAGTGGAGCCAATGGACACGCTGAACTGCAGCAGCTCTCGGGAGTGGGGTGTCTAGACTAGAAGTGAACATCGCTTGTCCATAGCAAAACGTGCTTTCGTGACTCCAAAGCTGAACTTAGAATTTATTCTAAAATAATTTGAAGGTGACCCAAAGAGCAACAAAAACAAATTTAGCCAACTAGGAAAAAAAACTGGCCTTTTTTTCACTTAATGGTCATGTGTAAGGACACATGTTGTCATATGAGAAATGTCTCAGTTTTAGACTGAAAAACACTGGTTCCAGGGAAGAAAAGAAGTTATAGACATAGTTAACAGACCTTTTTTCCCTTTGTATTCATAGTCTTGGAATTATATTCACATCAATTTAAAATATACGGAACCCTCCTAAACAGCCTGGCAAATGAGTAACTGTAATTGTAAAACAGGAACATTTGTATATGTCTTAGTGCTATATTTTAGTTTTTGCACAGAATTCTAATTTGCTGGTTATAATAGAGGCAGAACATCCATACTTTTGTAAGAACTATTTTGGCTTAATAAAAAAAAAATACAGCTTTTTTTTTTTTTTTAAGTCAACAAAATTTCACAGTATCTCAAAGTTAAATCAACATGTAATGGGAGGCTGGTTGGACAGAAGAAAGCGTGCTGGCCTTCCAGTGTAGGCAGGTTGGCTGTGCATGGTGACTTCTTGAGATGGGCCCCTATGGAATTCATTTGCATGAGGGATGCAGTTACCTTCTGGGAGTGAATGGATCCTAAGAGAAGGTTGCATTGCTGGAATACTGAAAAGGTGCAAGACCTAGAGGAAGGTGTCAGAGATGAATAGTACTGAATATTCAGACTTAAATTACCTACCATCAGCTTGCCTGAGTTCTTGTCAGGGGCCAAGAGTTAAGAGCAAGTAAAAATTAAAAGAGTAATTTCAGGAAAATCTCTTTAACACACTTGGGAAGTGGTGAGTCTGAAGTGCTTTGTAGTCCATGTAATAAATTGAAAGAAAAGAGAGAAAGGAAGTCCATTGTTCTTCTTAGATTTAGCAGCACCTACAGTGCATATTGTTTTTCTGCTGGAGAAGCAGTGACTTTGGGCATTGGTAAGAATTGGTGCCTTCGGTGACTACCTGGGTATTATTGTGTTTTCACCATTTGTGTAGCTGAGAATCAATAGCCCAACAAGGCAGACTGGAGACAAGGGAGACAAGGAAGCCAACATAATTTCCTGTCACCATGTAAAAAAGTAATGGACTTGGGGATAGTTTTCTGTCGCTATGTGAAATAATTCTGAGAATAAGCAAATTTAGCTGTTTGTTCCAGGAAATACTTTTTCCAGAAAGATAAAATTGTGAACCAACTAAAAGAATTTACTTAACGAGAATAACATGTTCCTGCCTGACCAGGTGGTGGCGCAGTGGATAGAGCATTGGCCTGGGACACTGAGGACCCAGGTTTGAAACCCCAAGGTCACCAGCTTGAGCGTGGGCTCATCTGCCTTGAGCCCAGGCTCACCAGCTTGAGCTCAGGGTCTCTGACTTGAGTGTGGGATCATAGACATGACCCCATGGTCGCTGGCTACAGCCCAAAGGTTGCTGACTTGAGCAAGGGGTCACTAGCTCAGCTGCAGCTCCCTGGTCAAGGCATATATAAGAAAGCAATCAATGAAAAACTAAGGTGCCACAACTATGAGTTGATGCTTCTCATCTCTCTCCCTTCCTCTCTGTCCCTTTCTCTCTTTCTTGCTTAAAAAAAAAAAATAACATCTTTCCCATTAATACTCCCTTCAGTATCCTAACCTCCCTATGCCTCCCAGTGTATAGCTCTCATGTTATAAGATCTGCCCAATTAACCTTTCAACACCTGTCCTATGATCACCTAGTCCAGACCCTGGTATCCCACCCTTCTATCCTTCTTCTGAGACACTATTTTGACTCTCTTAATATGTTCTTTTCCTACACTGCAGTAAGTCTTAAAGACTTTCTTTGATTGCTTAGTGTTTTTTTTAATTTTTTTCTGTTGTCTTTGGGGAGACTTGACAGCTGACATAGCCAGAAAGGGTGAATGTCTGCACATACAGAAGAGACCCCCAAGGTATTGAGGAGCCACAGTTTTGGGTGAGGGTGGAGCCAAGTGATTATGGTTTGTTGCTATTTCTGTGGCCCAGTTTCTACTTGCAGGAAGGTGAAACCTGGGAAAATGTGGCCCAAATTCCCATAATCATCCTTTAAGCAAGGACACCAAAGGTCTAGCCCTGTGAAATCACCATGTTCACTACTTTTATATGACTCTTCCTTGATAAGATAAATACAATACTTCCTTCCTCCAGACAAAGATAATTTTAAATTCATTGTAAAATCACAAAATCTTAAAGGGGTGTGTGTGTGTATACATATACATATATGCCTATATACATATGTGTACATACACGCGTTCTCACATATACACACTAATGCAATATAGGGATTTAAGGCAATTTACAAGAATGCAATAGGATAAAAATCAGGAAATCCCAGAAGGCAACACTCTAGAGGGCCTGCTGGGAGCTTATTCTTTTGACTGTGTTCCACTTCCCTGCTCCCATCCTTCTCTCTTCCAGTTTAAGGCTACTTTCTCTTGTGGCGTATGCAGAGAAGCCTTCGCAGCCTCAATACTGAAACTCTTTGTCCTCTTGTCCAAACTATGCCCGACTCCCTCCCAGCATAGCAGGATAGGGCCAGGGGAGGAGAAGGAAGCCCGTGGAGGTCGAAGCCACATGGGGTGGGGGTAGGATCTGATCTGAGCTGTGCCTCCTGGGCTCCATAAGGTTACGCCGACATAGATCCTGCAGACGCTGAGAATGGGGTACCAGGCGCTGAGAGTTCTGGATCTTCCAGCGGCCCTGATGTTCGAAGATGAATTCCTTTCAAGCTCCTTTTCAAGCAGGTGAGCAAAGGCAGATCTGTGTCGCAAACTCCAAGGACTATCAGTAGGATACCTGCTGGTGAAGAATTTGAGTATAACAAAGAAGGTGACTGCACTGCAGGTGGAATGTTGAGAAAACAGAAAAACTTCCCTGAATGCCTTTGGGAAGACTTGAAGGTAAACATCACAAGTGAAAAGGATGATTTGCCAGTTCATTTCTGTGACAAATGTGATTTTCCTATTCAAATCTATGGGCGAATGCGTCAATGCAAGCATGCCTTTTGCTATGATTATGCTAATTTATACAAAGAAAACCCTTAAAACAGAGATGTTTCCAGGCTGTAGTATTCCTGTGCTAGGAATTGAGGAGCATACATAACATTCTAGCTTCATGTGTAGCGCTAAGGATACAAAGGAGCTCATTTGTCTCAAAGAGGCTTCCAACTCATATCAACCACTGCCATAAGGGAGCTGAAAAACTTGTTACCAGTGCTCCACTGGAAAAAGTTCATCCTTGCAATGTCTCACCAACAACCGATATCCCTGAGCTGCTGCTAGTGAAGGGCCCCGGGAGCCATCGTCTGCTAGGGTGGCACAGTGTGCTGTCTGTACGTCCCGTGCAGCACAGTCATGAGCTGAACAGTCATGAGCCACAGGACGGTCTTTGTGCTTTTCCAGCAGAATTGCGTCCACCCCCCACCTCCTTCCATCCATCAGGAAAGTGTTAATATTTCAACAAGAGAATAAAGCAACTTCTTATTGTACTTATGCAGTATGACTCAAATCATGGTGCTGAACCACTATCTCGTTCTGCTCCAGCACCTGCTCGCCATCATCTGGAATGTCAGAGGCAACTGGTGCCATCACACCCTTATCATGCTATGTCTCCAGAGCAGCATGCCCAAACCCACCTCCTCCACTGGCAGTGAGCCATCCAGTGTCGTATTCTCTCAGGATTCAGGTGCTCCCTACTTCGTTTGTAGTCAGATGCCTCCTCTACCCATGACTTCGGGTCCATTCACAGTAGCTTTGCACCTGGACATACTGTTGCCCAGGAGCCACCTCAGATTAACCCTCCTCCTCCCAGGTGGCCTCTATCTCAAGATAGTCATCCACCTGTAAGTGTCCCTTTTAATGATCATACTCCTAACTCTTTACCCTAACTTGCTGAAGAGCAAGGACTGCGGAGTCTTCCGTTTGCATAGCCAGATGGAACAAATCCTGGTGTATAACCTATGTCAAATGGCTTTTACCTTCTCTGCCTGTGAGGGGTCCACTTTCCCCAACCTCGTCTCCTGGATCACGTCACTCAGAACAGGTAAGATACAGACCACATTAACAAGGATGATATAGCACTTTGAACTGAAGAGCTGATGAGAAAAAAACCTTCAGTATACTCAACCTTTTAATTAAACTTTGACTGTTTTAGAAAGGTAAAGCACTTCTTCCAAAGATGGCTATAAAACACTAACACTTTAGGATTTATTTCAAATTCTATACTGTAGTGAGCATAAATGGCTCAGTTGAGTATAGCTGTATTTTAACAATTTTGTTCCCTCAGTGTCATAAATCGACCCAGAGGAGGACCTTTTATAATACGAGTTCCTGAAATAAAATTTGCATTGCTTCACTTTCAAAAGTATTGCTTATGTTTAATATTGTCTGTGAGTGTGTGTGTGTGTATGTGAGAGATATATTCTTACCTTGTGTAGGTTTAAATTTCAATATGGTTGTAAAAATGCTACTTTATATAAATTTAAGCAGTCACATACTATTTTCTTTTGAACCATGTTTTTGCCACTAATTTTCCAAAGTACAATAAAAAACCTAGAAGTAAAAATCTGGAATATACTGTAAAGCAGACAGCTAAATGGTAGAGAATTATTTCACATTTTAGGCACTGAAATTTTGAGGTATAATAAGTATAAAATGTATTTCGCTTGGATGCCTTTTCATTTTTAGGCAGCCCCAGAAGCACAAAAATACACCGGAATTCCAGCATCGTGATAGATTCATGGTTGTAACGTTAAAAGGCATTCCTAAATCATCTGGAAAGATATGGCCAAAGTAATTGACTCTGTAGGCTCCAAGCTGGTGGGGATGCTGTTATAGAACTTGTTAGTACCTTTCTTCACAATGGTTGGAGTCACAGAATGTACCATACTTATTAGTCTTAAGTAACATCTATTATAGCACTGTTTAAATGGTGTCATTTAGATGAAGTGTGTGCTATTCCACTCATTGTCTTAAACTAAATATTTAGGGCTGAATAGATTTTATTATAATTCCTTATTTCATGGTCGAGTTTGATCCTTTTCTTATGGTTTCTTGCTTATTGGGTTTTAAATTACAATTTAAGTGCCATGGAGGAATTTGAATAATGTGTTAATGATAGACGGTCCTATAGTCACAGCCCTACATTTGCTTGGGTTTCATTATGGTGCATTAAGCGTTTTTCTTCTTACTTTAAGTAAACTATTAATTCTTTCCTATTTCTTAAATTGGTAAAGGATCTAAACTTGGAACATATTAGCATGAAGTGAACAGTGAAGAATACCAGATAACTTTATATTAGAGAAAAGTAATGACTAAATTATATAAATTTCACTGCTTTATAAGGTGCCTTTACAATCAACTTTTGTATTATAGGGAATTGTTATATAATCCTGCTAAAATGACCACTTACACTTTATATAGAATTCATATGTATGAATTGACATTCTTTAGATATTATTATGTATCATTTGAATAAACCCTTAGGAAGGTTTTTCTTCCCTAAATGGTATATAATGCAAACATAGAACATGTAATATGTGGATAAATTTATTAGTCTGTGTTATATGAATTTAGGCCATATTTTTTTTTTGGTGGAGGATGAACTTATTGCTAAGGTATCATTTTATCCTGTTGGATACAGGCAACACAAATTCTTATTTTGGCTAACCAAATGCCAACACATCTCTGAGCATAGAGCTGAAGTTAGAAATAATATAAATGAACCATTTTAACCTTGATCAGTCTGAAATAACTAATACAGTTTTTTGAAGTAAATGATTTCTTCACACCTAGCAATTTGAGAGTCCAGTGTTAATACACTGTTTCTGGAAAGAAAGCCTTGTTGTTAGAAGCACAGAGTGCAATGATATGAAATGTTAGTGGTGAACATTTCTATTATAGTATTGTAGGTATGTGGACTGGTATAAACTTGATTTCTTTCTTTCTTTTTTTTTTGCCCGAGTTTAGAAGCTGTTAAAATATTACTGTTAAGATATAATATCATTCTGTGTTTCCTGGAATAAGAAAATAGTCAAAATCACGTTAAGTCATCTCAATTATCTATGAAGAGCTCTCCTGCTTTTGTTGAAGTTCACTAGGGTTGAATGTGGCATGAAACCACTTAGATATTATATTGGAAAAAATCAGAATCATAATAAGATTTCGTATATTGAAAAGGCAGACTTAAAAAATGACTTAGCCCTGGCTAGTTTGCTCAGTGGTAGAGCGTCAGCCCAATGTGTGGATGTCCCAGGTTCAATTTCTGGTCAGGGCACACAGGAGAAGCGCCCATCTGCTTTTCCACTCCTCCCCCTCTTGCTTCTCTCTCTCTTTATTCTCCTCCCCTCCTGCAACCATGGCTCGATTAGAGTGAGTTGGCCTTAGGCACTGAGGATGGCTCCATGGCCTTTGCCTCAGGCTCTAAAAAAATGGCTCTGGTTGCAACAGAACAAGGGCCCCAGATGGGCAGAGCATCTCTCCCCTAGTGAGCTTGCTGGGTGAATCCTGGTCAGGGCGCATGTGGAAGTCTGTCTCTGCCTTTCTTTCTCTCACTGAATTAAAATAAATAAATAAATAAAGACAGACAGACTTATTTTCAGTTAGGTCTAAGAAGTACATGTGATGCAGCAAAGCAGATCAGGTGACTATGTCATAGCAATCAAACATTTTTAAATAGTATTAGGAGTGAACTCATCCAGTTATTTTTTTAAATGGCTGTGATGGGTAGAAAAATGATGTGGGTGGAGCTCAGAATGCATTCCTAGCAGCTGTGGCTGATGCAATGCTGTGAGAATACTCCAGCTCCCAGAAGCCTCCTGGGCATACCCAGGAAGGAAGCTCGCCCACTATAAGGAAGTGACTTAGCATCAACCACGCAGCTCCCTGATATTTTCAGCCATTGGCTATGAAGGACACACTATAACACCCTATTGGCTGAACTCATGTATATAAGCTAGCTTACTTCCTGGATAAAGTGGATCTGCATCACTGAACCTGGTCCCAGGAGTCGGGTCTTTGCATCTCCGTCATCCTCACCCCTGGCAGGACTTGTCCATAAGATAATAAAATTACTGTTAATATTGTTTAAAGGAAAAACCTGTGATCCCTGCCTTATGTCAGAAAAGTCTTTGAAGCAATAATTAACATAAGTCGAAATCAAATGTATGAATAGTGCCTCATATTACTCTGAAGACTGCTAAAGTGGCGTTTTAATTTTTTTTTTGTATTTTTCTGAAGGTTGGAAACGGGGAGGCAGTCAGACAGACTCCCGCATGCGCCCGACTGGGATCCACCCGGCACGCCCACCAGGGGGCAATGCTCTGCCCATCTGGGGCGTCGCTCTGTTGCAACCAGAGCCATTCTAGTGCCTGAGGCAGAGGCCACAGAGCCATCCTCAGCACCTGGGCCAACTTTGCTCCAATGGAGCCTTGGCTGCGGGAGGGGAAGAGAGAGACAGAGAGGAAGGAGAGAGGAAGGGGTGGAGAAGCAGATGGGCGCTTCTCCTGTGTGCCCTGGCCGGGAATAGAACCTGGGACTCCTGCACGCCAGGCCTACACTCTACCACTGAGCCAACCAGACAGGGCGCATTTTAATTTTTAAAAGCAATAAGATGAATGCATAAATACTAATATATAGTATTTATAAGAAGGAAAAGAGCCAGGGGAAAGGAAAATGAAGGTAGGATAAGTAATAACATCAAGCCCCAGTTAAAGTCAGAACCAAGAATATTTAAACTAGAAGTTCCTGCCCCATTGTTAACATTGGACGAAATATAGTTACAACAAAGAAGCAAGTTAAAATATACACATTTCAAGAGAGCATAATTGTGAGATTGAGCTCAAGTTCCTTTGTGGGTGCTCATAAAATGATCACTGTGTAAATCTGACAGCCAGAGAGAATCTCCTGGAGAGTTAGCTAAAATTAGCAGCCTTTGCCTCATTCCTGCAAGACCCTGATTCAGTACATTTGGGGAATGGGTTGGGTTTAGTAATCTGCCCTTTTGGTAAGTATCTTAAGTGATTTGGAAGGAGCTGCCTGACAAAGTTAGTCACTAGTCACCCAGTCTCCATTCTCCTGGGTCTACCATCTTTTCTGGTTGCAGCAACCAAACTAATCATTTGAGAATGGAAATTGATCCTCGGATGGTTCTGCAGTTGCACGTCAAGTCCAGTTCATTTTTCATGATTGAATGCAATTAGCCTGCTGGTGAATTTTGCAAATTCATGACCCTCCATTCTTTCCTTACTCCCTCTATTCTAGCCATACAATCTTTTCTTTGATCCTCAGAGCACCAGGCTCATTCCTGCCTCTGCATTTTGCACTTGCTGATTTTTCTGCTGAGACCATCTTCCCACAGACCTTCCTATGGCTGGCTCTCTCACTTCATGTCTCTGTTCGGATGCCTTCCTTGATACTCTGTGGAAAATAGCACTACCCCCACCTTCTCTCTGTGTCTCCTAACACTGCTTAGTTTTTCTTCATGGCACTATCACTCCCTGTTATATAACTTACTGCTTTCTTAGTTTTGTTTCCTCCACAAGAATGCCATTTTCAAGAGAGTTGGGTCTTTGTATTGTTCCATCAAAGAAAGACAGTGATATGTAATTATAAAATATTTTTATTTCATTTCTTGCCATTTGCTTTTTATACTTTCCTTTGCCCAAGGTGAAAATTGGGAACATCTTATGACTTTTCTCTATACTGTTAGATGATACAAAGCCCTGTGGTTAGTAATAAAAAGGTCCAGTCCAGTGTGACAACCAAACTTTGGAATTGATATAAGGGTGAGTGTCCTTTCTCCACTTCCCCAGATGGGTCTGGTGGAAAACTAGCATTTGGTGGAGAATGTTGTAGTCAACTTCTTGCCTTAGCAATACTTGCTTTTATTTCTTCTCCCCTGTTTCACTAAGTGGAAGTCTTGATCCTCTGGAAATGGAGTGCAAGGGATTGGGGTTGAAGAGGTGTGGGAAGTAGGAAAGGTCTTACTTGATTGGTGCCCTATGACACTGGATTGATGCTTTCTGGGCCTGAGTACAAATTTTAAGAATTGATTCTTTCATAAACACTTTGGAAGTCGATAAGAATTGCTCTCATTGCTGCACATTTCTCCCTATAGTTCCCTCAAGGAAGATGAACGCCTCTCTCCCAGTTAATTCCTTATTTATCTTCAGCCCTGAGAATCTGGCAGTTTCCACAGCTTCTCTTAACTGAGTTGTGTTTGTCCCTCCAGGGGGTCATCTGGGATAGACCTAAGAAGAGCCCACACTGGCTCTAGTGAAGGACAATATCTGGCCCATGAGAAACATTTCCTTTTCCCTAATGAACTCTGGCTGTGCTGGTCAATCCCAATGTTAACCAGCTTCCTCCCTCCCTTAGCTGTCAGAGAAGTTAGTCTGCTAGTCTCCTTCAAATTGGATTTTCCAGACAATAATGTAAAATGTCACTAATGCCCCAGAGAGCACATATTTAGCCCTGTCAGTGGTCTCATTAAACTGCCCCTCTCCTGAGAGGTGAGGTGGGAGGCATCTTCCATCCCTTCTTCCTAGTGGAGGTGGTGGTGGGATTCACAGCATAGCAAAAGCCAGTACCAGGCTGTGTTCTGACTGGTTAGTGCCCATGCCATTTTTTTCATTAAATATATAGTTTTTTATTATTCTGGATCCAACTATTCTTGATTTTCAAATGGCTCAGAAGCCACAGATGGAAAAAGGCATTCTGTGGATTGTGTCTTACAAAAACGAAGGAAGGGGAATAAGTAATTATAGGGACAATTGAGAAAAAATGCCTCAGGTATTGGAATTTTCTTGGCAAAGTTTTATCTGAATCATTCTGAAAGGTGTCAGCATTTGGCACATCTCATAACAGTTGCAACAACATTATGCTGAATAATACATTTTTCTTTGACAAAATAGTCAACAGAGATATTTTATTTCTAATAGGAAGAACTCAGTTATAAATAAAGTATCTTCCAAGGTCAGACGGAGGTAAAACTGTGATGTAGATAGGATTCATGTAGGACTGGGATGAAGAGGGGGTACAGAACCCTTTTTCCTCTGGAGAAAGAAACTATTTTTAATCACATCCTCACACAATAGGAAGGGGATGGACTGCTTACTTCATTGACCATCGCTTGCTATATTTTAACTTTTTTCTGATATTTGACTTAGATTTTCTGTCTGGTTTATGCATGTGGGAGATTGACTGCAAAGTTGGTCTCTGTTCTTCACCCCTTCCTATATTTCAGTGTGTCTTCACAATTCCTCCTTTCAAAAGAAGTCTATCATATTTCCCCATGTATAAGATGTGCCTTAATTTGGGGGCCCGAAATTTGAAAAATTATGTATTACATAAAGTTATTGAACTCAAGTTTTATTCATCATAAAATTCATACAACTCCTCATCACTGTCTCCCATCCATTAGCTTGTCCTCTGTCTGATGATGAATCACTGTCTTCAAATATTGTCTCATCCTCGTTCCATCTATGGCATTTGAAATGCCACAACCACTGTATAAGACGCACCCAGTTTTTAGACCCCAAATTTTTTGAAAAAGGCTGTATCTTATACATGGGGAAGTACAGTAATTTTTTTGCTCCCTTGAATAAGGGTGGCCTTCTGATTTGCTTTGGCTCACGAAATGTGGTAGAAGTGTCAGTGTGCCAGTTCTGAGCCTAGAGGCCTTGTGTCCTTCCACTTCTCCTGGAGTTCTGCCACCAGCTTGGCCTACCATGCTGGAAGGTGGAGAACTCATGGAGAAACATTCATTTTTCCTATTCAAAGCCATATTGGACCAACTTAAAGTCAGCCAGCCTCAATATGTGAGAGTGCCCAGCCAAGATTAGCAGAGCTACCAACCTAAGCCACACATGACTGAAGACCCATGCAGGAGCTCATTTGAGACCAGAACCACCACCCAGGTCACCTGTAGCTTCGTGAGCAATTATATAAGTAAATGCATATTGTCTTAAGTCTCTGAATTTGGATACTTTGTTACACAGTGATAGCTAACTCATACAAGCTATTTTTTTGTCCTCACTTTTCCCTGTGGTCAGAGAATCACATACTCTTCAGTTTTAAAATTAAAATTTGCTCTAATGTGATATTTTTAAAACATGAACTACAAATACCTGATGTTCAGATATGGAGAGAGTATACCTTTAAAAGTGTTTAATACACTAAATATTTTCCTCAGGTTTTGTCATCTGCACGTATTCATTTCCCAGGTTCCTCATCAGTATCCAAGTAATAAGGGTGATTAACCTTCAATAAACTGCATAATAACCTTGAACAAATTGTAGAGAATTTAGCTTAAGTAGACATTGTATATGCAGCTGGTGTTTCGTAGAGTCTTGGTGATCAGATTACTGAAGACTATATGCAAAGTCTTATGCTTATCAGCAGAAAACATTATTCCAGATTTTCTCTTCTGAATTGCTATCTTTGGATCGCCTAAATTTTGGCTGCCATTTGTGCAATAGCTGGGCTCTGGTGGCTTGTTCTTGCCTTGAAGATTAAGCTCCATTCTTTATGCCTGACAGGTGTGCATTCAGGGAGCTTATCGAGCCCTAGTCACTATGATGGGTATTCTTTATCTTTGCTTTTAAGGAGGTTCAAGTTGGCATGGGCTCCTTTGGAGGACAATCATCCTTCTAACCCCATCCTTTCATGGCTCCCAACAATAGGAAATGACTTTCTAAGTCGATGTCCTAAAACTTTCTTTTCTCTATGGAGTCCAACTTTCTCGTCTCACTCTTTTTTGTATTCCAACCACATATGAGCAAGCTATTAGCCCCTCAGCTCTACATAAGCCCAGATGTCTTGTCACCAAGACTGACATCACTTTAGATACCACTTGGCTGCATTTTAGACAGTAAGGAGGCAGTTGGGCAGACATCTGTTTTAGGGACAGATGTGTGCATAATGTTAGGTTTTCAGTTTAGAATATGCTTAAGAATGTAATTCAAGCTACTTTTATTTTGTGTTTGGAAAAATAGCTTTAAAATAATTGTGTTTTAGTTTTAAAAAGCAATACATACTCATTATTACATATACAATATAGGAAGGATAAAAGTTAAAATTATTTGTAATTCTATAGGTGACTTTTTGTTGTATACTTTTATTTGCATTTTTATGGTACTTTGTAAAAGAAACTTTTCAAGTTTCCACTTTCCCCCCAATCTTTCTCTCTTATTAGTAATCATTTAAATTAAATTTGTTAGAGTGTCAAGTTTTCATTTTTATCTTTTAAAAACTACATGACTAATTTGCATTAGAATATATGATGGCATTTGATATGTTTTCATTGGGGCCTAATATAAATTAATTGTTTAGATTCTTATTGCAGTATCTATATGGTTGCTTAAAATTGAAAACATTAGATCTAATTTACTCCACACTTTGCATATGTTTCACTGCAGTCAGCATACCTTGTTCCTCCTTTAGGGCACAGATCGAACATATCCACAAGCCCTTGTATATTTATAGGGAGAAGGAGTAGTAGCCAACTCCAGAACAGGTGCTTTGACAAAGAGTACCTACCTCAGTATAATTACCATTAGGTTTATTTTGTCCCAGGTACGCGATGACGAAGCCTGTTCTCTTTTTCTTTCCCAATGTTGTTGACTGGGAAAGGGGCCTGCCACACATCAGGCGAGAGAGGAGTGGAAGGATGATGCAGACTCTTCTACAAAAAGTAGCTGATGAAAATAGAATCATCTTTATTATTTTTTAAAGTCTATAGATAGACATTGTGGTTTGATTTGAATATTACATATCAGTTTGCTCTTTGATATCCTAGTGACTCATAGCTGTTTGTAACTGTCATGTGGCCAACTGCTCTCGAATTAATCTGGGCCTCTCAGTCCCGGTCCCAAGGAGCTGTCACTGCGTCATCATCTCCCAGCCAGCAGCCTCCTCCTCTATGCTTCCTCTCTCAGAACCGCTTCCATCAGCAACCGAATGCACGAGTCAGAGCGCGGATGGTTATACTTCAGTCCGCCGCAGCACTTCTGCCTCATTTCCATATTTAGTTGGTAACCAATGTTTGTAGGTTGTGCCTTTATCACAGTGCAGGTACTCATGGCTTCTCTGGAGACTGCTGGAATGGCCACTTTGCCTGCTTCTGTCTGGTCTCACCCCAGCCCTGCTCATCTAACCTGGCTGCCCTGTAAGCCCTGTGACATGTGAGTCTGTAGACACTAGTGTACAGCTCTAAAACTGGGGATATTGTCAAATAATTCCTTTGCTTAGCACAGAAAGGCCCTCATATCTGGCCTCTCTCCTTCTCTGGCCTCATTTTCACATATTTTCAGTGTTCTTTTTGTTTTGTTTTATTTTTAAAAATTTATTGGGCTGACATATTTTGCCCAACCATACAGATTTCATGTATACAACTCATTGTAACATTTTCAGTGTTTTTTTTTAAACTATTTGTTTTTGTTTCCCCCTTTGTGTCTTTTTTTTTTTTTTTTTTTTTTTTTACAGAGACAGAGAGAGAGAGTCAGAGTGAGGGATAGACAGGGACAGACAGACAGGAACGGAGAGATGAGAAGCATCAATCATTAGTTTTTCGTTGTGCATTGCGACACCTTAGTTGTTCCTTAGTTGTTCATTGATTGCTTTCTCATATGTGCCTTGACCACGGGCCTTCAGCAGACTGAGCAACCCCTTGCTTGAGCCAGCGACCTTGGGTCCAAGCTGGTGAATTTTCGCTCAAACCAGATGAGCCCACACTCAAGCTGGCAACCTCGGGGTTCTCGAACCTGGGTCTTCCGCATCCCAGTCCAACGCTCTATCCACTGCACCACCACCTGGTCAGGCACTTTGTGTCTTCTTATTTGGCAGGTTCCCTTCTGCCAAATATTCCTTTCCTTGTCCCCTTCCCCACTTTTCCTTATCTTTTCTTTTTTTTTTTTTTTTTTTAGTTTTTTGGGGTTTTTTATTTTTTATTTTTCTGAAGTTGGAAACAGAGAGGCAGTCAGATAGACTCCCGCATGTGCCCAACTGGGATCCACCCAGCACGCCCACCAGGGGGCGATGCTCTGCCCATCTGGGGCGTTGTTCTGCTGCAACAAGAGCCACTCTAACGCCTGAGGCAGAGGCCATAGAGCCATCCTCAGCGCCTGGGCCAAGTTTGCTCCAATGGAGCCCTGGCTGCAGGAGGGGAGGAGAGAGACAGAGAGGAAGGAGAGGGGGAGGGGTGGAGAAGCAGATGGGTGCCTCTCCTGTGTGCCCTGGCCAGGAATCGAACCCATGACTCCTGCACACCAGGCCGACGCTCCACCACTGAGCCAACCGGCCAGGGCCTGTCTTTCCTGTTTTTTAATATACATTTTTTAGTCTTAGCAGAAACATCACTTCTTACTAGAGCTTTTCTCCAGCCAGTTGCACAATCTGGATGACTGCACTGGGATCACGGTGCCATTTGTGTGTTTCCATTGTACCAGTCATCATACTGCATTTTAATTATTTCTTTGCCTTCCTTTCTATTCCACTAGAACAGAGGTTCTCAGAGTGCGGTACCTGACCAGTAGCTTTTCAGCTTCATGAGGTGGTGGGATTTGTTAGAAATGCAAATGCTCAGGTCTCAGCCCAGATCAGAAACTGTGGGCGTAGAACTCAGCAGTTTGTGTTGGGGGCAAATCATTTACTAATTTAGGACTGAGGAATACTGGCTGGCCACAGTGGCATGCTAAGAAACATGGAAATTATTTGAAAGGTGATTCCTGAATACTACACAAATACTGTAGTCTTCCATGTCGGCTTTCCTAAAGAGACTGGCAACATCAAGGAAGTCCAAAATGCTTCACAGCATTTCAGCACTTATATTAATTTGCTACTGTAGCAAATTACTATAAATTTAGTGGATTAAAACAACAATGCATTTCTTATCCTACAATTTTGGAGGTTAGAAGTCTGAAATGGGTCTCACTTGGCTAAAACCAAGGTGTTGGCAGGGCTGACTTCCTTCTGTTGGCTCGAGGGGAGAATCTACTTTCTCAGTTTTTCTAGATTCTAGGGGCTGCCTGCATTCCTTGGCTGGGACCTCTCTCTACTATCTTCCAAGTCAGCAATGGCCAGTTGAATTCTTCTCAGGATGCAGCCTTCTGGTTCTGACTCTTTGGCCCCACTCTTTCCATGGAAGGAAATGTGTACCCACCTGGGAAATCCAAGTGAATTCCTCACTGTAAGGCCCCCCAACTGGCAGACTTAATTCCATATTGTGATATAACATAACATATTCAGAGATTCCAGGGGTTAGGATGTGGGCACTTTGGGGTAGAGGTATTATTTTGCATACCACAACTTTTATTCTTGACTTTTGGAGATTTAAATAAAGTTGATAATGCCTTTTGCCTTAACTCATGAGCTCTTTGGAGAGATCAAGGCTTCCCTTTTTCCATTGTAATTTCTTGTAAAGAAAGTGGTTTGAAAATTTGTGGTGATTTAGAACATTTTATTCAAAAGAGTACCCCAAGCCCAGGATTTTATAGTTCTGAATGTAAAATCTGAACTTCACTCAAGATCACCCAAGAAAACATGTCTTAGGTGGCAACTGGAGACCATTAGATCTACAAAAATAATTTTGTCTATATGTTAAAAATAGACCAGCTTAAATATTTTAAAAGATAAATAATGTGTTACCAAATAACACATCTTCAGAGAAGGGGCAGGTGAATACTTTAAAACATTATTTTCTGGAGCCTGGTTTTTTAATTTATTTTTTTTTCAGGTTTTCATGTGGATCTTGCCAACATTTTATTGAAGTCTATCAATCAAATACAGAAAAGTGTACAAGTCATAGATCACATAGTGAACACATTCATTTAACCTGTATACAGATCAAGAAACAGAACATGACCAGCAACTTCCAAAGGTCTCTTGTGCCCCTTTCTTAAGAGTAACCTCTATGCTTTTTTATTTTTTATTTTATTTTATTTTTTTTTAGAGAGAAAGAGACAGGAAGGGAATGATAAGAAGCATCAACTTGTACTTGCAGCACTTTAGTTGTTCATTGATTGCTTTTCATATGTGCCTTGACTGGGCGTTCCCACTGAGCCAGTGACCCCTTGTTCAAGCCAGCGACCTTTGGGCTCAAACCAGTGACAGTGGGATCGTGTCAATGATTCTATGCTCAAACTGGCGACCTGGTGCTCAAGCTGACAAGCTTGAAATTTCAAACCTGTGATCTCAGTTTCCCAGGTTGACACTCCATCCATTATGCCACCACCGGTCAGGCTAAACTGACTTAACAGCATAACTATGTATGGTGTCAAATGGGTACAGATTTATTGGGATGATCATTTCTTAAGTTATATAAATATCTAATCTCTGGGTTGGACATCTGAAACTAATATGTATACTAGTGTATGTCAACTGTAATTGAAAAAATAAAAAGTCATTTAAAGTAAGAAACAAACAAAAAAACCCACCAAGAGCTGTTTTTAGATCAAACTTGCCAAGTTTTTCATTACTGGTATCCTTTTTCATTCATAGTTAAGGCCAGAGGTGTCCTTCTAAAATTCCCTTATAGTGAAGGATCTCAGATTGCCTCATTTGTCCTCTGAACCCAGTCATCCAGAGCGTGGTGCTCTGTAGCTTCCTTGTTATTCTGTTGATTTTTCTTTCTCCATCTGGTTTGGGATTAGTGGCCCTGTTGAATTGTCTGTCTGTTTTTCAATCTATCTTCACTCAAGAATATGTCTGGGCAGCTCCAGTTCTGTGCTTCCCAGTTTAGAGTGATCCCTATTCCATTTTTTGTGTCCAGCCCTGGCTTCCCAAATCTTGTCCATATTAAAAGCTTTGGGACCCCAGTTTCCAAAGAGGGGTGTTCACCTCTTCAGTTACTTAAAGTAAGTGTAAGAGACAAAAACATTGAAATGGCTGTATCTTAACCACTCTAAACTTCAGTTGCTGCCTTCAGGGAAGTGAAAGCAGGGAACGGTAAGCAATCTACAGATAAGAGTGGTCTGAATAATGGGAGACTCTTGAAAGGGACTTTCAAACCATATTTTTTTTCTATTCTTGCCTGAAGATAGAGAAGGGAAGAACCCCTGCAGACATGTGGTGACTTTGCCTTGCAGCGGTTTGGCAGAAAGTATAAAACTCATTTGTACTACAGAATAGCTGCAACCATCTTGTCTTTCATTTGTACTAGCAAATAGCGATGGAGATGGAGCTGGAGAAATGTATTTGATGAGGGCCGTGAATGTTAAACGTTGAACTTTGATAAATTACCATGTGGTAACTGAAACTGCTTCTCAAATGCAATCTATCTCATCTCTGGTATGAGGGCGGAATGAGTCCAATATGAACCAGTGTGGACCTGCACTGGGCAGTAGAGAAATGTATTTGTGTACAATGCACCAGTAATGTGATGAGAAAGAAAGTGAATTACAATTACACAAGGCTTGTTATCTTTAATTATCCTTAATCACTGTCTTTATTCATTTTCTAGTGAAAAAAGTAGTGGCAGTTAAACTGGAATCTCTCTGAAACACTCTGTGACTATGCAGGACCACCATCTGTAGTTGCCTGTTCCCAGAATATTCTTTTTTTTTTCTGAGAATTAGTTTATTATTTCAGGCAGTTAATATTTAAATAAGAACAATAAAAGAGGCATACAAAACTAGATTATGTTATAAGAATTTTAAAATGTTAATGAAAAAATATTAAATAATACCTGACAAAAAAACCAATAAAAGTGTTATTTAAGATGCTTCCTTATTGCTTCTTTTTTATAAATAATTTTTTATTAATGTTAATGGGGTGACATAATTAATCAGGGTACATATAGTCAAAGAAAAGATGTCCAAGTTATCTTGTCATTCAATTATGTTGCATACCTATCACCCAAAGTCAGATTGTCCTCTGTCACCCTCTATCTAGTTTTCTTTGTGCCCCTCCCCCACCCCTTCCCCTCTCCCTCCTTCCCTCCTGCGCCCCCCCTGCCCCCCACCCCCGGTAACCACCACACTCTTTTCCATGTCTCTTAGTCTCGTTTTTATGTCCCACCAATGTATGGAATCATGTAGTTCTTGGTTTTTTCTGATTTACTTATTTCACTCCATATAATGTTATCAAGATCCCACCATTTTGCTGTAAATGATCCGATGTCATCATTTCTTATGGCTGAGTAGTATTCCATAGTGTATATGTGCCACATCTTCTTTATCCAGTCTTCTATTGAAGGGCTTTTTGGTTGTTTCCATGTCTTGGCCACTGTGAACAGTGCTGCAATGAACATGGGGCTGCATGTGTCTTTACGTATCAATGTTTCTGAGTTTTTGGGGTATATACCCAGTAGAGGGATTGCTGGGTCATAAGGTAGTTCTATTTTCAGTTTTTTGAGGAAAAACCATACTTTCTTCCATATGGTTGTACTACTTTACATTCCCACCAACAGCGAATGAGGGTTCATTTTCTCCGCAGCCTCTCCAACATTTGCTATTACCTGTCTTGTTGATAATAGCTAATCTAACAGGTGTGAGGTGGTATCTCATTGCAGTTTTGATTTGCATTTCTCTAATAACTAATGAAGATGAGCATCTTTTCATATATCTGTTGGCAATTTGTATTTCTTCCTGGAAGAAGTGTCTGTTCGTCCTCTTCCCATTTTTTTACTGGATTGTTTGTTTGTTGTTGAGTTTTATGAGTTCTTTGTATATTTTGGATATTAGGCCCTTATCTGAACTGTTGTTTGAAAATATCATTTTCCATTTAGTTGGATGTCTGTTTATTTTGTTGTCAGTTTCTCTAGCTGAGCAAAAACTTTTTAATCTGTTGTAGTCCCATTGATTTATCTTTGCCTTCACTTCTCTTGCTTTTGGAGTCAAATTCATAAAATGCTCTTTAAAACCCAGGTCCATGAGTTTAGTACCTATGTCTTCTTCTATGTACTTTAGTGTTTCAGGTCTTATATTTAGGTCTTTGATCCATTTTGAACTAATTTTAGAACAAGGGGACAAGCTGTAGTCAGGTTTCATTCTTTTGCATGTGGCTTTCCAGTTTTCCCAGCACCATTTGTTGAAGAGGCATTCTTTTCTCCATTGTGTGTTGTTGGCCACTTTATCGAAAATTATTTGACCATATATTTGTAGTTTTATTTCTGAACTTTCTATTATGTTCCATTGGTCTGAGTGTCTATTTTTCTGCCAATACCATGCTGTTTTGATTGTCGTGGCCCTATAATACAGTTTGAAGTCAGGTATTGTAATGCCCCCAGCTTCATTCTTTTTCCTTAGGATTGCTTTGGCTATTCGGGTTTTTTTATAGTTCCATATAAATCTGATGATTTTTTGTTCAATTTCTTTAAAAAATGTCATAGGAATTTTAATGGGAATTGCATTAAACTTGTATATTGCTTTGGGTAATATGGCCATTTTGATAATATTTATTCTTCCTATCCAAGAACAAGGAATATTTTTCCATCTCATTGTATCTTTTTCAATTTCCTTTAACAATGCATTGTAGTTTTCATTATATAAGTCCTTTACATTCTTTGTTATGTTTATTGCTAGGTATTTTATTTTATTTTTGTTGCAATCATGAAGGGGATTATTTTTTTGAGTTTGTTTTTTAATATTTTATTGTTGGCATATAGAAAGACTATGGACTTTTCTATGTTAATTTTCTATCCTGCAACCTTATTGTATTGGTTATTGTTTCTAGTAATCTTTTTGTGGAGTCTTTGGGGTTTTCGATGTATAGGATCATATCATCCGCAAAAAGTGAAACCTTTACTTCTTCTTTTCCGATATGGATGCCTTTTATTTCTTTCTCTCGTCTGATTGCTCTGGCCAGAACTTCTAGCACCATGTTAAATAAGAGTGCAAAGAGTGTACAACCCTGTCTTGTTCCTGATTTAAGGGGGAAAGTCCTCAGTTTTATACCATTTAATATGATGTTGGCTGATGGTTTATCATATATGGCCTTTATCATGTTGAGATATTTTCCTTCTATACTCATTTTGTTGAGTGTCTTAAAGTTTGTTGTATTTTATTGAATGCCTTTTCTGCATCTATTGATAAGATCATGTGGTTTTTGTTCTTTGTTTTGTTGATATGGTGTATTACGTTAACCGTTTTATGTATGTTGAACCATCCTTGAGATTCTGGGATGAATCCCACTTGATCATGATGTATCATTTTTTTAATATGTTGTTGTATTCGATTTGCTAGTATTTTGTTTAGTATTTTAGCATCTGTATTCATTAGAGATAATGATTTGTAGTTTTCTTTTTTTGTGCCGTCCTTGCCAGGTTTTGGTATGAGGGTTATGTTGGTCTCATAAAATGTGTTTGGAAGTATTGCTTCTTCTTCAATTTTTTGGAAGACTTTGAGTAGAATTGGAACCAAGTCTTCTTTGAATGTTTGATAGAATTCATTAGTATAACCATCTGGGCCTGGACTTTTATTTTGGGGGAGGTTTTTAATAGTTTTTTTTCTATTTCCTCCCTGCTAATTGGTCTGTTTAGGCTTTCTGCTTCTTCATGACTCAGTCTAGGAAGGTTGTATTGTTCTAGGAATTTATCCATTTCTTCTAGATTGTTGAATTTGGTGGCATATAGTTTTTCATAGTATTCTACAATGATTCTTTGTATATTTATGATGTCTGTGGTGATTTTTCCTCTTTCATTTTGGATTTGTTTATATGAGTCCTTTCTTTTTTTTCCTTGGTGAGTCTTGCCAAGGGTTTGTCAATTTTGTTGATCTTTTCAAAGAATCAGCTTCTTGTTTTATTAATTTTTTCTATAGTTTTTCTGTTCTCTATTTCATTTATTTCTGCTCTGATTTTTATTATTTTCTTTCTTCAACTGGTTTTGGGTTATCTTTGTTCTTCTTTTTCTAGTTCCTTAAGGTGTGAAGTTAAGTGGTTCACTTGGGCTCTCTCTTGTTTGTCCATATAGACCTGAAGTGATATGAACTTCCCTCTTATTACTGCTTTTGCTGCATCCCAGAGATTCTGATATGTCGTATTGTCATTTTCATTTGTCTGTATATATCTTTTGATCTCTGCACTTATTTCTTCTTTGACCCATTCATTTTTTAAACGTATGTTGTTTAGGTTCCACATTTTTGTGGGGTTTTTTCCCTCTTTTTTGCAGATAAATTCTAGTTTCAAGGCTTTATGATCAGAAAATATGCTCAGTACAATTTCAATTTTTCTGAATTTGCTGATGTTATTTTTGTGGCCCAACATATGATCAATTCTTGAGAATGTTCCATGTACACTAGAGAAAAATGTATACTCTGTCACTTTGGGATGAAGTGTCCTGTAGATGTCTATCATATCTAGGTGCTCTAGTGTTTCGTTTAAGGCCAATATATTTTTATTGATTCTCTGTTTGAATGACCAATCTAGGGCTGTCAGCAGTGTATTGAGGTCTCCAAGTATGATTGTATTTTTGTCAGTTTTTGTTTTTAGGTCAATAAGTAGCTGTCTTATATATTTTGGTCTCCTTGGTTTGGTGCATATATATTAAGGATTGTTATGTGTTCTTGATTCAGTGTCCCCTTAATCATTATGAAATGACCATTTTTGTCTCTGATTACTTTTACTGTCTTGTAATCAGTATTATTAGATATGAGTATTGCTACATCTGCTTTTTTTTATGTTATTTGCTTGGAGTATTGTTTTCAGCCTTTCACTTTGAATTTGTTTTTATCCTTGTTGCTTAGATATGTTTCTGGTAGGCAGCATACAGTTGGATTTTCTTTTTTAATCCATTCTGCTACTCTGTGTCTTTTCATTGTTGAGTTTAATCCATTTATGTTTAGTGTAATTACTGACACTTGTGGGTTCCCTATTGCCATTTTATAAATTGCTTTTTGTTAGTTTTTTTATCTTGTTTGATTCTTCTCTTTTGTTTTTCTATCATTTGTTTTTGTTTGTATTGCATACTTCTTTCCTCTGTTGCTACCTTTTTTAAGTCATGTACTTCTGTGGTGGTTTTTTCAAGGTGGTTACCATTAAGTAATGAAAAGGGTACTTACCATATTCATTGTAGTAACCTATCTTATGAGTGTTTCTGCACTTCATCGTCCTTTGCTATTAATCTCCGTCCTCTTCCCTTTTTTTTGGCCTTTGTTGTCACAGTTTAAATTTGGTTTTATTGTGTTCTTGGTGGATCTTTTACTTGTGGTTTTGTTTTGTTTTGTTCTTGGAATCTGGTTGGAAACCCCCCTTTACTATTTTCTGGAGTGGGGGTTTTCTGATGATAAATTCCCTCATCTTTTCTGTATTTGTGAGTTTTTATTTCTCCTTCATATTTGAAGGATAGCTTTGATGTGTATAGTATTCTTGGCTGAAAGTTCCTCTCTTTCAGGGCTTTAAATATTGGAGTCCACTCTCTTCTAGCTTGTAGAGTTTCTGCTGAGAAATCCAATGATAATCTAATAGGCCTTCCTTTATATGTTGTATTATTCTTTTCCCTGGCTGCCTTGAGAAGTTTTTCTTTGCTGTTTGTTTGTGCCAATTTTATTATGATGTGCCTTGGAGTAGGTTTGTTGGGGTTAAGAAAACTCGGTGTTCTGTTTGCTTCTTGAATTTGAGGCTTTAGTTCTTTCCACAGGCTTGGGAAGTTCTCATCTATTATTTGTTTGAATATATTCTCATTCCATTTTCTCTCTCTTCTCCCTCTGATATACCTATTATTCTTATGTTATTCTTTTTGATGGAGTCAGACAATTCCTGTAGGGCTTTCTCATTTTTTAAAATTTTTGAATCTCTTTCTTTTTCTCTCTGTTGTGCCTGAAATTGCTTGTCTTCTATGTCACTAATCCTACCTTCTATCTGGCCTGTTCTATTAGCTAAGCTTGTTGCCTCTTTTTTCAGTTCATGAATTGAGTTTTTCATCTCTGTTTGATTTGTTTTCATAGTTTTAATTTCCTTGGTAATATATTCTTTGTGTTCATTGAGTTGTTTTCTGAGCTCCCCAAATTGCGTTTCTGTGCTTTCTTGTCTATCTCTGAGTATTTTTAGGATTTCTAATTTAAATTCTCTGTCATTTAGCTCCAAGGTTTCCAATCTATTAAATTTTTTCTCCATAGATTTTTTCATATCTATCTGTGCTACTTCTCTATCTTTTGTATCCATGATATTTGATTTCCTTTTTCTTAATGGCATCTGAAGGTGGTCTTGTTGATAGCACTAATGGGAATTAATAAAGAATAAAAAGTAAAAAAAAATTAAAAAAAATTTGGGAAAAACCCCCAATAATAATTTATTATTTACCCCCCTTTTCTTTCTTCTCTTCCCCTCCTCTCCCCTCCTCCTTAGGAAAATATAGTGATGAACTGTGAATTATATTATGCTAAATGGAACAAAAACTGCCTATAACAGAGGGCCTGAGTTGGCAGGAAGTGTTCAAGGGGCAAAAAAGGAAGTAGGGACTCAGAAAATGCAAAAAAGGAAAAAATTTGGGTTAAGTATAAAATGATTTGCTTGTAAGTGATGGTCAACTAAGAGATATAATGAGAGGGATAAGAGGGAAACAAGAAAAAGAAAAAAAAACTATTGTATTAAGTGGAGCAAAAACTAAATAGAATGGAGATCCTAGGTTGGGAGGAATGCTACTGAGTTAAAAAGCGAAGTGAAAAGCACCCAAAATGCCACAAAAAAACCCCTTGAGTCCCAAATTAAATAATTTGTTCTTGATGAGGATTGAATGAGAGGAATAGTAAAAAGAGAAAAGAAGAAACTAATAGAGAGGGAGAAATAAGAAAAAGGAGAAAAGGAAAACAAGAAAAAAGAAAAAGCAAAAAGAGAGAGAGAGTTAAGGGTTTTGGAGTGTATCCCTCATGGAGAGTAAGGAAGAAAAGAAATAAAATGTAACACTTATGGGTAGTGTAGTTCAAGAAGAGGAAAGAATAAGATGGGCAGAGAATAAAAGGACCAAGGTGGAAGAGACAGAAATAATAATAATAAAGGCAAGAAGATGAAAGAAACAAAAAAATAGTGGAACAAGTTATAAAGTCTGTGGATTTTTCTTGATTTTGAAAGGTTAACTTATTCTTCCTTTTTCTTTCCTCTCCCTCTTCCTGGTTGGTGACTCTGTAACCCAGGTTCTGCTCCTGTGGCATGCTTAGGTAGAGATTTGCAGTTGATGAGACTCTACGGTGATGTCATATATTAGGCTTCAGTTTCATTGGTAGTCAAAGCTTGTTAGCATTTGCAGGCTCCGGCAATGAGAGAGTCTGTTTTCCCGGAGCCTCTTTCCTAGTCTCTCCTTCCTGAATTAGCAGCCTGATGATCCAGCTATGAGGCTGCCACTGCCTCTGCCTGGGTAGTAAGAGGCTGAAAGAGCTGGCAAATCCCCACTCTATCCCTACTCAATGCAGGGCTCTGGGTAAGGTTCTGGCAGTCAGAGAAGCCAGCATAATCAGGCGGGGCTGGGAGCCAATTGCTCTCAAGGTGACTTTCTATGAGCCTCCAGGCCTGTTCAGCACGCCTAGCACTCTGTGGGACCACTCTCTGCAGGCTTTACGTACTTTGTAACCTGTTTTGGCTGGGAAGAAGATGTCCTAGTCGCTGCCTGCAGTACAGGAGGTCTTAACATCTGCCAAGTCCCTCTTTTTAGCACATATCCCTGAGTATGAAAGCTCTGCCAATCAGAAGTTGCCCCCACCCCTTTAGCAAGAGGCACTAAAAAATATCACTCCTCTTGTCTTGGATCCCTGAACTGAGAGAGATCTTGTCAATTAGAGTCACGTAGTTCAGTTGGGAGGTGAGTAGCCTGTGGGTTAAGCTAATTTCAGTCATTGGATCTGCCAAATTGCTCCAGAAAGGACTGTAAGCTGCCCAAGCGCCCCGTCCCCAATGCTTGATTGTTAGTTTGAATGGCTGGGTGAGGTGCTCCGCCCATCCAGAGAAGCTGGGGTGTAGGGAAGTTCACTTTGGTGCACTCCCCGCGCACCCCTGGCAGCTGCTGCTCGTGGTGCGGGTGTTTGCTTGCACCGCTTGGGTGTTTTCTCGCATGAGCTGATTCACCACAGGCACACTCTTTCCTCAGCTTGAATGAACATCCGTGCCGCAGCCTAGCTTCCTCCACACCGTTAGCCCCCCTGACTCTCAGTTCCAAGTGAAAGCAGCCTTAGCTCAGGTTAGTGCAAAAGGCAGAGTGTTCATTTGTCTGACTTATTTCCTTCAGGGTTGATTATATATTTATTCAATTTTTCGCTCGATCTGAACTTCGCCTTCAGTGTGTAGAAGTCCCGGATGCTGCAAGGATAGATTTTTCTGTCTCTGGTTGATGAACTTGTTGAAATTTTGGGGAGATTTGTCGGTCGTGCTCCTCAAGGCACCATTTCTCTGATGTCACTCCCCCAGAATATTATTAAGTTAGCCATTACCAAGCATAGTAATAACCTATGCAACATTTACCGAACCATATAAGAAATGCTATGTTGAATTTGACCACTGGACCACCCATTTTACAGGAACATAGATTAGTAGAGTGAGATAAGAGGACACTGTTTTTTCACACCCCTGTAGTCCTTTAATAAAGGGGATTTGTAGGACATGTTTTCTTTTTTATTGAATTTATTAGGGTGACACTGGTTAACATAATTATACAGGTTTCAGGTGCCTAATTTGGCAACACATCTTCTGAACACTGTATTGTTTGTTCAACCCCCAAGCTGAGTCTTTATCCATCGCCATTTAGCCCCCCCATAACCTCCTCCCTCCACAATCATGACACTGTTGTTCACGTCCATGAGTTTTTCTCTCTTTTTCATAGGATATGTTTTATTTTAACTGACTAGCTTTTATCGCCTTCTTTCATGCATCTATCTACCTTAAGGAAGTCATGCTTCTAAGAAATAACTCTGTTCCCTTGCTGGCTCCAAGTGGAAACTTTTCAAGGCCATATTTGCTATAAAGGATATTTGTCATGGAAGTTAACTAACTTACACTTTAATTCAAGTGTCCTCTCAGCGTTGAGAATAGGTTATTTTTTTTCCAGAAGGCCCCAGCAGTTCCTGTTTAAAGAAATTGAAAAGAAATATATTGCTTTCACCAGCCCTGAAATCAATACAATTTCGAATATAGATGGGACCGAGTTTCTTGTGCTTTCTATGTGGGCTGAAGAATGCTGTTGACCTGAAGTCCAGCAGGGTCATAATACTTAGGTGGAAGCCATTGTGCTGTGGGGCCTGAATGCTTGTGGCTCTTCTCTTGCCATTCTAGATTAAGGTGACTGAGCCTTGTACACACCACACAGTAATGATGGCCTCCCATCCATCCATATTTAGCAACTTCCCTACAATACAGATTTAATACCAGATAATTTAAATATCAAAACATATTCCTCTTCCTTCACCTTAAAAAATAGAGAAAGCCTTGGGGCATTGCCAGTCAGTGCTGTTTTGAGTAGAATAACATGCTAATATGGCTGTAAACTAAAGTCCTTGATAGCAGGGTACCAATGTTTTATTTCTCTTCCTGTCTCCTTTACTATCTAACTGTGGCTTATACAGAAAACTAGTTTGATATATGCCTTTAAATAAATGAAGCAATAATTTCATATGCTGATCCTACAAAGAAGATCCACTTGGTTTTGGACTCTACATGGAGAATTTGTATGCTGGGAGAAGGACCTTGATTTCCTTATATAGCTTCCATTTCTCTGCTGCAATGTTCAAAATTGCTCTTAAAATCTTTTAATTGAGTGAGCATATTTATATTAAGTTATTTGTCTGGTAACTCCAACATCCTCCATTGTTATTCCATTTCTGTTTTTTGCCCTTGCTGGTCTCTTAAAATTTTATTCAAAAATTAAATCTAATGGGGTGACATTGGTCAATAAGAATACATAGGTTTCAAGTGAACATCTCTATAGCATTTGAACTGTTGATTGCATTGTGTGCCCATCACATAAAGTCAAATCATTTTATTTGCTGGTCTTAATTCATGTTGTCTTGTCTCCAGCTTCTCTGCTTTTATGTGCATGTTAGACATTGTATTTGAAAATAAAAATGTTTGTACAGATAATTTGAGGCCCAAGATAATGGTATTTTCCTCCAGAGAGGATTCCTGTTTGCTTCTGCCAGGTGCCCAGAGGCACTAGGAATGTTGCTGACCTCCGTCCAATTTCAGGGATTGAGAGAATTAGAAGGTGACCAGCAGTTCTGACAGTATTGACTTCAGAGATCTACCCCAAAGTGAGGAAGGTTGACCAATACCCCCAGTACCCTCACTTTCTTGGTGTCTCCCAGATAACAGTGTTTGTTCCTTTAACTCTACTAGGTTGACTGAATTATTGCTTAGCCTCATTTTCTCAACTGTCCCCTCCAGGACATCAAACACTGCCATGGGCAGGGGCTCTAATACAGGGTTCATTTCTCAGGGCATTCATTCTCCCCTGGATCTTGTCCAGGTTAATACTTCTCCATCTTGTTAACATTGTGAGGCTTTTAGGCACCTTAAATTTTTTTGTCATACTTTTCTAGTGGTTCTTAATGGGAGTGTGTGTCCAAATTACCTAATTTGTCATTAGTGGAAGACAAAGTCAAATCATCCTATTTTTGGTTATAGTTACTTGCTTTTATATCTTTAAAACATCCTTTATTGTTTGGTCAGTTTTATTTCTTGCCTTTGTGAGTTTATTCTGATCATGAGAAATATTCATGTATTTGTTTTGGTGGCTAGCTTTATCATTATAACTTCATAGAATGCTTTCAATCCTCTATTTTTCAGAAAATTTTTAATTTTTTTATTTTTAGAAGTTATAAAATTAGCCAACTTTTTTTCTTTCCCCACTCTATCACTTGATTAGAGTTGATTGCATTATATTTCTTAGTATTTATCATGACACTGTTAAATTTATTTCAATGTTGCTATTTTTTTTTCTGTTTTGTTATCCACTTTCTTCTTTCTTATCTTCCTTTGGATAATCAGTATTTTTTATTAATCAGTTTCCCCTTTCGATTGACTTGTTAGTTATACATCCTTTTCCTATTCACTTAATGGTATCTGAGAGACTATGGTATTCTTCCTTACTTTATTAGTTTAATAAAAGTTTTTATTTTTTCCACATCCTAGACAATACTGCATTTTAGAAGAATTGAACTTTATCTCCTCCTCTCCTTCCTTTTATACTGTTGTTGTCATGCAATTTAATTATACATATATTTTAAACTTCACAAGCATCCATTTTTATCAGTTTATATATTCAGTACTCAATTAGATTTACTTTCATATTTATCTTTTTTTGTTTGTTCTCCATTCCTTCCTGTATTTCCATGTTTCTCTCTGAGACAATTATCCTCCTTCCAGAAAAATTCCTTCAAGTATTTCTTGTATGGAAGACCTGCTGGTGATAAATTCTCTGTTTTGCTAGGAGACATCTTGATTTCATCCAGAATTTTTTTTAACTTTATTTATTTATTCATTTTAGAGAGGAGAGAGAGAGAGAGAGAGAGAGAGAGAGAGAGAGAGAGAGAGAGAAAGAGAAGAGAGTAGCAGAGAGTAGCAGAAAGCATCAACTCCCATATGTGCCTTAGCAAAAACCAGGCAAGCCCAGGGTTTTGAACCAGCGGCCTCAGCGTTCCAGGTCAAAGCTTTATCCACTGTGTCACCACAGGTCAGGTGATTTCATCAAAATTTTTGAGTACTATTTTGCTGCATATAGAATTCTAGGTTGGCAGTTACTTTCTTTTAGCACTTGAAAGGTCTCACTTCCATTGCCTTCTGGGTTTTGTACTTTAGAGAAGTTTGCTATAGCTCTTAATGTTTTATCTTCATGTATCTTTTTACCTCTGATTTTACAGTTTTTCTCTTAGTCTTTTATTTTTACAAGTTTTACTTTTATATACCCTCTTTTTGTTTTCCTTGTGTTGGTATTGCCTGGAATCTACTAAGCATTTTGAACCTGTGGTTTGATGCTATTTATCTACTGAGAAAATTCTAAGACTTAATATTTTAAAACACTGTTTCTGCTCTCATTCTATCTTTCCTTTTCCCTGTGACTGTGTCAGATATTTTACTTGTTTTCCATATGTGTTTTATATTCCTTTGAGTATTTTCCAGTATTTTCTTCTCTCTCTACTTGTTTTCCATGTGTGTCTTATATTCCTTTGGGCATTTTCCATTATTTTGTTCTTTCTGGGCTTCAGTCTGTATATTTTCTATCAAGCTGGGCTCCAATTTGTGAATTCTGTGTTTTGCTGTCATCTCTCTTACTGAGTACATCTGTTTAGTTCTTAATTTTAAACAATGTAGTTTTCAGTTCTACAGTTTCCATTTGATTCCTTCTTAGCAGATGCTGTTTCTCTGATATTTTCCATCTTTTCATCTCTTCTCTCTCTTTTCTGCTTTTCTTTATGAAACTTAGGTATTTCAAACTTCTTGCTTGCTAACTCTAATACCTGGATCATCTGTGGGCATGTGAGTCATATTCATTTTTCTATTGGTTTGAGGCTTCTTTGCTCCTGGTAATATTCGATTAAATGTCAGATATTGTGTAGGAAAAATTTGAGAGGGGTTGAATGATGTCATTTTTATCTAGAGGTTTCATCCTTTCTTTTTTCAGGCAGGCAAGAGAGGAGGGATTTGATTACCTTAGTTTAATCAGGGAAACAAACTCAAGATTAGGTTGCATTTTCCTAAGTGTCTCTCTACCAGTGGTTTCCTTCTGCTCTTAAGGATCTTGTTCCCCAAGGACTCCAGGTGAGAACTTCAGGGATATTCTGAAGGCACCTCTACCATGGTTGACCCCAAACTATTTGTCTCCTCAGCCTAGAGAAATGGCTAAGCACAACCCTTTGCTCTTTACATGCTTTCTACCTCCTATCTTGTTCAGACTCAGCATTCAGCAAACATTTTAAAGGGGAAATTGGCCAAGTGTATGACTCAGTTCTCTGTCTCCCCTTCTCTTTTGGATCTCACACCTTCAGAGCTCTGAAAGTCTGCCGCTTAGTAGCATCCTCTCCCTGAGAACAGCCTGTATTCTCAGCTGATTGCCCTATGGTGAGGATTGCCAGTTACCCACAGGAAAAAACAGATGTGTAATGCTAACTCACTTCTCCACAGCATCTCCTCTTCAGCATTCTCTTTACCTTAGTGGTTCTCCAATTCCTTCAGACAGACTTTGCTTCCCCTCTCCCTTCCTCCATTCCTTTCTCCCTCCTTTCTTTTATTTCTTTCTCTCTTTAAAAATAAAGTATCTATATTTTTTCTAGTGTTTCTTGACAAAAAAGTTGATTTGCTGCCAGTTATTCCTTTCTACTTGAAGCCTATTCAAATTAGGGGAATAATAAGATCATAGAAGATAAATGTTAAGGATATAAACATTCCTTCCATTTCCTTATTTATTTATTCAACAAATATTTGATGAAGCAACTGTAAGACACAACAGATACAAATATGAAAAAGATAAAGATAAAATCCCTGCTGTTCAGTAGCTCATGTGTGGTTATAATTATTAAAATATGAATGTCCTATAATTTATCTCCTGCATTATTTTTAATTTTGTTTGCTTTAATCTTTAAAAGATGAACTAAGTCTTTTCCCCCAGCTTTACTGAGATATAATTGACATGAAATGTTGTATAAGGGTAAGGTATGCAGTGCGATGATTTAATACATGTAAACATTTTGAAGTGATTACTATAAACAAGTTACTTAATAACTCCACTAACTTCCATAATGACTTTTTTTTTGTGGTTAGAACATTAAAGATCTATTCTTAGCAACTTTTCAAGTATATATTATCTATAATCACCATCTTTTACATTAGAGCAGTGGTCCCCAACCTTTTTGGGTAACAGACTGGTTTAATGTCAGAAAATATTTTCACGGACCGGCATTTAGGGTGGGATGGATAAATGCGCAAAATAAAATTATGCGACCAGCGTAAAAACTGTGGTATTTTTAAATATAATTGTTGAACTTACAAGACAAGCGTCAGGAGTGAGTCTTAAACGGATGTAACAGAGGGAATCTGGTCATTTTTAAAAAATAAAACATCATTCAGACTTAAATATAAATAAAACGGAAATAATGTAAGTTATTTATTCTTTCTCTGCGGATAGGTACCGGTCTGTGGCCCAGGGGTTGAGAACCACTGCATTAGAGTCCCAGAACCTACTCATCTTAATACTGGAAGTTCGTACCCTTTGAGCAACATCTCCCCATTTCCCTCACCTCTGTTCCCTAGCAACAACCATTTTACTCTGTTTCTATGAGTTTGACTTTTTCTAGATTCCACAAATAAGTGAGATCATACAGTATTTGTCTTTCTCTGTGTGTTTTATTTCACTGAGCATAATGTCCTCAGGGTCCATCTATGTTGCTACAAAAAGCAGATTTCCTTCTTTGCATCTATATACAGTAGTTCCACCTTCTCTTTGGTTTTGCTTTTGCTTTGTACGGTTACAGTTTTATGAGCCTAACTAGATGAGGTCTGAAAAATTAAATGAAAAATTTCAGAAATAAACAATTCATAAGTTTTAAATTGCACATCATTCTGAGTAGAGTGATGAAATCTCGCACAGTCCCTCCCTATCTTGCTCGGGACATGACTCAACCCTTTGTCCAAGGTCTTCAGACTTTAGACACTCCATATCCATTAATCACTTAGCCTTGACTTAGTAGCCTTAGCCTCAGTTATCAGACTGACTATTGATGTGTCTGAGTGCTTGTGTTCAAGTACCCCTTATTTTACTTTATAATGGCCCTGTGGTGCAAGAGTACAGATGCCGGCAATTCAAGCATGCCAAAGGAAAGCCATAAAGTGCTTCCTTTAACTGAAAAAGGTGAATATAGCACAGTAAGATATTTTGAGAGAAAGACCACATTCACATAACTTTTATTACAGTATATTGTTATAACTGGTCTATTTTATTATTAGTTATTGTTAATCTCTCACTATGCCTTATTTATAAATTAAAATTTATCATAGGTGTATAAGTATAGGAAAAAATGTATATATAGGTCTCAGTACTATCCACAGTTTCAAGCACCACTGGGAGTCTTGGAGCATATCCCTTGCAGATACCGGGGGACTGCTGTATATACCACATTTTCTTTATCCACCTATGGACACATAAGGTCTTTCCATGTTTTGGCTATTGTGAGTAATGCTGCAATGAACATAAGAATGCAAGATATGTCTTCAAGATAGTGATTTCTTTCCTTTTGGATATACATCCAGAAGTGGGATTACTGGGTTATATAGCAAATATATTTTTAATTTTTTGAGTAACTTCCATACTGTTTTCCAAAGTGGCTGCACCTATTTGCAATCCCACCAACAGTACACGAGGGTTACCTTTGGGCCACATCCTCTCCAACACTTGTTATCCAAAGAACTAAGTCTTGAATCAATCAGTTCTGTTAGGATGTTTTCAAGTTTGTTTCTGTATGTTTGTTTTGTTTCTACCTTTTGTTTTCTTTAGTTTTCATTGGAGTTTTGTTTGCCTTTTTCTCATATTTGATTTATTTGTCTCACTTTGGATCTCCTGTATATAATCTCTTTTATTTCAACTAAATGGCAACAACCCACACCCGCAGGTATAATATGTAGCTAATACTTACAAACTACTGACTACGAACTATTCTAACTACTTTACATACATTAACTCAGTTAATCACCACAACAAAATTTATAAGGCAAGTATGATTATTATCCCTATTTTACATATGAGGGAACTGAGGTACAGAAATATTAAATAACTTGCCCAAAATTACACAGCTAAAAAGTGACTGGGTTGGGGTCTGAACTACAACAATTTGGCTTCAAAGGCTAAGCTATTAGTCTCTCTAATATTACTACCTCTTCCAGTGACTCATACTGTAAAGTTCTCCTCTCTGGCTACAACATCCTAAATAAACATCTCCCCTACACCAAGATTTGTTTTTCAGCCCCTTCCTAAGGAACAAGTCTAGTAACTCCCCCTAAGATCCTCTCATATTCTAACCCAGCCTAAATCTTAGGTTGTCATGTGTTATGAATCAACTTTCTGGACTCCTTGTTCATTTGGCCCTCAAGTCTCAGCCCTTTGCCCAAACTGCTCCATGTGTATTTTCTCCTAATCCTCATTCTCTGAGTCCCCTTGGAGATAATCATGAGCCTACCTAGATGAGCTTCATTACAAATGGTGCTCATCAACCTCATGGAGCCCTCCGTATCCTAATGATTCTTTATGCTTTCCACTCTTTCCTCACTTTCCCATTTCTCCACTGTGACTTTCTATACATTTTTCTCTCTCATTGAATATTCTGCCCAACTGTGCCTCTCACAGTTTTAGCAAATATCCTCAACTCCTATGTCCAGAGGAAAAAGTCAGACATGAGCCTTCGAAACTCCTTTTCCTCCTCCAGAAAACTTATCCGTAGTATCATCCATTCTTGTCCTCTACATGTATTCATTGTCTCCCTCCCTTCCTTTCTCCCTTTCTCTCTCTACTTCCATCTTTCCCGCTCTCTCATAGCATACCCTGGTGAGGGAACAAGTGAGAAACAAATCAGTGATTATCATGTAGGATAATCATCAGAGCTTTGAAAATAAATGAAATGGGATAAAAAAAGCTAGAGGATTCTTGGGGGACACTGCTTCCTTTTTATATTTGATAGTCTGAGAAAGTTTTCTCTGAGTAAGACCTGAAGATAGAGGTGCCAGATTTAGCAAAGAAAAATACTGGGCCCCCAGTTAATTTCACTATCAGATAAACAATGACTATTTCTTTTTCTAGTATATGTGTGCCTCATGCAGTACAGAAAATTATTCATTGTTTATCAGCAATTCAAATTTAACTGGATGTCCTAAATTTTTTCTGGCATCCCTGTGAAGGAGCTACGGTGACAAACCATGCACATGTCTGGAGGATGAGGTTTCAGGCCCAGGGAATGGCTTTGGGATATTAATTTTACAGCTGCAATTGTCTTAGGTGCTGGGCACACATAAAATCAATAAGATAACGTTTGCCTCCTAACTGCTGTAGCTGTGTCACTCCTCTCTCCCCTCTTGCTTATTCTACTTATAAGAAACAGAGCAAACCTTTTATGATAGAAATCATGTCCCTTCTCTGCTGAAAACCTTGCAATGGCTTTCCTTCTCAGAGTGAAAGCCAGGGCTCTAAAAAGAGCCTTCAAAAACTTAGTTCAGTGGTTCTTATATTTTGCTACACCTCAATGTCCTGCCTGAGTCCCACGCCTGGATTCTGATTGGACCTGTTTGGGCTATAGCCTGAAATCCTGGATTTTTCAAAGCATGCCACGTGATTGTACAGTGCGTGGGAGTTAGAGAAACCCTCACCTCCTGCTACTTCTGGAACCTTCCCTCAGATAGCTCCCCCTGGTCTCTGCAATCCAGTCCCCCTGGCCACCCCACTGCCTCACTGCTCTTCGCACCCTCTTCAGTGATGGTCCTGCTGCCTCAGGCTTTTCTGTTTGCTATCCTTTCTGCCTTGGACGCTCTTTTCGGCATATCCACATGACCTTCTTTCACTGTCCTCGGTCTCTGCTCAGATATCAGTTTATCTGTGAAACCTTCCCTGATGAGCTTCACTCTTCAGCCTGGTACTCTCATTCTCTTTGTTCTACCCTCCTGACTGCTCTTGCTGTTATTCATTTGTTTGTATCTTTGCGCATGCTTGTCCTTCCCCACACCACCGTGAACCTTCTGAGGGCAGCACTTTGCTTGTATCATTGCTTTAGTGCCCCAAACAGTGCCTGACACATAGGCTGATCTCAGCTATATTAGTATAGGCTTATGGAGGAGCTGAGTCTAGTGGGGAATTTAGACCCGTAAACAATGAATTATTATACAACAAGATGAGTCATTATTAAGAGTTTTCAACAAGATTCCCTAGGGAATCTAATGTTTTTGATTCTTGATTTCATCTCCCTCCAGGATGTTGTTTTCCAGCTTCATCATTAAACATTTCACATTCTACCCCCATACCCTCAGTCTACAAACCCACCACAGCCCTCTCCTTCCCCTGACCCACCATTTAGTGAGTGCTTAGGGCGTGCTAGGCATTATGTGAGGCACATTGTAAAAATCATGTCATTTAACTCGCACAATCCTGGGTGAAGTATTAGTATTATCTACATTTCACAGATGAGGAAACTGAGGCACAGGGAGTTAGGAACATTGCTGAAAGTACCTGGGAGTTCATGTGTAGGAGCAGCCCTCAACCAAAAATGGGTGGGAATAGGTAGGTAAATGCCTCAGTTTCTTTGCTGCCAGCCAGGCAGTTCTGAATTGTGTGCCATACTCTTTCTAGGGGTCTCCAGTGTGCATGTGCCCCAGCTTCCCACAGCACTGGCCAGCTCATTCATGCATCATTGGCTTCTTTCATTTTTCTGCCTGTCTGGTATCCTTTCCCAAATGAACCACTTGTGCCCAAATCCTGGGCTCATGACCTGCTTCCAGGAGATCCCGAGCTGCTATAGCACCATCCATTTTCCTCTAAGGAACAACAACAAGTCCTCAAAATAACCACCAGCACTTTTTCAGTTGCTACTTGAATTGGGGAGGCTAAATATGTATTTGACTCTACTGACCTGCAGATACCTTCTCTCTATACCGTGAAAACCACCTTAACACCGCCCTGCACACAGTCACCTTGCTTTTGACCACTGAGACTCTAGATTCTTTTACAGATTCCCTTTTACAACTGTTTGAAAGTCAATTTTGGTATATTTGATCATATTAGCCACCCATTTGATTCACAGAGATGGATGGAAATCTTGATTTGACCAGTCTGTGATCTGGGATGTTGTTGCCTAGGTAACAGCCTGGGTGGGTGTGGGATTAAGGATAATAGGCCTAATGGTATATGAAAAGAGAACAGATTTCCTGGTAGAAGGTGGTGCATTAGATTTCTCAAGCAACTTGAGATGCCATTTAGTTCACTGGAAGAGGCCATTTTCTAGGCAGTTAGAGGAGTAAATGACTCGGTGAGAGATGCTGTTTGACAGTAGGGATTTCTGTGGGGGGATTTTCCATCATCTGATTCTAACTTCTTTCACTTCAGTAGTCATGGGGAAGCTCTGCTGTATACACACACATATGGAGGGAAAACACAGATATCTGAGAAAGATAAACATACCAGTCCCTGCTTGTATAGGACATCCCCCCCACACACCTGATTAGATGAAGCGGATTTTCTGTTAACGGCAAATAGAGGAAATCTTAATTCTGTCTCTCTGCCCACGGGTAGCAGTCTGATCCATATGCTGAACCTAGGAAGAAATAAAGAGCATTTATACTGTGGACTCAGCTAAATGTATATATATATGGATTTGTTGCGCTTCCTGGTTGTGATGGCACAGCACAGAACAAGTACCATATTGCTTAGTGCTTCATGGGCAGCTCAGAGTATGAAGTAAGAAGATTAATTCAGCCCAGTTCCACACCCCAAAACTCTTCTGGCTATTTCGTTCATTCATCTACATTTAGAGGTGCTGGCGTGACAGCAAGCTCCGCATGTGGGATTCCTTTGTACAGCGATGGCATGGAACTAGATTTTCTGGAAGATTGCTGTCTTCCACATAATTTTAAGCATCCCTTGAAAACCTGAATATTGGTGCTGCAATATCAAGAAATTATAAGTTGGCATCAAAACAGTTATATGGATCAATAGAACAGAATAGAGAGCCTAGAAATCGACCGACACCTTTATGGTCAATTAATATTTGACAAAGGAGGCAAGATAGTAAAATGGGATAAAGACAGTTTATTCAACAGTGCTGGGAAAATTGGGCCATATGTGCAAAAAAAAAAAGTAATTAGACCACCTTCTTACACCATACACAAGAATAAACTCAAAATGGATTAAAGACTTAAATGTTAGACTCAGAGCCATAAAAATCCCAGAAGAAAACAGAGGCAATAAAACCTTGGACATTTCTCATAGCAATATTTTTTCTGATATCACCTCAAGCAAAGGAAATGAAAGAAAAAATAAAGAAGCGAAGGAAACCATCAACAAAATGAAGTCAACCCACTGAGTGGGAGAATATATTTGCTGATACATGAGAAGAAGTTAATATTCAGAATGTATAAAGAACTTATACAACTCTGGCCCTGGCCAGTAGGCTCAGCGGTAGAACGTCAGCCTGGTGTATGGAAGTTCCAGGTTCGATTCCTGGTCAGGGCACACAGGAGAAGTGCCCATCTGCTTCTCCACCTTTCCCCCTCTCCTTCCTCTTTCTCTCTTCCCCTCCTGAAGCCAAGGCTCCATTGGAGCAAGGCTGGCCCAGGTGCTGAGGGTGGCTCCATGGCCTCCGCCTCAGGTGCTAGAATGGCTCCGGCTGCAATGGAGCAATGCCCCAGATGGGCAGAGCATTGCCCCCTGGTGGGCATGCCAGGTGGATCCCAGTTGGGCACATGCGGGAGTCTTTCTGACTGCCTCCCTGCTTCTAACTTCAGAAATATACAAAAAAAAAAAAAGAAAAAAAAAGAACTTCTACAACTCAACTCCATAAAAACCCCACAAACAATCCAATTAAAAATGGGCAAAGGACGTGAATAGACACTTTTCTAAAGAGGACATCCTGATGGCCAATAGACAGATGAAAAGATACTCCATGTCACTAATTATCAGAGAAATGCAAATTAAAACCACTATGAGATATCATCTCACGCCTGTCAGAATGACTACCATTAATAAACCCACAAATAGCAAGTGCTGGTGAAGATGAAAAGGGAACCCTCGTGCGCTGTTGGTGGGAATGCAGATTGGTGCAAGCACTGTGAAAAGCAGTATAGGGCATCCCCCAAAATATTAAAAATGGAACTGTTATGACCCAGCGATCCCAATTCTGGAGAGAAACACTAATTTGAAAGAATATGTTCAGCCTTGTGTTCACTGCAACATTATTTACAATAGCCAAGATTTGGAAGCAGTCTAAATGCCCATCAGATTAAAAAAAAAAAAAGCTGTGGTACATTTACACAATGGAATTCTATGTGGCTATAAAAAAAGAAGAAAATCTTACCTTTTGTGACAGCATGGATGGACCTGGAGAGCATTATGCTAATTGAAGTAAGCATGTCAGAGAAAGGCAAGTACCGCATGATTTCATTTATATGTGGAATCTAATAAACACAATGAACTAACAAGTAAAATAGAGCCAGACTCACAGGTAGAGAACAGGCTGACAACTGTTGGCTAGGGGCTGGGGGCTGGAAGGTTTGATAAAAAAAGAAGAGAATAGAACTTATGGACATTGACAACGACAGGGTGGTGATTCCCAGGGCTGGGGAGAATTGTGAGGGGGGAAGTGAGGAGGGTATAGGGTAAATAGTGATGGATAGAAACTTGACTTGAGGTGGTGAACACGCAATACTGTGTACAGACATGTGTTGTGGAATTGGGCACCTGAAACCTGCATAATTTTAACCATTGGAACCCCAATAAAATAAAAAAAAAAAAAAAAAAAAAAGAAAAAAGAAAAAAAAAAAAGAAAAGAAATCATAAGCAAACAAGTCCAGGGATTTAAATTTTAGAGATAACATCTCTTCACATATGATAAGGATTTTGAATAGGATTTCAGAACTTTGATAACCTTATCACCACTCCAGGGCTTTTGTATCTAAAATGATAATGTCTTTCCACTGCAAATGCTCTTCACTCTCCTATCTCATCATTTATGACCTCCTTCTTCACACTCAGCCTCTCCATTAACCTTGTCTAGAGAGCAAACCCTAAACCCCATTTCTGTATTTTCTCCAGCTAATTTGCATGCCATTGCTTCAAGTAGTTTTATGGTGCGGTGCGTTGCAAAGATGCTTCAGGGTAATCACCAGTAAATGTGCTGACATTATAAGGGAATGATGTGGTCCATTTAAAGAAATTTCAATTTAGAGAAAAATTGTCTGCGTGTCAACATTTTAATTATTTGATGGAAATGTTTAATAATGTATGTTTACCTCTTTGACTCTTTCACTTGAGAATTCTGAGTGTGGGCTAAATATATTGGATGATTTCCGATCACTGCGAATAGCAATGGCTATGCGGAGCCTCCCGCCCTACTGATTCAATCAAGAGGCTTTGATTCCTTAAGTGGTCTGCTGTTATTGTACCTTTTGAAAACTACCTTGGGTTTCACTTTTAAGTGTCTTTTCTCTCCTTATTATCCCAGTCAGTGCGTCTGTTTCTACAAATCTTCCCTTTGAACTTATAGCTAGCTATTCATCTTCTTGAAAATACAGCAACCAGGTAACTCAGTTTATTGGAACAGCACATAAAGTTAGAACACATAAATTATCAATGAGGGCCTGAGGCGGTGGTTCTTCTTCTTTTTCTTCTTCCTCCTCCTTCTCCTCCTCCTCCTACTCCTCCTCCTCCTTCTCCTCCTCCTCTTCTTTCTCCTTCTTCTTCATCTTCCTCTCCTTCTTCTTCTCCTCCTCCTCCTCCTCCTTCTTTCTTCTTTCTTTTTTCTGTGAGTAAAGTGTATGAGTTTTGCACATGAACTTGGCATCATGTATTTTGATTGCTCCGTTTTTTCCCCCTTATAATTTCCTATTTTTTGTGTAGTTGAATTAGCTAGATAGGTAGTTACAGACAAGAGAATTGTGACACTCTCTTTCTCTCTCTCTGTGTGTGTGTGTGTGTGTGTGCGTGCGCACGTGTGCTCATACACACTTCTACTCACACATAAATTTTTAGCTCTGAATTTAGGGATCATTGCACCACTTCTTTCTGGCATTTCAGTAGTTTTCCTTCCATTGCATTACCTTCTCTGTCAAGCATTAATGCTCACTAAGTCCTCCGAGTCTGCCTTGCTCAGTGATTGGCTTCTGTGATCCTGATTGGAATCTGAGAGGGTGTAGTGGACAAAGTATTGTATGCTCAGGAGGGCTAACCATTTGAATATGTTCTTTGTTGAGTTGGCAGGTTTACCTGAAAATAGGAGGTGATCCAAATAGACTTTCTGGGTGGGTTTTGGGGCCCTATTCTCCAGGTTACAAGCACTTTTGAGGGTTTCATTTGGGCAAGAAACTCCCAGAAAGCCTTGGGACCTAGAGACAAACAGGTCCGTAAAACCCAACCAGAAAGTCCTTTATGGTCACCCGTACTTGTTTGTAAGTGTATATTTTTACTCTGAATTTTCTTTGCTTGACTCAGATCAGTGTATTTAGAGCACTGGAATGTTATGTAAAGGCTCCAGAGTTCTTCTCTGGTGAGCACAGTTAACAGACAGTCACACCGGCATTCCTGGGTCTGGAATCAGGGTCTGCAGTGTGTCCTCACGTGGGGAGAAAGATTCCCAGGTGCAGGCAGTGTTGCAGAGTGGTTAGCTTAAGACCCAGACTCCAGGGCTGGACTCAGAGTTTGGGTCTCTTCACTGCCACTCAGATGCTGAGAACTGAGGCAAGCTTGTTTTAACCTCTCAGCAGCTCAGTCTCCCCATCCATAAAATGAAGACAGTAAGGGTACCCACTCAGGGAGGTGAGGAGAATTAAATGCACTGATATTTGCAAAGCACTGAGCACAGTGCAGAGCGGGCACTTGTTATAACCTGTGGGCACTGTGCCAGCTGTCACGATCGTGTTGCTTTCTTTCCCGGCTTCTCATTTCCCTATAGGCTCTACTTAGGGAAGGTGATGCTCCTTATTTGAATAAATAATTAGGTTTGGGAATGGATGTGTAAATAAAAGTGCAAGTTATGAATTTGATAAATGTTTTCTTTCATTGTGGACATATTTTGTTACTGTACAAATGCAAAAGTTAAGTACAATAAATTTATATTTTTCTAGAAAGGTTATTGAGAGAGTTATGCTGATACATTTTGTTCTACCTAGCCATTAGAGCATACAAAACAAAACTGCACAATTTTATAGTTGACAATTTCCACTGTACTTTTGCCTATATTTCATTTGATGCTTATAGCACCTTACTACAAAATTATTATTAACCCCATTTTACAGGTGAGGATTTTTGAGGCTCAGAAATTTTACAAGAATTATTCCGAAGTGACTTGCTAGCAGGCTGGACTTGAACTCAAATTTTCCGTCCTGAAGCTCGTGGAAAATTTCTCTTATCTATTTACATTTAAACAATTTCCCTCAAACCAGCAAGCTGTCTTTCTCTCATAATTCAATAGAGAGTTCAGATTATTGTAAGACTTTAACCACCATAGCGAGTGTTTGTTCTATGGAACATTACTGTAAACAGTTCTGGACGTCAGAATTTTCTGCTGGTGTGCATGCTAGATAAATGGAAGCTAAACGATAATGTGTGACTAGAGACTCGAAACAAAGATGATTATTTTATTACTTAACTATTCTAGTATATTATGCCGGAGGTGTGCATTTGTAGTGTGCGTGTGTGTACATGTAGTTCTGTTTGTAAACTTGCTGTAAGAACAGATACAGGACATCAACAGTGGGGAGGGGCAGAGAAGGAAAGCATGTGTCTGTTTTATGGAAAACTTCAAAGTCACTAAATCTTGTTTTTGCTCCAGAAATTGTCACCATGAACCCAGGGGCTGACCCGCACATATAAACAGTCTGTAAGCAGCATCTTCAAGTTGATGCTTTTAGAATTCCTCCTTGTAAGATTACCAGATAAATATAATACAATTTCTGCTTCTATTACATGAGAATCTGAGTCGCCCTCTCCCTCCCTGATTGCAATAATGGAGCTTACTTTATCTTATTTGGGGCTCTTAAAAATGCTTCCCATACTTGTTTGCTTTCATATATTATTCCAGAGAGAGAGAAATTTAATTTTGATTAGCTGGGCTCTATGAGTCATTCTGCTAACTGGCACCACCAACCACCTCCCCACCAGACTGGCCTTTGCTGAGGGCTCTAAATTTAGAAACTGAATGAGATTGCCTGGGGGTTACATAAGGAACTGAAGCAGTTATTTTTAGAACATCATTATACCTAGAGAGCCCTGTGCTGCTATCTGATTTGTTAACCACAGGCTGAAGGAAGCCGTGATTACTGATTCTCTGTGCACGCCCGTTCTGGTGCTGCACCCCTCAGGACCAAAGGACATTTGCAGTTTTGTTTACTTGCAGTTCCTCTTGTTTTTGTCTCTGAGCTATAAACACACTGGAAATCAACTGTGTTCAAACACAATGACAATATTTTTTTTTATTTCCTCCTTTATTGGAGGAAATCTCCCCAATATGTGTTATAATTTTATCTTCCCCTTTTTACTCCTCCCCCTTTTTTTTGAAGAACATAAATCATTTTGGCGGCTTCTTTTCTAAGACTGCTGTCAGAGCTCATGATGGCACATGGCTATCGAGAGCAGTGAAGCTTTGTTCGTGTTTTCCTTACCAGGCGCTTGTTTTTACTTCGTTTTGCAAGGGGATTGCTGGAGCTGATTGGGAAAAATAGAAGAGACAAGGCAAACATGAGGAGGCATGCTGTCACCCAGGCAGAAAATTAATGGATGCAGTAGTGGCTAGAGAGAGAATGGGAGCAGAGGCAATGTTTTGTTTCTCAGTGTGTCCCCACTGTTTCCCAGCCTAGTACTGAAAGCCAGCATTAGCCTCTTTCGATTCTTCTACATTGCATTTTTAGCAATCAAGTACATCCACTTCTTTGGGATTTTAATGCAATAATGGTGAATCTCTCATTTTAGTTGTTTGTTGATTGATTTTGTTATTTTTGAAGGAATTGGGTGGTCATATAGCTCTAGTTGCGTAGGAAATCTGTCTAGTTAGGGTCACACTCCTGGAATCGATGTAGGGAGCTGCGGTTTTGAGCTGGTGAATATGTGCAGAGCAGGGGAGATGTTCTAAGATGAAGTGAATGGTGCACCCAAGTGTGAGGGCGTTCCTTGCACTAGAATTAGAACAGCTAGCTGAAGTTGTTCAATGAGATATTACTAAGACATTAGTGTTTTACAGTGGTTCTGGGCTACAGGGAGCTGGATTGTACACTAGAAACCCAGGTGGCTTGCTCTGGGTGGCCTGGTCAGTGAGCTGGCAGGACTGGGGCCCTTCTTTCTCTTAATGTAAGTGCCTAGGTACTCAGGGTTTACTTGCTAGTCTTTTCTCTGTCTTTGCTTATAAGATTATTTTTGGAAAGATCAGTCTGATTGTCATCTCTTTGTTAAAAAACAAATGAGCTGTAACACAGTCCCTACATGATAAAGATAACTAAGTGACAACCAAATAAAAAGCAACTTATTTGTTTCTTAATAATGTGATTTACATCAATATAGAAACAGGTGGTGTGATATATGAAATAAATCATTACTTAGAAGTGGGGATGGGGGGAGGGGGGAGGGGGAGAAAGAAAGTGGGAGAGGCTGACTTCTGACAGACGATTACATTACTAAATGTAATACTTGATTCATCCTAGTCAACGCCATTTCCTCTGGGGGAGTGGCTGAACCCAAGCTCAGCTTTCTGTGGGATTAGAGACTCCCACACGTGGACAGAAGTGGACAGCTTCCCCTGGGCCCCGTATACCCCAGATACCTGCCATTTAGTGTTCTCCAGCAACCTGGGACCCAGATTCATACAACGTGGTGCCCAGGAGCGTGTTACTGTCCTTGCTGATGAGGCTAGTCTCACTCATACTTGCTCTAAGATGGAGAGTGAAAGGGCCAGAGTCACATCCTGGAATGCAAACCCGTGGCTTGGCTCTGGAAGCCTCTTCATGTACCTAATGGCAGGGAGGAATATTGGTGTCCTTTGTTCTCTTATGACCCTAGCCTTGTAAGTTTTCACATTACATGGTGTGACTCTGTGGAATCTGAAGTCTTTTAACATAAGAGGTGATAAACAGAGTTGACTCACCTGACACGTGAGGTAAAGAGTGGGCCATGTTGGAATTAGGAGATATTCCTTCTGGCAGTGCATGCAAGATATCTGGAGAGCTGGTGAGCAGGGTCATTTGGGAGTAGGGAAGGCCACTGGAGGACCATGGTGATCTTGAATTACCACAGTCCCTGGGAGGGCAGGCCAGGCAGCTCAGCCCAGGAATGGCCGGTGGATCAGTGGTGCTATTGTCCATCTGAGAATACAAGGACATGGAAAAGCTTAACACTTGGAAATCCTGGGCTGGTAGACTCACTGTGAGAGCAGAATCCTGGGTGCTGAATGGTGGTTTCAGGTGCCTGAAGCAGCCCGCTCTCCTCTCTCAATAGTCTGAAGGCCCTGGGTTTTAAGGATAGAGGACAGAGAGAAAGTCCTCACCCCAGGATGCTGTCCGGGCAGCTGGGGGCCTCCTAAGCGTATCACCTAGGAGCTGTTTAGAAAAAATCTAGAACAGCTCAAAATGGAACATTACCAGGAAAGAGAATCAGGCTCCCTCCAGGCTAGCGCCTCACTCTTGGCTAGAAAAATTGCTAAAACTTTGATTGCTTGTTTCTCTCTGTAAAGCTAAGTGGTGAGCATTAGGAAGAGTTTAACACATGGCCCCTGACTGCAAAATAAATAACTAAGCTGAGTGTGCTGGACATCTCGTGACTACTCTCATATCCTCCTCGCCCAGTGGGTTTCTGTGGTGGCAGGCAGCTCTATGCAGATGGAGATATACACCTTACCTTAACTACTCAACTAATGAGCTGACCCGAGGCTGCCCTGCAGCCTGTGCTTTGAAGGTATGTACAAACCTGAAGGAAGTTAGCCACCATGGGGAAATGCTTGACCTCGGGGACTGGCAGTCAGGAGATAAAGATTAGTCCACAGGGCAGAGATTTCTGAGATGCATTCTGCACGGCCCCTCAAGGGATCTTCAGAAAGATTGAGCTCCAGTTGCTCAGAGTGGTGACAAAGTAGCAATGTGCCTTTGGATTGGCTTTCCATCCTCCCTGTTTCACTCTTTCCCACACCCCCATCTCTATCCCTTGGGATTGCATTCCAAAATAAACTGCCAGAATGCAAGCCATGCCATGAGAGTCTTGTCTCAGGCTCTGCTTCTTGGGAGAACTAAAATCAGAAGGTGGCAATATGCACATCCTACTGTAGGATGCTCGCTTAGTAGAGTAGAGCTTTTGAAATTCAGAACCTAGTTGGAAGGAGACTGGCATATAGGGAAATGCTCTCTAGCATAGGGTTTCCCAGCCTCAGCACTGTTGACATTATGGACCTGATAATTCTTTCTTGTGGGGGGATGGCCTGTCCATTGTAGGATGGTCGGCAGCATCTCTGATGTCTACCCACTAAAGGCTGATAGTACTTCCACTCCCAACCCCAGTTGTAATAAGCAAAACTGTCTTCAGACACTGCTAAGTGACCCTGACAGGCAGTGCCTCTCCAGTTCAGAACCACTGCTTTAGGGAAACACAGACTCGTGCTGTATGATCAGCAGACTGTCCAAGTCTTAGCATGTTTCTCTATGGGATAATAGAGGATGGGGGACATGGAGCTTCCATATTTCCTGACCCTGACTTTGTAAATTTCCCTTTTCCTGGTGAAGCCAATTCCTTAAATCATACCAGGTGACATTGTGCAATTCGTGTTAAACCCTGTCGTATAACTGAGGGTGGTTCAGACAGTAGTTTCAGCAGCTTGTATTTGAAAAGCAAGGAATTTGATTTTATGAAAATGAGAATTTTGAATAGATGCTAAATCCAAACCCAGATGGTACCCTGGGAGAAGATTGAAAGAAACCATGGCCCCAAAGACCTGTGGAAATGGTAGTCAGATCCGCAGATTCCAGAGAAAACGAAGGAGGACTTTGTTTTGCCCAATTTAGTTTGCTCCCCAGGAAAAAATTTAAAACACGAAGACCCAAGGATAAGACCTCTTAGATCACGGCTGTGGGTGTTTCATTACTGTGAGTCTGCTCTTTCTCTTTATTTGTAATGATTGTTCTCCTGCAGAGGAGTTTCTTACTCTTAAATCCATATTTTCTGTTAAGAAGTCTTTGGGATTCTTGAATTATTATTAAGGTTCCTGGCATTTCAGAGATTGTTTCAGACACCATAAAACTCATCCTGTAATCACCACATTTCAGTTTGAACCGTTATTATCCCGTTTATAATAAATGTAGTGATAACCCATTTATCTGTAAGAAATATAAAACCTGAAATCATTCAAGCAATAACACAGTCTTATTGGAAGCTTAAAAGGCTACACTAACAATCAAGGATGGAATATTATGTGGCTATTTAAAAATGAGGAACATCTCTTATGTCCTGAAATGGAAAGATCTCCAGTATATATTCTGAAGTTAGAAAAAAGAAAAGAACTATAGAGCAGTGGGTATAGTATGCTATCTTTTGTGTAAAAAATGAGCAGATTATAATGCCATATTTCTATTTGTCTAAAGAAATTCTGGAAATGTATTTGAGAAATTAATAAAAGTAATTACTTGTGGGTTTTAGGGGATGGGGAACTAGACTAATGTGGGATAGGGTAGAAAGGAGAGTTTTCAATATATATATATATACACACACACACACATTTCACTGTATATATATATATATATACACACACACGTATATATATATAAATACACATACATATATAGATGCTTAATCTTCAATCAAACGAATGTGTTCCTTTTTGTAAAAGTAAATGTGTGTGTGTGCATGTGTATAAAATTTAAAGGTAGTATGGTATATTATTGGTCAGAGATGTTGAAGTCCTGGATGCTTTAGCTTTTTACCTTTACCTTCTTCTTTTCTTTCCCTCTTGTTGTCCCTATGAATTTTACCTTCTGTCGACCCTTCCAGATAGACTAGGATCAAATGAGCATTGTTTAAACCTGAGGCTGCTTACCTCACCTCCCTCCATGGTTCATAAGAAGGAAAAAACCCATGATGCCGAAGCATAGAAGGGCTTTTTCAGACCTTCCTTTGAATTGTCATTGCCACTTCTGATATTTTACATGGATGAGAGTTGACAATTCTCAATTGAGTGTAATGCAAATAGAAATTTAAGCTCAGCAGTCACCGCCCTACCCCAGTTTATTACCTCTCCAAAGCTTCTTTTATATGGAACTTTTGGCGCTGCTATTGAAGAAGATGTTTGCTTGAACTGGGGAATATTTTCTCCCTTTTAGAACTTTTGTTTCTAGCTGGCTCTTAGAGGGCCATGAGTCATCTAAGCTATAAAACCAGGTGTGTGAGACTCAGATAATGAATTTATCTGGGTTATTACTTCTCAACACATTCAACCCAGCGTTCCCCTTCAGACTATGTAAGGTGCATTAACCAGTTGCAGCCCTAATAATGAAAGTGCACAACAAGCCCCAGACTCAGTGACTTATAACAATAAGCATCTATTCCGCAGTCCAGAGCTCTGTAGGTTGATTGTGGTCTGGCTGGTTAAGGCTGGGTGGCTGTTGTTGAAGCTGCATGTTGGCAGGACTTGGCTCGGAGCTGTGGGCTGGGTTCAGGTGCGCTTAGCATGTCTGGGGGCCCAGGCTGAAGGAGCAGTGTGGCTTTGGCAGTGTGGTCTTTTCATGGATGGATTTTAGAATGAAAGATCCAAGCTTAATTATGTAAGCATATTTAAGACCTTGCCGGTATCATGTCTGCTAGAATGCCATTGTTCAAAGCAAGTCACGTGGTCAAGTCCAACATCAAGGTGGGCAAGGAAGTATACTATATTCTTAGTAGGGGAGGGAGAAGGAATATTTGCTGAACAATAATCCAAGCTGTTACAGAAGGTACCTCAACTTTCCCTCTGGATTTCAAAGGAAGGAAACACCTCCTCTACTTTCTTTGTAAATATTCTATGTAAATTGCGAAAGAGGGTTTTAGGGAGGCCCGTACCTCTGAGAGGCCTGCTTTTGCTCCCTAGAATAGAGATTTTGACTCTTCACATGCTTGTTTACTCCTTGTTATTACTAGTTCCTCCTCAATCTAGTATTATAATGTTTATCTTCCCATTGTTTTTAATTACTAGCTTATCCATGCTATCATTAAACTACCCATTACTTCTCCTTGAAGAAGTAATCCTTTGGATTATTTCCAGATCTTGGCTATTGTAAATAACACTGAAATGAACATAGGGGTGCATATCTTCTTTCAAATTAGTGTTTCAGGTTTCTTTGGATAAATTCCCAGAAGTGGAATTGCTGGGTCATAAGACAGTTCCATTTTGAATTTTTTTGAGGTAACTCTATACTGCTTTCCACAGTGGCTGTGCCAAACTGCATTCCCACCAACAGTGCATGAGGGTTCCTTTTTCTTTACCTAGTCACCTGGAGACATTATACTAAGTGAACTAAGCTAGTCAGAGAGAGACAAGTACCATATGATTTCCACAAGTACCATATGTGGAATCTAATGAACAAACGAATGGGCAAGCAAAATAGAAACAGACTTATAGAGATCAGGCTGTACCTGAAACCTATATAATTTTGTTAACCAATATCATCCCAATAAATTCAATTAAAAAAGAAGTAATAGACCCCAACTGAACCAAACTAGAGTTGTTTATCAAAAATCTGATATGCGCTCAGCTATATTCTAGTGTTGTATTATATACAGAAAAATGTTGCCACAATTTCCTACTGTGAGGAGCTCATAACTGCGCTTCCAAGTTGGATTAAATATTGAACTGTGTGATAGTGACGGTGTGATAGTTTACAGGAAAGAGGCATTTTTCATAGTAGAGCTAATTAAGACAAAGATGGACCTTGATTAACACGTAGAATTTTGTATGGAGAGAAAGGAGGAGGAGAAGGGAGGACACGACTGGAGGGTGGAACAGCATAATCAAAGGCCCAGAGGCAGGAATAGGCCTGGGCTGGAGTAAGGCTGCTGCATAACTGAATTCACGTTGTTTAAAGTTTTAGATTTCACACTGAGACATTCATGATCCAAAATGAAGGTAGAAGCAGTTAAAGCCATGGCCTGGATATTTAACAGGTTCAAGTAGACATGGCTTTCTTGTCTATTTCCTGACTGCCATGTGTTGAGCACCAGACAAGGAAGCCTGTGCCAATACAGCCCTCAGTCACAGATGCCTCTGGTGACAACATCCAAACAGCTTGTGGGCCAGCACCCAGAAATGATCTTTGGGTCCTAGACCCTTAAACACTTAAGTTCCCTAAACTGAGGATTGTGTTGCCCCTTGGTGCCTACCTACCAACCAAGGCATCTTTCTTCTTTTTCTAAAGCCTCATTGTAGATGAAAAATGTATCATCATCATCATCATCATCCTCCTCCTCCTCCTCCTCCTCCTCCTCCTCCTCCTTCTTCTTCTTCTTCTTCTTCTTCTTCTTCTTCTTCTTCTTCTTCTTCTTCTTCTTCATCTTTGAGAGAGAGAGAGAGAGAAGCAGGGAGAGAGAGACAGAGGGACAAGAACATCGATCTGTTCCTGCATGTGACCCAGCCAGGGATAGAACCGGCAACCTCTGTGCTTTGGGATAATGCTCCAATCAACCAAACTCTGGCCAGGGCTTATTTTTTTTTAATTTATTCATTGATTTTTAAAGAGACAGAGAGAGGAAGGGAGAGAGAAGAGAGGGGAAAGGGAAGTACTCATTTGTTGTTCCACTCAGTTGTGCATTCATTGGTTGCTTCTCGTGCATTCCCTGACTGGGAATCGAACCCACAACTTTGTTGTTTTGGGACTATGCTCTTATCCAGCTGAGCTAACTGACCAGGGTGAAAAATGTCTTTTTTAGAAGGTAAGTTATGTCTTGTCAGGTAGAACTTTACTGAGAAGACACTTTAGGGTTATAAGCAGGGGACAGGAATACTGGTATTGGGGTTGAGACTTAGACATACTGGCAGAGTCTTTGCTGGACTAAACTTCAGTCAGGCTCCTAAATTTTCTCCTGGGCCCATCTGGGCACTTCCTTGTAAAATCTACTTTTAGCAAGAACCTTTCCAAATCGGTTTTGGAAGAATCCCCCATCCTTCATATCAGTTTCCCGTTGATATCCAATCAGGTTCCTCATTGCCCACTTTCCCCAGGTGATGTCTGATCACCATGCCTGTCTTTAGCAAAGAACCCTGCTAGGTCAGGTTAGAAAGAACCCCCCTTACCCCTGATGTTTCCTCTTAGTAATTTTCATCCACTGCCCGTCTCTCTGCTCCTTGGCTGTAAATTTCCACATGCCCTTGCTCTATTCAGTATTGAGCCCAGTTCTTTACCGAGATCTCTCTCCCCTGTCACAACAATCCTGAATTAAATTTCCAATTAAAACGATCCTGAGTACAATCATGTTTTACTGCTTTAACTACTCTCTAGCTCTGGTTTTTCTTTGACCATACCAGAAGCCATGTGATATAGAAGAGGTCAATTCAGTTTTCTGGGACTCAGTGTCATCATCTGTAAAATGAAGAGGGTTGTAGTTTTCAACTCTCTTGGCACTTTGGGATCACTGAGAGAGTTTAGAAAATATTCCACTGCCCAGGCCCCACCCAGGTCAATTCAATCACAATCTCTAGGGCTAGGACCTGGAGGATGAGTACTAAAGACGAAATAGTAATGGGAATTTTAATGGGGAGCAATGAATTTTAATGCTCTTAAAATCTCTACTACCCTTAAGGCTCGACACTTGCAGAGGAGTGCCATAATTATAGTAATAAGTAGCTGTTATAATTATTGAGAGACATCCAGTGAGTGCATATTAGATGCCACTCTGCTAACCGGTTTGCAGGCATTATCCCATGTCTCCAAGCAGCCTCTTGAAAGAGGCACTAGTTTCGTCCCATTTTACAGATGAAGAAACTGAGTCCCAGGGAGCAGTTTATGATATTTCGTCTTATATTGCCAGAAAGTGAAGGTGTTATGTTCAAAGCTGGAAGTCACTTGAGTCAAGATCTTTGATGCTTTGATCAAAACTAAATAAAAGTTACAAAATGACGCCAGAAAAGACCACAATGAGATTGGATATTTCGTCGTGGTGGGGGCACACATGGTGAGGGAAGTGCCAGGTCTCTTTGGAAGGGTCTGGTAAGGCCAGCCTTGCTTGTTCCCCAGACTCATATCCAATATTTTGAGTGTTTTTTAAATGGAGCCATTAATTTATTCTTGACTACCTGTCCTTTGGGTGGTAAGTTCCTGCTGTGCCATATTTTGTTACTTAAAAGAACAGGTAAAAGACTCAACATGGAATATGAGACAGATGGCCTCTGCTAAGGGACATTTCTACTTATGAAGCGGGCTTGCCAATTTCCAAGGCTCTGATGTGCTTATAATTCATATTCTCTCCTCTTGGCTAGGCTTCCCAGCCCATTTCCCAGTCCCTGCATATTTAAAGCAGGGTCTAGCAGGGAGAAATTGCAGGTAAAAGAACTCCACTGCCTGGCAATCTGATGGTCATTAAAACATGGTCATTGACCAAATCTCTTAATGCACAGAGCTCTTCGGTTGGCTTACGAACACACTTTGGAGAGGATTAACTGCAAAGCATGTTTAATGGAGGGCAAATCACTCTGTCTCCACAAATGGGATGCAAGTTTTACATTCTGGAACGCTTTCCTGGGAGGGAATGCCTATCATATTATGCCACTGAGGTTACGCATTGTCATTCAGCATCAGAAATGCCACAGTGCATACATTTGGGCATTTAGTTCTTGTTTAGCAGATTTCTGAAGAAACAAAGTGGTGAGGAGAAAACACTGTAAATTAAGCTGTCAAGTCCATGTGTTTAGTTCAATGTAAATGTGCATATACTCTGTCATGAAAAACTGAGTGATGCTCTCTATAGCAGAAGGGGCATTCTCTGTTACTTTGTAACTTTGGGTTTCTGTTATCCAGAGTTTGTTTTTTAAGTGTTAACACATTTTCCTGAAATGTTCAGCATTGTGTGACCAGCTGGCATTCATTCATTCATTCATTCATTCATTCATTCATTCATTCATTCATTTCTGCATCTAATCCATTTATTCTGTTAAAAACAAGACAATAGGTCCAAAATGGAGTCCTTCATGCTAAGCTTCATGTCACCAAACTGATACTTAATTAAAGTTTGGGCTGTCCCAGAAATGGAATCTTGCGTCTGATCAGCACTAGTTTGGGTTATCTGCTTGATAGCCTTCTGTCATCCCCTACAGGAAAGTGACCTTGCCACAACCAATCCACTTCTTTGCCAAGTATAACTTCTTTGCTCCTGCACCCTTCTACCTATAGAAGTCTTCCATTTTGTACAGCTCCCCGGAGCCCCTTTTTAGTTACTAGACTGGGTACTGCCCAATTCAAATTGATTTTTGCTTAAACTCTTAAACCTTTTAAATGCTTCAGTTTAGTTTTTAACGATTCATTTATTGCTCCTTTCAACAAATATTTATTGAATGCCAATTGGGTAGCAACGGCTTCTTCATTTTTCAGTGTGGCTGTTATGACAGTTTTTCTGAAGCTTGGATAGTATATTCTGCCTAAATTCCTTCCCAGAGATGAATAACTTCATTTTCTATGCTATAATTATCAAATGTGCATCTGTTTATTCAACGTGTATGATAGAAGCTGTTGCATTTAAAATGCTATTTAACTGCAGCTTTGCAAAGTTAGCCAGACTGTTAAAACCTCTCCTGTGTTCACCATTTGATGAGTATGACAATGCCTGGTCTTTCTCTCTCTTAACTTTTACATCTTCAGAAAGGGAAACCTTTGGCTCCTTTTTCTCATTTGCTTGCTGTGGCGCTGAGCTCCCTGAGCTCCTCCTGACTTGACTGCTCAGTGACTTGGCTTTGATTTAAAGTCCCCACCACTTCTCTATTCATGACAGGACTGCAGTGTCTTTCTCAGCCCCCCTTTCTGGCAGGTGCCAGAGGAGGAGTCCTGTGTGGGGGTCCTAGGTGGCGAAGAGAGAGAATGATCCAGCATCCCTTCTCCGGTTCCTTTCCTTGCATTTAGTTCTCCCTCTTTCCCTCTCCTCTCGTCATCCCTCCTCCCCCCTCTCTTTCTTCTTTCTTACTTATTTTTCCACTAGGCAGACAAATAAGAAGAAGGGAAAAATGTTTAGCAAGGTGTTTTAGATGGATAGAGTAATTTGCTCATTCCCTCCCACACGTTTTTCTTTTCCTCTCTTAAAAGAATGATTCATTCCTTTTAACTCACCCACCTCAATCCCTTCCCATCTTGATTTACTTGTTGGGAGGAGGCAGTGGTGCTGGGTTCAGCTTCCCTTACAGATACTACTTTTCTTGTTAGTCCTAACAAGAAGTTACCTGCCCCCAAATTTACCAACCTCAATAATAGAGTCACTCAAGAACACTTTTTTATAAACCTCCATTCACACAGAGCAAAACACCCTACTGATATTTAAGCAGCATTTCAAAGGGAGATTGCCGCTGTTTTCCTTACACTCGTTATCAGTGTTAGGATGCTTTCCCAGTAGTATGGCAGAATTCCTGTTGATCTACCCACAGGGTGCAACTCAAGTGCCCTTAAGACCAAGGATCTATCTTGGCAAGGTGGTAAAAAGGGAAGCTAGGAGGACTGCCTGAAAACTCCCCAATACAGCTGTTTAACTGATGTAGTCCAACAGCTATATTGATACCATTTGGTCATTTGATTACCATGGACACATCTCTGAGCAATCTGGATTTACAATGCATGATATAGTAAGTTGGTACTTGAAATAAAATAGTCCAAGTTTGTAAAGACTGTTTTGACTGTTGACTAAATTTTAATATACCTGATACTTAAATCTTATTCAATGAATTAAATCACAGAAATATTTTTTTATTTGAACTGGCACATTTTAAAATCTGAAATATCCTGCATGGGCAAATTTTAAAATCTTTGTAATGTTGAAAACATTACAATTGAATTTGAATGATTATATTAAAATTTTGTGCCTTTTGGTTTGCCCCAAGAGAATAAAGAATGTGTTTTAGTGAACTAGCTAGAGATGTTATCATTGAAGTAATGCATTCCTTTGCATCACTATTCTTTACACAAAGTGGGTACTCATAAATATTATTTTTATTTAAAAATATCTCAGTGAAATTGTTCGTCTGTCTTGGGAACAAACATTTCTAAGAAATCTGTAGCTTATTTTTTAACTTGGTAACTATGAAAATGGGGGGCATCATTCTATAGCAAAACCCTCAAATTTCTCTGAATTTGCAGTGCACTAGTACAAAGGAAGGGCTAAAAAAGGAGCATTTGAAACTGACAAAATGTAAATGACACATTTGAGGTACATTCATCTGGCACACTAACACTTGACAATTTTTTTTTATAACACGGCATATATTCAGTTCCCATCATTATCAAAATGTGACATTTTAATACAGGATTTTATGACTTTGAGGTTTTTCCCATTTATAGACATCTATCTTGATATGGTACAATAAAACTTGGTCTTGTTTTCATGGGCTGGATTGGAAACTAAGGAGGAGCTCCTTTTAAGATGGCCCCTCCCCCAGCTGTCTTGAGACTGACAGCAAGACAGAATAGCAGCCCTTGGGACTGATTCTGTGCTTGGTGAGCACATCAGCAGCGCTCCCTCCACCTTCCATCCTGTCCTCATCTCCACCCACAGCTTTCCAGAACAGAAGGCTGTACATAAAACTGCCCTTCCATCTCCTTCTCAGAACCAAGCCCTTGAGATCTTACATCCCTGACCACTACCAAGCAGCCAGTCTTCCCTGGTCCCTCTGAAAGCCTCTACCTTTTCCCATAAGGCTTTGTTTATCTCCTCCTTCCCCTCCCCTCTCACAGCCTCTTTACCCCTTAAGCCCTTTCAGCTCTGCCCTTGGGAAACCCCTTTCTCCTATGAGCATTCCCTTTCCCTTCTTGATGTGACTCAGGTTTTCTCAGCCTCGGCGCTGTCCTGTGTGTCATGAGGCTGAGCAGCACCCCTGGCCTCTTCCCACTAGAAGTCACTAGCGCTCCCCCTGCTCCAATGGTGACAACCAAAATTGTCTCCAGACATTGCCAGATGTGCCCTGGAGGACAGAATCCCAGTTGAGAACCACTGATTCAACTGAACTATATTCAAGACACTGCTTTCGCTGCAGCTCCCCTCCTTCCCCCAAAAGTAAAGCTCCTTTGAAGCGCATGCCACTATGTTACCAGACTTTATTCCACTACAGAACCTTTGTTGTACCAGCAAACTTCCTAGTCACCTCCTCTCTTTCGATGAGCATCTCAGCAGTGGCTCTCTCCCTTCCTTTATCCTTTCCTCCCTCCCTCTCCACTACTGCTCTGGTGATTACTCTCCTGTGACTTTGACATCCAAGGAGATCTTCCACTCAGACCTCTGGCCTCTAAGTTACTGATCCTCGTGATCCAGGTTAAATTCAAATCCATTTTACATCTGAGGAGCTGAATGTCACTGGACAAAAACACACAGCCCCACAACTAGCCTCACTCTAAATTGGTGACTGCAAGTTTCAAACTGGACCATCCTGTGATATTCCCCTGATCCGTTTGCTCTTCCATTCTCTGATGGCTATTTCATACCTTGTCCTCTTTCCTCAAAATCCCCAGTCATGCCTTTTCTCAAATGTCACTCTTCCCAATAATTTTGGTTCTTAATTCATGGAGAAAATGGAAGTACTCAGAAGGGACTACCTCATCCTGCTACCACTAACTCTACTAACTTACTTGTAAGCATTTATATCCTTATACTTTCACTTTCCTCCTGGCATGAATCTGTTACCACTCCTCTCTAGGGTCAACCTGTCTGCTTGTGCATCCCCTCCATCTCTTTACAATTACCTGAGAACATTTTTCCTTCACTTACATCCCTTTCTTTTCTGTGCATCATACATTCTCCCCTCTCTAGTAGCAACATTTGAACATACTCAATATTTTTTATCTAAACAACCACAACATGATCTCTACATATTGTTATAGCTCAGTCTTGTGCTTTTTCTTCTCCTCGTCTCCCCTCCCTCCCCCTCTTTGCTCTTCTCTATCAATATTTACTCTCTAAATGGCCTCAACCAGTCTTATGACTTTATATAATATCTATATATATACTGCTCACAAAAATTAGGGGATATTTCAAAATGAATATGAAGCAATAAAAAAGAAGCATTTGATTTTTTTATTAAACAAGAACCAGAAAAGCAGATAAGTCAAAGAAAGTTTAATTATGCAAATGAGATGCAAAACCAACTTTTATTTCATTGGTGAAAATGCACTATACTAAAGACTGAAAGTACTGGACTATATATACTATATTCTTAGATGTCTCACCAGAATCTCCAACTTTACCTCTTCAAATATGAACTTCCAATCATCTCCTAAATCCTTTCCCAGTGTTCAACCCTTCCTATAAATTTAAAGTTGTGCTCTGGTTGAAAATCCAGAAGTCATGTTAATTCTCTTCTTTTCTTCCTCAAGTCTTGTCAGTTCTACCTTCCAAATAAATCACAAATCATACCTTTATCCACTGTCCCTACAGTCTAAGCCACCATGATGCCCTGGACTACCACAATGAACCTCCTAACTGGTTTCTTTTTTGGGGGGGGGGTTGGTATTTTTCTAAAGTTGGAAATGGGGAGGCAGTCAGACAGACTCCTGCATGCACGCAACCGGGATCCACCCGGCACGCCCACCAGGGGGTGATGCTCTGCCCATCTGGGACATCGCTCTGTTGCAACCAGAGCCATTCTAGTGCCTAAGGCAGAGGCCACAGAGCCATCCTCAGCGCCTGGGCCAACTTTTGCTCCAATGGAGCCTTGGCTGCGGGAGGAGAAGAGAGAGACAGAGAGGAAGGGGAGGGGGAGGGGTGGAGAAGCAGATGGGCACTTCTCCTGTGTGCCCTAGCTGGGAATCTAACCCGGGACTCCTGAACACCAGGCCAACGCTCTACCACTGAGCCAACCGGCCAGGGCCCTAACTGGTTTCTATGCTTCCACTTTGACTTGCCTAGAGAATCTTCACAGCTGGGACAGGGTAACCTTTTAAAAGTTGTAAATCATATTATGTCATTTCCCTTCTCAAAATTCTTTAATGGATTTTGATCACATTTGGAACAAAAGCCCATGTCCTATCCTGTCCTGGGAGAGAGAACCCTATTTTATTTCTTATCACTCTCCTCCTCCCTCACGTTGCTCTAAGCACTCTGGTCTTCTTGCTGTTTACCAAACACATCAGGCTCATTGCAGCTCCTGGACCTTTGTGCCTTCCCATTCCTCCTAATCTGAGATCTTTGCGTGTTTGGCTCTGTCACCAGGCATGTGGATATGCCACAGATGGAAGCAAGCACAGCATTGACTGCCATGCCAGTCAGAGAAATGTGTGTATTCACTGACCCTGCCTTATTGACACCCTCTGTTAGATCATTAGTCAAACTGCAAAAATACAATTTGGAAATCGCTAACCTTGGCTTGGGATTTTATTATTGAGGGCTGCTACATGACCTTGAACCTGAGAGAAACTCGATGTAACACACCTTGGACCCCTTTGAGAAATTTGTGTGTGCTTTTTTGACATCTGTCAGGCAATGATCATTTCTCAATGAGAGTTTATAACCTCCCTCTAAACCAATCAAGTAATGCCTTTCAGAATCCTATGTGACTTGACAAAAATGCCTCTTTGACCCTACTCAGTCCTCTGCTTGAGGAGACTCACTGAACTCACTTTGGCCTGACACAATTTTCCCTTCCCTGGTGAGCAATCAATTCAGCTTTGATCTACAGCACTGCTAGTCTGGTTATTTTGGTACGGCAGTGCCATAATGATTTCATTTTCTTCCTTCATTTTCTTCCCCCTCACTATTTTAGGCTTTTTTCTTTAACATCTCTAGGAACGCTAGTACTTAACATTGGCTCTTTGTTTTCTGAAACCTCTTTGTGGGAACATGGTGTATTTCCTTCCTAGAAAGGAAGGGTTGGTTTTACTGCTGTGGATTTGGGACAACAACCTGACTGTTTTTAGGTAGTTGGTTCTTTTGAAAAATCATCCTAAACAAACAAACAAACAAACAATTTTTGAAACTCCATCAAATCTGAATCCTTTTCAGGCACTCGTGGACTCCCCTCCCCAAAATAAAACAAACCCCTAAACTTTAATTACTACAGCTATTTATTTTGGTTCCTCTCTGTGGGTGAGATTTACATTAATTAGAGCATAATGAAGCCTGCCCTTTCAAATAAATTTATTCCTCTGTTTGTGCTCATTTGAGCAAACTGCACTGTGTGTGAGCGCTACGCAAAAAGGGAGGCTTTAAAGACATTCTGCAAACCCTACCCCCAGACCTGACCTTCCCAACCGGTCCCCAAACACTTGCTGCTTTGCCCACTTGAGATTTGTAAACGAAGACCTACGTTTTTTTGTCCTGTTTTCCTCCCTGCAGAAGAGACACATTTTCTCAGCAAACATTTTCTCCTCCGTGCCTTTCTGGTTAGTATTCAGACCACCACCTCTGTTATCAGACGGTGGCAACAAAGCTTTTCCGCCTGAATCTTCTGCGAGGTGGTGGGGGAATGGATTGCACAGTAATGAGCTGTTTTTGCAGGCTTCCTTCGGGAGCCTTTTCTTATATCCCTTGGCAAGAGGAACTAATTCAAAACAGCAACCCTATCCTTGGGTATCGAAAATTCACAGAAATTCAGCTGACTCGACAGTAAAAGGGTCTCCCTAAAAATCTATGCCATAAATCAGAGCTTTGTTCTTCCAGGGGAGGGGTGGCTGGAGGGCTTCTAGAGCCTTATATAAGACCATTCCTGTCACTGTTTTCAAGCCACTAAAGGTGGTCGGGAGCACGCTGGGAACTGGCTTTCTCTCCTGATTGTGCTGTTTCAGCCTCTCGGCAACAATAACGGAGTCTCAGAGCGTTTCCTCCCAGAGAGGCCATCATGGACTGTTTTACTCTTCATGAACTTGACCAAATAGACAGTTTTCTCAAGAGCAGGGCCAGGGAATTTTTTCTCTGTCCCTTCAGTAGCTAACACAGTGCCTGGCCCTTAGCAGACCCTTGGTATGTAGCCAGTGGGTGTGAACTGAATGGTTGGTGGGGCTGGAAGCGGCTGTGCTGATTCTATTTCCCTAGCAATCGCTGTTGCTGTCTTGTGGTGTCCTGTGCTCGGGTGTTACCCTCACGTGCTTCCATTTCTCTCCTCTAGCCTCTGGTTGTCTTCTCTTTTGTGTCCAGCTGTTAGTTTCCCTTTTCACCCAGTCGTTTTTGCCTCAGAATATAGTGAGTCTGTATCCCTTTAGACTTTTCTGCATCCACCCTGAAGAACCTGCTTAAAACATACACACACATACACACACACGTGCAGACACATACACATGTACATTCACATACATACATGCAGGCAGACACATACACATATACACAAAGACACACACACCCTTATGGCCTGTCTCTAGCTTTGTAAGTTTCCTTTTCCTTTTGTAGGTTTCGATCTCTCTCTCTCTCTCTCTCTTCCTCTCTCTCTCTCTTTCTCCCCCTTCTCTCTCCCTTCACTCTCCCTCCCTCTCCCCTTCCCCCTCACATATCTCCCTTCACCCCCAGGGGTCTCTTCTTTCTTTCAGCCAAGACTCACCCTCCGTGATCTCAGGCTTTACCCTGTCTTAAGCCCTTTCTAATCCCTCATTTCTATTCCTTTGGTGGGTTTCACCCCGTAGCCTCTGGCACTTCCCTTATTTAAATATATCTTAATTTTCTGGAGGTCAGAATTGAGAGCGGGTGGTCTTTACATTTCAGATTTACATTATTAATAAATGAAATACTCAAGCGATGATGGTTTTAGAGTAGAATTAGAGAAATTACATATGTTCCTTTTGACTGTATGGGATAATTATTAAGAGTCTAAAGCTGGATAAAGCCATAGTGTTTTGTTTCATTTAAACCAGTGATTCTCAACCAGGGACAATTTTGCTGCCAAGAGGACATTTGGCAATGTTGGAGACGTTTTTAGTTGTCACAACTGGAGGGGGTTTGCTACTGGCATCTAGTGGGTAGAAGCCAAGAATGCGTCTGCATATCCTGCCATGCGTAGGAGAACCCCCACCCCTGCCCAGCAGAGAGCTGACAGCCCGGAAGAGCCATGGTGCCGGGATTGAAAAACCCTGGCTTCCACAATCTTCTCCCCTTTTCCTCAGGCCCTCCTGCACCCTGGCTGCTGATGCCTGAGTCCTCACAACCTAATCTTGTCACTTGTGTCCCATGGCCCAAATTGCTACTATCCCACTGCCTGGAGAGCTCCGCAGGCTTAGTTTTCATGTCCATGGTGAAAGCTAGCATGAAGACGCCTCAATTTGTGGGATCATGACTAGTGATAGATAGAAAGGCCTTCAGATGTGTTTTTGTTTTGTTTTGTTTTGTTTTAACTCCACTTTTTGATTCTTCAGAAGTGATCTTGGTAAGTCTTATAGCTACTTGGGAGGCAGTGGTGGGGTTTCCTGCTCCCAGCTTTCTTCTCTTTCAGCTCACTCACTGCTTTTGGTTAAATAATAGAAATACAAGCTAACTGGGCATGGACAGGAACCAGATTGATTGGTCTCATTAAAATAGGGATGCAATCATGTACTTCCTGATTTCTTTTTCTGGGCTGCACCCTCTAGTGCTCTCTGAAGGTCTCTGCCAGCCACGATTTAGGGCTGCCACACTTTTCTGTTTTCTGAGGGGGGGGGTGCCATGACTCGACCAGGTGAAAAGCAGTTATAGGCAGATTGTTAGAAGCAACGACCTTGGGGAGGCAGACCTGTCACCTCTCTTCAGCTTATGCCATGTAGACAGCTATATAGTGGGGTCAAGAATTGCCTGAATCTGGGGACAGAGGAGAGCATTAACACAAACTTTCTGCAATCAGGAGTCACACCTGAGACAATTACAAGGTGATCTGGGCAACTGCCATGCCTCCCCTTCACCACGCCCCAAACAACCACATTTTATCAGTAAGAAAATGGGTATTTTGGTGGAAGGGAAAAACAATGGGTAAATGGTTTTCCAAGTAAGGTCCTTTGACTTACAAGCCTCAGAATGGCTTTAGATGTGTGTAAAAATGAATATTCTTGGGCTCATCCTAGACCTCAGTTTACCCGCTCTGAGGAGTGAGACATAACACCAAATTTTTCAATTTAATTTATCGGAGTGCCATTGGTTAATAAAAGTATCTAGGTTTCAGGTACATAATTCTATAATATATTATCTGTTTATTGTATTGGGTCCCAGGGTATTCTCTTGCAGTTGTAAGTTTAAAAACCACTGACCCAGACATTTGAATAATTAGTTTATTTTCTTTTCCCCTGAACAATCCCCGGAAGTCAGAACCTCAGAGGGGGAAAAGATCTGCCACTAAAAGAAGAAAGGGCAAAAGAAACAAAAATGTGGCTCTTCTTGGGGACATCTCATGGCCACAGGGTGACTTGAGTTTGCTTGGGGTTTTGAAGATATAAAGGCCCCACATCTGAGAACATGCATAACTTACCGGGGAGAGACCAGGCTTTACTCCTGTTTTGAGTTTTTAAAGATCTGGGGCTACCTTCTTCCGTTCTTCTGGCATGTTTGGAAAGCCCCTTAGCAGACCTCTTGAAGAGAGCTCTTTCCTCAAGGGCTGCTTTTTACCCCGCTCTCCAAGGGCCCTCAAGGTGCTTGCTCACTGATTCACTTGGAGGAAGTATCCGTGTGTTTTAGTGGAGGGAGTTCACAGGCCTTGAGCACATTCTTCATTTTAAGTAATGCTCACTGTTCTTATTTTAAAGATTTTATTTATTGATTTTAGAGAGAGGAGAGAGCGACAGAGAGAAAGGGAGAAGGGAGAAGTGGGAAGCATCAACTCAAAGTTGTTCCTTCTCATATGTGCCTTGACCAGGCAAGCTGGGGGTTTTGAACCAGCGACCTCAGCATTCCAGGTTGATGCTTTATCTATTGCGCCACCACAGGTCAGGCCTCACTGGTTTTTGACTCTTCTCTAAGTGTGAATAATTTTCCAGGGATGATGACACTCCCTCTGTGCAACTAACCATATGTCCTGGGTAAGTGTCTCTGTTTATCCATTTGTGTTCTTTTGGACCAGACTTGGATTCACCTCTCCTTTTTCTCTGTCCAAACCCTTTGTCATTTGCAAAGTGGAACCTGCTATACTGTTGTGCTACTCAGCTAACAAGAGGCACAGTGCTTCCCCAACCATACACCACATTCTGTTTCCTTTGAGAAGCTGATGTAGAACACAGACTCCTTTGTTTTGTGCAAATAAATTGTATTAATATCTGACCTTAGTTAATTATTACTTTACTTTTTTACTTTCAAAAGGGGAGGAAAGGGTTGAATAGAGTTGCAGCACCCAAGCTAGCATCACAAACTCCCCAGAAGCCCATAAAACAAATTTCAAACTTTTGAGACCAATCAAATCTGCTAGTCACCTATTTTCTGTTTCTAATACACATCTGTACCTAAAGGCCTTTGCACATGCTGATCCATTCCCATGTATACTCTTCATCCAGTAGTCACTTGGCTAGCCCTGTTCCCTTGCTTCCTTTAGCTCTCTATCCAAATAGCTCATCTTCATGGCAGCCTCCCTGACCATCTACTATGAAATAGCATTCTCACTTCCACTTTGGACATTCCCTCTTTTCTTGCTCCAGTTCTCCCCATACCATTTTGGCACATCTGGCAACTTATATAGAGTAGCTGTTTGGGTTTGGTGTGTGCATCACCTCCAGCAAGTGTGAATTCTATGAGGCCAGGCTTTTGTCTGCTTGTCTACGTTATAGGCTCAGCACCTACAATGGTGACTGGAATAGTAAACTCACAAACAAATACTAGATGTGTGAATGAATGAAGAATGAATGAATGAAGAAATAAAACCCAAACTACTATCTTCTTTTTATATTAAATTTCCAAGAAATGAACATGCATGTAAGGAGAAAAGTCATGAGCTATAAGAGTCTAAAAAAAGATGGACCACCAACCCACCTCTAAACTTGTGGGGATGGTTTCTCTTTACTAACAACTGTTGTTCCCAGAAACCATGGGGAATTCTCAAAAGAAGTAATAACAATGATACCAATCCTTTCACCTTCATTGGTCAAAACCTTTCAAGTAAGTATAGAAGAGATCTCTTTTTTACCTACTGACTCCATGTTTGAATCTCAGTATTTATCATAAAACTCTGGACCTCTACTGAGAAAATTGTGCAAGGCATAAAACTAAATACAGGTGTCCCTTTCCTTCATTATTAACATGACTTCCTCCTGAATATGCCTTAAGCCACAGGCACACATCTGGCTTTTAATAATGTCACTTTTTCATATATATAAAGAATATGGTTATATATGTATATTTATAAATATAAGTATGTATAAATAAAAAGTAAATATATGTAAAATAAGTACTACATACATTATACACCTCCACCACACACACACACACACACTCGCACACGTACACACACATGCACACATACACACTAGTGTAAGAAACAGGAGGGGCAGAATTTGTATTTATATTTTTTTCTAGTTGTGGCTCTCTCTCTCTCTCTTTCTTGACTTCTGATAATTGAAATATAGGCTAGAGTCAGTGATTAGTAGCTAGTCTTGCCAGCAAGTTGTACTGACCCATTTGTACTCTTTTCCAGTTTTACCCCCTCTGGTTGAAGGTCTAATTCTATTGGTAGTCCTGAAACCCATGGGCCCATCAGAACTGCCCCAAGAGTTACCCGTGACCTCCATAGCAGTGCTGTCAATGTTTGAGGTAAGACCAGTCTTTGTTGTGGGGCTGTCCTGTGCAATGTAGGGGGTTTAGCAGCAGCCCTGGCCTCAACCTACTAGTTATTAGTAGCACCTCCCTCCACTCCAGTTATGGAAACCAAAACTGCCTCCAGATGTTGCCAAATGAACCCTGAGGCAAAATAATCCCCCTGTTGGAAACCATTGAGTTAAACCAAGAAGACAGACTCAGGGATTCTGGTTCAGTGGGCCCAGGGTGCGGTCTGGAACTGCGTGTTCTAAAGTGCACTAATGAGCCAGAGTTCGGAACCACTGCCAATTTGTTCTCCTGGTGATGACAACACATTCCTCATTCTGAGGTCTTGGCAAGGATCCAGTTTTCAACTAACAGAACGTGGAGTGTCAGAAAAATATATGTGTGGTAGAGAAATAGAGGAAAAGCAGTTATTGCTATTTCCTTTCCTCCTTTTGCTCTCCCCGAGGTGGGAGACACTGGCTCTTGACAAAAGCCAAATTGTCAAGTGACAAAATCGGAAGCAGTCTGTTCTTACCCAGGAAACAAAGAAATAAATAAAAACGGAAGTGTGTGCTTTGATCTGTCCATGGGCACCCTGACTGACACCACATGGGAAACCTCGGTCTTTTGCAATAAAGGCAACACGAAGGATAAATGCTCTGTGTCCCAGTGACAGACTTTAGCACAGTATCTGAGAAAGTGGGCAATTAACAGTTTATTGAATTAAGAATCTAAAGGGAGAATGGCAACTCAGGAGACATGTGTCTAGCAGTTGATCCATTAGCCATTCCTTTTGATATGGCTCTTTTTAAGACCTTCCTTCCATTCATGAGGGTCTCTAAAATCATGGCTTGGTACATAATGGGCACTAATTTTGCATCTCCAAAAGTGGATGATCAGAGTTAGCATTATGGAGATGTAGAATCCATATACATCTAGATCATTCTTATATATAATACCTCTTTCTCTCTTTTCTTATAAAAAGTGGAATGATACTTGTTTTGAGGTTGAACCATATGAAGTCACCATTGCTCTTTTTTATACATTAGCCCAAGTGCCCATCAGTAAACTAGTGGAAAAAAGCTGTGGTACATTTACACAGTGAAATATTATGCAGCCATCAAAAAGGAGCTCTTACCTTTTGCAACAACATGGATAGACCTGGGGATCACTAGGTTAAGTGAAATAAGCCAGTCAGAGAAAGATAATTCCCATATGATTTCACTCATATGTAGAATGTAATGAACAAAATGAACTAACAAGGAAAACAGAGACAACTCATACATAGAGAGCATGTGGACAGCTGTTGGGGCAGGGGGTTGGGTAACGTTGGTGGAGGGACAGACCAAAAAAGAACAACAACTCATGGACATGGACAGTAGTATGGTGATGGCCAGGGAAGGGGGTGGGAGGTGGAGGGAGGGTAGCGGGGAGATGAATGGTGATGGACAAAGACTTGACTTGAGGGGGTGAACACACAGTACAGTGTACAGAGATGTGTTGTAAAATTGGGCACCTGAAACTTGTATAAATGTGTTAACTGGTGTCACCCCATTAAATTCAATTAAAAAGAGTATTGGCAATTTTATATAGCTAATTCTAATTTTTCCTATATCTCCTCCTTCTCCCTGTCCCCTTCTCTCTGTCTGTTTCTGTCTCTTTTCATGGCTCCATTCTCTATTTTCTTGCCTTTGCAAGCACATGTGTATTATTCAGAATGCCAGCTGTGAAGCTCAATAGATATTACTGGGAAAAAATGAGAAAAAGAAGAGGTTTCAAATTTCAGTAAGTGTTCATTTCAAAACCCATTGATGCACTTCATGTATCTGGAGTGGAGGTCCCGTGGTCCAGTCTAACCAATGGCGCATGAAATTCCTGATCCTGCTGAAAATAGACCACTTCTAATGACAATGTTCATTTGTGGGTGTCACCATTCTTGCATTTGTATAGTGTTTCTTTGTTCTTTCTTTTGGCTCTCAGATTCAAGGGGACCTTTTTGGGTGTAGGGATGCAGTGTAGAGGGATTGTTTAAAAAATCGAACCAACTGAGCCTCTGGCTGCAAGAGGAGAAGAAACAGAGAGAAGGGGGAGAGGGAAGAGAGGTCGATGGCTTCTCCTGTGTGCCGTGACCAGGAATCAAACCCAGGACATCCACACACTGGTCTGATGCTCTACCACTGAGCCAAACAAACAAGCCAGGGCCCTCTTTCATTTTTAAGGTGCAAAAAATTTGAGAATATTCATTTTTAAGGTGCAAAAATATTTGAGGCTTATGGAAAGGAGCCGTTAGAAAAGCGAGCTGAAATAGAAGTATGGGAGTAATGGGGCACAGATCTTTAAGAAGGTGAGAGGAAACAAGGTGCAGTTTCAATACCTTAGATGTGTGACAAGGACAGAGAAGAGCAGGTATGCCATTGCCACATTTTCTTCTCATTAGAATTATTTGAGTCTATCAGGACTATAGTCAGAATTTCCATTTTGAGAGACTTGCGATATTTTCAATTCATCTTTCCTCCTTGAATATCACAGTGTGGAATCATGGCAATCTGTTACTCAGATCTAATTAGGGTCAACAAATTCAGACCAGTGGATGTTCATTTAGGATATACTTCATGGTCAGTGGGTACTCGGTGATGTGAAGGTTGCCACATAAGACATGACTGTGCTCTTGAGAGGTTTATAATCAAGTTGAGAAAGCTGAAATCAGTTGAATAAGTCAAGGGAAATATATAAAATATATTGAAGTGCTACAGACAGGTCCCAAGTTCCTCATCTAAAACATTTAGAGCCAGAACTTTAGAATTCAGATTTCCCCCCTCATTTTAGAAAGGTAATATGGTTTGTAGGCTACATAATGCAGAACAACTCTGGTGGGGTAGGTCGACACACCCCATAACCAAACTAGACATACAATTGGTTTCTTGCCAACTGAATTTGAATCAAACTTAAGAGAGAAAGCAAAAGTTCTGTTTTCTGAAATGTTTGGGTTTCAGAATTGTGGAAACTGAACTTGCACCTGTTTCATGGCTATTCACTGATATAAAGAAAATGAGTATTTATGATATAGGTAGAAACTTTCTAATTTTTTCAACCATAGATACTGAGATTCAAAACAAGAAGTAAATTGTTGAAATGTGTACAACTTTGCATCATCTGGAACCTTGTGTGAAATACAAATTTTAGGCCCTATCTCACACCGACTGAATCAAAAACCTTCGAGTTGGGCCTGAGTAGTCTGTGTTTTAACAAGCCCTTGAGGTGATTTTGATGTATGTTAAAATTTTTGAGAACCACTGACATATCAAGTAGGTGAGGGGGAGCCAGTATTCAAACTCAGGTGTTTCTCATTCAAAACTCAATTGTTTTCTGATGCTCTTTCCCTTGCTTTCAAAAATAAGAAGAGATTGATGTGCACTCAGGTGATAATGGTGACTTCAAAGAATGTATGTTGAAACATGCTCCACTTTAATCTAATAGATAAGAACAAAATGATTTTGTAATATATGCCCCTAGAATATTAGTCTGTTTATTAGTTATTTCAAGAATCTTAGTTATTTCAAGAAGAAAAGTAGGCATTGAAAAGTCTGTTTTATTTTCTCTATGTTAATATCTTGAAGATGGTGCAATTTATTTTGCAATTTCTTTAAGAGCAAGGTAGTAAGTTGAGCTTAATTGTGAAAATTAAGTTAGGAAGTCTATAAAGAAAAGATGTTCTCTACTATTCCTAAGATCATTATTGACTTGTTGACCTATTATTTTGTATTTTTGTTATGTGCATTTCACTAAGTTGATGTATCTTGCTATTATACTTTCAGCATAATTATTAGTGTGCAAGTTGACAAATTTAGGAAAAAGTCCAATCAAAGACCATTAAAACACCCCTTTGCAAGCGAATAATGGTTATTTGTGTGGTCCCAGCTCTACTTAGAAGTCAAGAATCCATATCAACGTGGATATTATTGCTTTAACTTAAAGGGTGTGTATAGAACACGGAGGAAAGGGAGAAACGAAGGACAGTGATCCCTTTGTCCTTACTCACTGACAAACAGGATGGTTTAGTTCTGAAAGTGAACAAGCAGACTTTACTATGGATGTGCTTAGACTGAGAGCTAGCAAAGCACAGGTCTAATAACCTTTAGGACATATCCCAATAATTCCCTGTCATATTGATCTCCCTTGGAAAGGAATTCTGTGTTGGAAAGTAAAACACTGCTACCAAACTCACACCACTTGTGCATTCTCTTTTTGCTATTGTATGTCAAGCTTTGTTTTAAGGGATGAAATGGATATAGTCCAGGATCTTCTAATAGAAGTTAATCATATCAGTTTAAGGCAGCTGTTCCAGTTATTTTTTGCTGCATAACAGATCACCCCAAGCCTTAGTAGCTTAAAACAGTAACAACAATAATTAGGCTCTCAAACCTGCAATTTGAACGAGACTCTGTGGGGGCAGTATACTCTGCTCCATTCAGTGACTGACGGGATGGATTGAAGGCTGAGGGCTAGAATGATCTGAATGTGTATTCAAATGTCTGGCTGTTGACTTACCTGTTAGCTGGGGCTTTCAGCTGAAACATTTACATGTGAGAACTTCTTGTGGCCTGGACTTCCTCACAAAATGGTGACTGAATTCCAAGGGTGAGTATTCAAAGAGGAAGAGGAGAAAGCCAGATAGAAGCTCAACCACTTTTTATGACCTATATTTAGAAGTCATTCAGTTTCTGTTCCTTTCATTGGAGTTGTCATAAAGTCCTGCCCAGGTTTGAGAGAAAGGGAAATAGATGGCACTCTTGAGAGGGTTGTGGTAAGTTTCTTGAAGAGCAAGTGGGGCCATTGTTGAAATAGACGGTCACAAGAGCTTAAGAATTATACCTTTGATTTTTTTCTATTGTTGTTTTATAACCTTATTTTGAAACAATTTTAGACTTATAGATTAAGTTGTGAAGACAGTGCCAACTTCCTATACACCTTTCATCCAGTTTCCCCTTGTGTTACAATGATAAAAAGTGAGAAATTAACCTTGTAAAATACTACTAACTAAACTACAGAATTCATTTGGAATTCATTGATTCCTCCCCTCCAATATTCTTTGATCTGTTCTAGGATATAATCCATAATTTTATATTGCTTTTGTTTTGTCTCCTCAGTCTCCTTCAATCTGTGACATTTTCACAGTGGTTCCTTGTTTTTCATGACCTGGATACTTTTGAAGAGTACTGGTCAGTCATCTTGTAGAATTCCTCTACAAATTTGTGTTTGTTTAATGAGTTCCCAGGATTAGACTGAGGATATGCATTCTTGGGAAGGGTACCACAGAGGGGAGGTACCCTTTTTAGTACATCATATCAGAATATATATGATATTCATATGTATTACTGTGACATTATTAATCTTGATCACTTAGCTCATCTGCCAAGCGGTGTCTACCAGTATTCTTGACTATAAACTCACAATTTTTCTTTTTGTAATTGCTATTTTGGAGAGATACTTCGAGACTAAATAAAAAAATCTTGTTTCTACTTCAACTTTGACAAACTAATTTTAGCATCCATTGGTGGCTCTTGCCTGCAGCAGTTACTACTGTGGTGTTCTAATAGTTATTTTCTATTTCCCTCATTCCTTCTATCTTAATTAGAATGCTCTATGGGAGAGCTGTCTCTTCTCCCCTGTTTATTTACTCAGTTTTATTTATATCATCATGGTCCCATGGATATTTATTTATTCTTAGGATTATATTAGAATATCGTATCTATTTTGTTGTTCAAATTGTCTCCAACTTTGGCTTTTGGGGGCTTTTTCAGATTCTTGTTCCCTTTCAATATACCCTCACCCTTTCTTTAAGTTCTCATTTCTTGAGTACTTCCTTACTTTCTGACACCAAACATGCTCTAGGTTCATGTTATGTTTTCCTTGCCAAAGCCCTAGAATCAGCCAGTTCTTCAAGGATCCCTAGTTTCTTTGACTGGAGAGTGGTATTTAGAAACCAAATTTAGGTAATTAGATATAAACACTGCTACTGGGGTGTCATATACGTATATACACATACATCTATGTGTATTTCTATATCTGTTTATCTGTATATTATATATATATTACTTATATATATATACTACTCACAAAAATTAGGTAATATTTCAAAATGAATATGAAGCAATATAAAAAAGAAACGTTTGATTTTTGTATTAAACAAGAACATCAGAAAAACAAACAAGAAGTCAAAGAAGGTTGTTTGATTATGCAAATGAGATGCAAAACCAACTTTTATTTCCTTGGTGAAAACGCACCATACAAAAGGCTGAAAGTACTGGAGTATCTGCACCTTCCCTAATCCCCTAATTTTTGTATATATTAAATTATGTATATATCAAATATATATATATATATATTTCATGGAGTCCATATTGCTATTTCTGACTCCAGTCTAGCACTGCTGGGTTAATTCCATCCTTCCCCTTACTTTCTTTGTAATTTCTTGCTCTGACAGCAAGAGCCTCGCTCTCATTATCTATAATATAATTACTTATTTCACTTCTTGAAGACAAATAGTTTCAGAATTGCTGACCCATAACCCTGTGAGAAACAAATTTACCAACTAGAGTATAGTGTCTGTGTACTGCTCTTTTTGCCTTTAGTCCTTTTTTTTTTTTGGTAAATAAATATCACTTTAGTTTTGACTATGTGTAATACTAAACACCATGAATGTTTTGTAGGTATAGCCCATAATGAAGCAAAATAATTTGTGTTTGTGTGCAAGATATACCTGGGTACTATATATTTTTTATTGAATTTATTGGGGTACAGGTTTCAAGTACCCCAATACAACTCAATGAAACATCATCTGTACACTGCATCGTGCACCCATTGCCCCAAGCAAAGTCTCTTTCTGTCCCCATTTCCCCACCCTTTGCCCACCTTTACCTCCCCCCACCTCCTTTCCCTCTGGCTCTCACTGTACTGTTGTCTGTGTTACAGTATCTAGTCAAAACACTGCTTTCCAAAGTGATTTAGGTCAGTTCTTTTTCCCCGTCACTATCTTCAGGGTGGTTATGTGACTCATTTGTAATACAGTTTGATTTGTTTAGTCTATATTCTATCTTCTCCCCCACATCCTAGTTGAGGGCTTCAAAAGTTTTATTTACATACAGTAAAATTCACTCTATTAAATGTATAGTTCCATGGGTTTGGACAAACACACAAACTCATGTGTCCACCACCAAAATCCCTTACAAAACAGTTTCATTGCTTCAAAAATTTCTTTTTGCTGTGCTTGCATAGGTACCTCTCCCTGAGCCCTCAACTGGTGGCAACCATGGCTCTATTTTCTATTTTTACAGTTCTTTCACAAAATATCATATATATGGATTCATGTAATATGTAGCCTTTTGATTTCTGACTTCTTTCATTTAACAAAATGTTTCTAAGATCAATCCATGCTATTGTTTGACTTAGTAGTTCTTTCCTTTTTATTGCTGGGTAGTATTCCATTATATGAATGAGCCACAGTTTATACATTTTCTAGTTGAAAGGCATCTGGGTTATTTCAAGTTTTGGTGATTATGCATCAAGATGCTACAAATATTCATGTACAGATTACTGTGTGAACATGGGTTTTTCTTTATCTCAGGTAGATACCTAGGAGTGTGATTGCTACTACATGTGGTGGGTATGTGTTTAACATTTATCAGAAATTATCAAACTATTTCCAAAGTGGCTCTATTATTTTGCATTTCCCTCAGCAAGTATGAGAGGGCTGGTTCTTCATATCCTTGTTACTGCCATTTGGTTGTTCTGTGACCTCCCTCTATGATGGGTTTGGGAAAAGTCATAAATACAAAGTTTGTTTATTTTTTTCATTGTGATCATGGAAACAATAATCCTTTAAACTCCCTATATCACAGTGAGAGTCCAAAGTGGAACTTTGCTTTTATAGTTTAAGGAGGTAACATAAATTTAACTGGAACATTAAGGGCAAAGCAATATAGTTATATTGTTTTGGAATAAACAGAACTTCATTGCATAGAAACATAAGGTACAAGGAGATAATGGGGACAAGCACATGGCTTTTTTTGAGTGATCTCTTCCAATTTTTTCATGTCACGTTACTGGCTTCCTTCTGGATGTTCCTAGAGAGCTCTGGGCAGACATCTCTTATGCTGGTATCACACTACTTAGCCATTATTAATTAACCACAGGCTGAATATTTCAATGCTTATGGGGTCAGAGAGATGACATAAATAGGCTAAGACTCAAGTTCCCACAACACCACTCATCTCCGCCTGCTTCTGCTCACAGTTCTTACAGGTTCTGCAACTATTTAATGGAGCTGGAGAATGAATGTTTTAAACTGCCCTGAATTCCAAAGCAGCAATTTAGGATTTAATATTAATATCAAGACTGGAATCCTGGCCAGGCAGCTGTGTTGGTTACAATATCATCCTGACATGCCGAGGTGTGGGTTCAATCTCTGGTCAGGGCGCATATGAGAATCAATCAATAACTGTGTGAATAAATGGGACAACAAAATTGATATTTTCCCTCTTCTCCTTTTGTCTCTCTCTCTTCCTCTCTCTCTAAAAATCAATAAATAAGAAGAATTTAAGACCAATGCTTTGAGATACATGCAGAAGTGGCAAGGCAGAATCCAAGAACTGTCCTGGAGTCTGAACTGGCTGAGTGTTTTTAAGAAAAACTGAAGTGACAGTGAAAGATTTTTTTTTTAAACTTCTCAGTTGTCATTTTATCTCCAAAGGATTTAGAACCTCTTCTTGAAGTAGAGTGGGGGCAAGAGTAAAATTATAGGTGAAGAGATAAAAAGCTTTTTGGGCAGAGGAAAGATTGTGGTAATGGAGATGGTGGAGCTCAAAGTGGAAGCAAACGTTTACATAGGAGAAAGAACTTGGCTCTAGCAAAGAATTCCCTGGGGAAGGTAAGCCGCAAGAATAAATTAAGTACAAAGCACAAGAATCCCCAGAAAATTGTAATGTAAATGGAGCCAGCTGTCTTCTCTGAGCCAGACATTCCATATCCACTTAGCTTATGATCACCTACAACCAACATGACATTGGCCAAGTTCACATTAGTCAGTCATCATCATGTGTTTTCTATCTTTGTTGGTGCTACTTTAAAAAAATCATCATGCTTATGATTATTTTACTATCTATACTTCTTCTGTGTGGCTTATGTTTTTACATATAAAAAACCGGTCTGCAGTAAAAATTATGAGTCAGTTTGAACCAGTATTTCAAATACCACAAATCCATACCATCAAACCATTTTTTATTGATTGATGCAATTAATATATCCTTATGTCAAGTTAATTTAAAATCTTGCCTCACTTGTCTCTTCATGCATTTGAACACTTAAGAATCTGGTTTCAAAGGCCAGTTTACATAAATAATAAATCCAGTTCACCCTATTCATGCAGGCCCTCTTCTCTATTGTGGAAGTAAATGTTGTAATATACATGTACCCCACATTAAAGTCCCTCTCCTTATCTATTTCTTAAAAATATTAATACTGAGATACTTAAGAGTTTTGGCTTTCATGGGTACATTGCTTCCACATTTTATCAGTTCACAGAGGAAGACATATGAATTTCACGTGAAAAGCTATGTTTGGAAGGATGGTATTTATAAATGACAATTGCTGAAAGGCTAATATGTTGACCAGACTTCTATGGCTTTGAAAAATAATGGAGTGTTCTGTCTGCATGGCTGTCACTGTGTAGTCCAGGGCATAAATCCACAGCATTTCAGATGACAATACCTTATATTTACATAGAGACTTTCTCCAAGAAATTCACATCACTCCTTAGGAATGACCCCATTAATTCTTATAGCTTTAGGAACTAGAGTAGGAAGATACATCTTTATGGCCAGTTGTCATAAATGAAGAAACCACACCTGAGGTAGTTTAACTTTCTCAAGGTCACTGCAGCCAAACTATTTTGCCAGAAGTGTGGAATCTCAGAGCAGTATCAATTTCCCATGTGGGGGAAGAAGTATGGGACCATTTGGGGTAGGAGAGAAATGTGGCTTTTCAGAAACTATCCTTCATCATTTTTATTCTCCTATGTAGTCCAAGACTGAGAGACATTACCTTTGATTAGTGTTTCCCAAGCCACAATCGTATGAACACTAGGCTATGTAAGGTATCAATGGGTCTTCACTGAAAACAAAACAAAATACAGCTTCTGTGGCCAAATAATTTTGAGAACTGCTGTATCCTGCATCTACTTCTTGCTGATTCATAATTCTATTAGTGGAGTAAAAGCTTAGTGAAGTCCTGTAGTGAAGAAAATCACTAACTCTAAGACATAGTTCTTTTATGTGATGCCTCTTAGTGACTTGTGGAACTGTTTCTCTATGGATCACACTCTGGGGAAATATATTTCTTGGATAAAGGCTCTGGTGAAAAACCCTTTCCTAAAGTCTGTTTTTATTGTCTGATCTTTCCAGGTTCACACTCTGTGTTGAGTCTCATTTACAGAAGACCTGGGTGGTATTTGACCGTAAGAGATGCAGCAGATACTCTTAGTATTACTAGATAGGGTTATATTGGAGGAATAGGATGGTGCCTTTGTTCCAATCTCCTTCCAATTCTTGCCTAATTTCTAGTCTATGCTATGTGCTATTCTGGGGCCGTTTCCCAGTGGTATCTCAGTGCCTTGTGTGCTGGGCACTGAGGGGACAATTAATCCCAGTTCAAATAAAAAAAATGTAGTACAGACCAAGAACCAACAAGGAGTCTAGAACTAATGGGGCAAGAACTAGGAGGAGTTTATCACTGAGGCACAGAATAGATTATGGCTTTCGAAATTCAGGATAGAGATTGTGGTGACATCAGGAAATGGGAGACATGGAATATGTCCTTCCAACAGAGCAGTTAAGGGTCTTATGTAGCCCAAACCTTGAGAGGCTAGCATGTGGCATCCCAGATAAAGTTTCATGGCTAGGGCAGGGTCCAAGATGAGGTCCCACCAAAAATTTTCACTTGAGTAGCCCCTGCACATTGGTTAGGCAAATCAGTATAGCATAGTTTAGTCACTTTCTTACAGACTGTGATAAAAATGCTGGTTTGTGATTTGATAACTAAAAATCATTTGGAAAACAGGTATTTGTCAATATGGAGACCACTGTCCAGGGGAAAATGTTCTTTTTGTATGGGAAAATTATTTTGAAATGGTCAGTTGCTTATTTAAAATCACAGGTTGTGAATTCATAGAAGGGCCTTATTCAGATGCAAATTTTCCTTCCCTTACACTTCCTAGACAACCAATGTTGACCTCCCTCCCCCACATACATTTTGTCACTATTCTGATTAAGCAGAGCAGGATTTCTTATTCCTCAAATGTCATTTGAATTCTTTGAAAATTAGTAAGAATGGAAGTGCCTGGAGGATAGCATTGAGAAGTGACAGGAGGTGGGGAGGGCGCTAGGCAGGTGAATTAGGACCATTTATGAAAGATTTTGACTCTAATAAAAGAGCTATATATCATGTCAAGGAGTTTGGACATTGTTCTCTGGAAATGAGACTTCAAAGTTTTAAAATTGGGTTGTGATATGATTGAATGTTAACCAACCTGCTTGGGTATTTACCAATCTTTGAGTTACACTCACCCTCTCATCCCAACTAAATGAAGGACTCTTTCCTCTTGGAAATATTCTTCACCATAGAGACATTATAATAAGCAAATATAGAGAATTTAATAATAGGCTAGCCAGAAAACTCATTGGGTTTACTTAAGAGTAGGTTTTCCTACGAGCAGAGAGACCATTCCCCTCTGGGCAGTTGGCACAAAAGTGAGGATGGGCATATGTATGCATTGGTCTCAGTCCTCTAAGAAGTAGCTGTCAAGACAGGATTAAATTTTATTAAGATAAATACCAGTGAGAGAAAATGGCGAGGGAGTTGACAAGGCTAGGAGAGCCATCCGCCCACAAGGCAGGTGTGAACTGCAGTGAAGGGGAGAGGGAGAGGTTGGGTGGAGGCATCCCAGACTGACGTGCTGTCAAATAAAGGTTTGGCAAGGTTGTCAGGGTGTCCTCCAGCCAGCATGGCCCATCAGAGGTGTGACCTGTTTCCTAGGAGTGGGCCTACCTTACTTAGTACCACTGGCATGCTCAGTCATTGGCTGTGAGCACCCCATGGGAGGTGTGGCCCCACACAAATGCAGCAATGGCTTTCAGCCCCCAGCAGTTGGCAGTCTGGCAGGTGCAGTCTATGGGCTGCAATAACATACATGATTCAATCTTCCTGAGACTCTCTAACAATCTGTACCTCTGTTTGTTTATTGTATTCAGTGGTTCGGAGGGAGGGTTTCACAACATGAAAGTGGTTTCACAAAGAGGGAGGGACTGTTGTTGGTAGAAATAGGGGGTAAAGGAAAGTCAGAGTTTACCATGTTGGTAACATTTGAACATGCCACTTGCCTGCTTAAAAAGACTAGTATGATGTGCAGCTGGTTTTTCTGTGTTCTTCTGAGAATTCCTTGGTGCCTAATGCCTTCCTGCTTAAAAAGGAAATTGGTATTACAGAGCGGGAGAAGGTAAAATGTTATTCTCAATTTTTAGGTAAAGCTGTCAGATTCAGGAAGTTTTTGACACTTCGTTATAGGTAGAAGCACTTTGTGTAGTCTCTTTACATTTTATAGTCAAGATACCTTTTGGATTGATACAATTGTTCTAAAATAATGCTTCCATCAGATCAGAAGCAAAAACAATTAGACAGGAGACACTTTTGTTTGAAATCAGTATGACTGCATAAAATGTATTAATAAAACACAGTGAATAATCTTGATCTCTTGATAAATTGCCTGCTGTAGGGAGCATGGGCAGCTCTTGTAGCATCTATTGAGAAAACAAAAAAATCCTGTCAAGATGACATCTGCTTCTTCTGTGGAACGTGTTAGGAGTCATGAGGTTCTGAATGTGGTGCGGTTAGCGGCATCGTGTACCTAATAAGTTGGCAAGGAGGAATGTTTGTTTCTTCTTGGGCATCTGTGGATTTAGAACACAGTGCACGTTCGGCTTTACCAGAAAATCAGCAAGACATTTAGCTTGAAGAAGCTGACTGAAAGTACAGTCTCTAACCTGGCATATCTGAGGGCACTGTTGGCGATGTGGCAATTAACCATGTAGCTGGGGTTAGGGTGGTGTATCAGTTTATTATAGCCACGATAATGCTGTATAACAACCACAAAATCTCAGCAAACAAAAAGTGGGGATTTGGCTCATAAATCTGGGGGTTGACTGGAGATGATTAATCTAGGCTGGGTTTAGCTAGAGCAATTTGGTTTTGCTCTGTCTCCCATCTTCCTACTGAGATAGGTGGGCCAGCCTAGGCATGCCTCTCTCATTGTGATGCTGAAAAGACAAAAGGGAAGGCATGAACACACAAGTCATCTTAACGCCTAGGCTTGGAACTGACACACTATCGCTTCTGCCTCACAGTTGAGAGGCAGAGAAACATATTCTGCCCATGAGGTGGCCATGGCAAGGGTGCAAATGCAGAAAGGTGTGATGAATCTGGGCTAAAATAGGCAGTCTATCACAGGGAGAAACTAGCCCTGTCCACTTCGATCTTTGTTTAATCTAGGCTACCCTGGAAAACTCTGGGTGACTCAGCCTCAAGCAAGGCACAAGTTTTTGACTTTCCTGCTGTGGCAGGGGCTGTTAGCTGTTCACTAAGCCTAACACAGCTGTTTTCCCTGCAGGGGAAATCCAAGTTGCAGCACAGAAGCCCAGCTATTGTATCTGGGCCAGTCTACCCCAAACCTGGATATGTGTAAGGAACTAGGAGAGGCTTCAGTCTGGGATATTAGCTCAGTTCATGAGCTATGGGAGGCAAGAAAGGTCATGGGAAGGGGCCCAGGCTGTCACCAGCTCTGCAGACACTCACTCCTGCGCCTATTACTCCTTTAACTTGTTAGAACACAATGGTTAAAACTCAAGAAATGGGCCACATTTAGAAAAGAGCTGCCTTGCAGAACACGTTTTCAGAACAATTTTCATGATGAGCAGCAAGAAATTCTTTCCTCCAATTGCAGGAGCCACAATTTACGCACTGCATTGAATAGTGACAAGCAATTTCAGAAGTGACAGGGACAGGTCATAGCCATACTCGCAAAACCTGGGTCAGAGCCACAGTGATAATTTCTAGGCTCTCATATCATCAACCATCTTTATAGTTATAAATGACAATGATGATGGCTCTTTAGATTTGGGGAGGGGAGATGCCAAAGTGGAGAAGTAAGAAGGGTATGTGTTCCTTGGGCTAAGATATGACCAGTCTGAAGATCTGATCTACATCATAAACACTCACTGAGGCCTCTACCATAATAAATGCATTATTTGAGACAAGTTTTCAATTCTTAGTTTGTAAGTCTTTATGGAACATCCTCACCTCTATAAATTGGAAAACAGAAGCCATTGCAGGCTTGGACAGTTAATGAGAGCCTAGGAGAGCCATTTGGTAGCCTCGTGGTTATAGCTCTAGAAACTCTGCTTCTCAGTCATCAAAGGTGACTCCATTTCCTTTGCTGGGACTGCCTTGGCCTGTAATTTACAATTACCCTGCTAGTTCACCTTTTATCACTTCTCATTTTCCCATTTTTACACATGTTCCTATTGTAAATGAACGCACTTAATCTAGTTACACAGTCACCCCTCCTTCTCCTTAAATTGATAGTTATGCAGGTGCTATTAATTGTAAGCACTCCTTTGAGGCCCAGAACCTAGAGGTGGCTTGGGCATTGCAAGATGGCTTTCATTGGGAAACCATTCTTTCTAGAAGGTTCACCCAAACTAGTCATTCCTGAGACCCTTTCTTTGTACTGTCATTTTCACACCCCTTGGATAGTCATTGCAGACTTCACCCTTGTCACCTCACTTTCTTCCTCTTTATCCAAATGTTATCCTTATACCAGATCACTTTAATGAGGTGTGGCAGAGCCTATTTCAAAGTTGTTTCTTGTCGCTCATTTATCACTGCTGAAAGTTGGTATTTTTTTGCCTAATATTTCAAATCCCTACAACTTTGAACTGGAGGAAGTCTGACTCTAGGATTTCAGAAAACTCGGGTGGCCATCTTGTTTATAACTCTCTACTTACTGAAAATGCTTCCCAGCCTTGGAGAGAGCAGCTTTATGATTCCTCTCAATGTACTTATTACTCTTGTGTTGAATCTGATTCCTTTCTGTGGTCGTCTACACCTGATTTTGAGATCATGTGTCATTTTTTATCCTTGATAATGTTCAGCACAGCGGATGCCTGTTGGTGTATTAATATTGAAACTTTGATATAATGGAAAATGGGCAAGGAGTCAACTTTTTCTTCTTATTTTTTTTTTTTTTGAGTTCTGAATGCTCAGCTTACTGTCATTAGCTTTCTTGGCCTTCATTCTCCATGCAGGAGTACAGAGAAGATAGAAGATAGAGTTGATTTTGTCTTGCACAATTTTGAGCTCAAAAGAATCTAATGACTGCTAAGAAAGAAAATCAACGGGAAACTGATGTATAATTTATTTGGTACCCAGGACCCGCAGGAAACATCTGTTGTGATTTTATAAGCCTGAACAAATTCAAAACAAGATAAGTGAGGAAAATGTGTCTATTTAAAAGACGGCATAGCAGTCTTCCCTAAGCACATTAAGGAGAGAGATGTCTGCAGCTTTATTTGGCAAACGTATATAATCTCACAGGCAACACAGCTATTTTATTCATTTAATTAAAAATGGAAACTATAATATAATGAAAGAAGAAAGCTGTGGAAAATGATGAACCACACTCCCTGAGTTCCTAACCTCTTTTTAAAAATTTTGTGTGGTTAAGCTTTCCTGGCAATTAAGATGTTTAAAACAATGGAACGAAAGTACAGAGTTTTAAGATGGCTGGTTAATTTCCTCATAAATTTATTTTTTAAATCTCTTGCCAATTACTTGATAAGCTAGAAACTTAAACATTGATGTTAATTACCTTTATTAGTGCTGACAGTAGTTTCCACTAATGATCAGGTCTGTTCTCTGCTCCATTGGCTGAGTGTTGTGAATTATTAATGGGTATGAGGGCTACTTTACCACAGATGGAAATACTTTGCAGACTTGTTTTTCAAGACATGTCAGTAAAATTCTCAATGTTCAGATTAGCTTCCTCTGTGTGTCCATAAATACGTTAAAAGAATCTATCTTTCTACCTACCTACTATTCATTGGGCCTGTGTTCAGTGTGTGTTAGCTGAAGACAGTATGATTCTGCATATGAAGCTGCAGTGGGACTCGTACAGAATTCCTGCTTGGTTCCGAGTCATTGTGAAACACTGCCAAGTCAATTGACCTCCCTGGATTCCTTGGGTCCATGTGTAAAGTAAGTTGAATTACATGCACTTCCTCGCATGAAATTTGGTTATGAGGCCAGGTCTTGATTTTTAAAATGCCCCTGGACCTGCCCAGGTAGATACAAGGTCAGTTATAGACTCGAATCTGGTTTGATACCCTGGAGATAATGAAACAGAACTTCATTTCAAGTCTCTATGTGAGGCCCCTCCCTGAACTCCATGCAGCACAGAGTGAGAGCCAGATAAATGACTAATTATTACTCTTGGATCAGTTTGTAGGAACACTTCTCAGCTCTGAGTCATTGTGGAAGAGAATCACATGCCTCAGCAGCAGCTTGTGTCTGGGTATCCTAATAACCAACCCTTACATTTGGACAGTGCTTTGAGTTCTCTCAAGTATTTCACACTTATTTTCTCATTGTACCCAGAATAGAACGAGGGAGATGATGAAGATGGTCTGCAAGCACATTCTCAAGGAACCCGAGCTGAAGTTTTCCTCGGGGATGACATTGCATTTCTGTTGTTCTTCCTGAATTTCATTAGCTTCTTTCTCCCAACTTGAAAAAAGACTGTGAAAGGCAATGAAGACATTGAGAATGTGGCCGCAAATGCTGAATATAAAGTAGAAAAAAATGGAAGTCTCCTATTGAATTTAAAGAAAATAATGGTCTTGGCACTTTAATCATGGGGGTTGATATTGAAACAACCTGGTGATTGTCAAAACCAGAGAAATTGAATGAATCTAAAACCTGAGGCCAGAACTGCTGGAAAAGATAGAGTCAAGGATGGGACCAGGTTGCTGAGACTGATTGTACAAATTTCACAGTGGTAACTTAATTTTTTTGTTCCCATGTTCTTCAATAATGAAACCTCCAAATCACTAAAAGACGATCAAGGCTTGAGATGAATAGGAAAATCAATGCACCTTGAATTTTCCTTCAGAGAGAGTTCCCGATTACCCCAGGAAATAGGCAGAGAAGGATGTATTTCTGGGAGCATTGTGGGTTTGTCCATCTCAAACCACAAGGATCTGGCTTACCTGACAATGGCAAGATTAATTATTATACTTTAAAAAAAAGTTGTTTCATGATTTTTGTTATAAGTATTTTAAAAAGGAAGTGATATATATATGTATATATATATATATGTATATGTGTATGTGTATATATATAAAATGCCTATATCTATTTTATTCTGCCCTTTAAAGAGGTGGTAATGTGGTTTGGGATTTGACTTCTTTTTTTAACCTGTTTCTGTCAAGGTTGTTGTAACTTGGAAAAGCCATCTGGATCTCCTTTGGATATCACAGTGTTAAAGCCGTTAAAAGTGAGCTCTAGACTGAGACTGTCTGGGGTATTAAAAAGCACAAAACCTATTTAAAAGTAGGGTGAAAATGAAACAGCTAGAGGAAAGGAACCATTTCTTTTTTTTTTTTAATTTTTATTTATTCATTTTAGAGAGGAGAGAGAGGGAGAGAGAGAGAGAGAGGAGAGAGAGACAGGGGGGAGGAGCTGGAAGCATCAACTCCCATATGTGCCTTGACCAGGCAAGCCCAGGGTTTCGAACCAGCGACCTCAGCATTTCCAGGTCGACGCTTTATCCACTGCGCCACCACAGGTAGGAACCATTTCTTATTGCATGTGTGTGTGGTGGTCTCCCTCACAGTGGAAACATCACCAACTTGGTTTTCATCCTAAAGCCTCCTATTTGAGAACCAGATGGACCAACATATACACATGTCTGTATTCCCCTGGTTACTGCAGTGTGGTCATCAGCACCACCAGGAAGCTTGTAAAAATGCAAATCCTTAGCCCGACTGCAGACCCACTGAATCTGAAAGTCTGCAGGTGGAGCCCAGCGATGTTCTAACAAGCCCACCAGGAGACTGTGCTGAACGCTCAAGCTGCTGTTTGCTGATAGAATGGGTCTTGATGTTGTCTGACCCTTGGAATCACCTGGAGAACTTTAAAAAAAAATGCTGTGCCTGGTTCCCACCTCCAGGAATTCTAATTGAATTGGTCTGGGGTATGGCCTTATCATTGATTGTTTTGAAACCTCCCGGGTGATTCTAAATGCACACAAGCATGGGACTGCCTACTCTCTAATAAGGTGATGTTTTAAAAAACAAAAAGCAGGAGACAGCATTGACTGAAGAACAAAGCAAAATAGGTGTTTGGGGAAAGGCAGAAAAAGCGAGTTATACATACAGAATGCTTCCTGTTCTATCCACAGGCATCTGACTCAGTCTCCAGGATCTTTCAAGTGATGATTAATTCTCCAGGTAAGAACAGTCTTATTTTATTTTTATTTTTGTGAGGAATAGTCTTGCTTTTGTGGTTTTCACACTTCAGAGTTTCTGTGAAAGTTTCCTATGGGAGTCTGATGGCAAAATATATAAAGAAAATAGCTTAACAATTTTGAAAAAGTTCCTTTGCAACTCAAGAATATTAGTGAAAAACCATCTGCATTGCTCTTGTTCTTTCATACCTTAAATCATCAAGTTATGTTTTAAGCCTGCATTTATTTTATTTCATTGATTCTTATTACAGTTTGAAGGGACATTAGAGGTCACAGATGCTACAGTAGTACTCCTATTTCTGTGGGTTGGTGATCTCCACCGGAACTTTGCTAGCAAACTTACTGTATCACACTTGAGCCAACCAATTTTTAATATGACCTTTGATACTAACAAGTCCAAACTGAAATATTTCTTCTTATAAGTTCTACCCTTTCCTCTCAGTTCTGTTTTGAAGAATTCCTAAGAAGCAGGTTGTTTAAAATCTTTTCCAGATCAAAGAAGAATGTAAAACTCAAAAGTCTGGTGGGGGTTTTAATCATGCAGATAACTACTCATACCATTTTCCTCATTGGTTTAGCCAACTGGAAATATGCTTTAACCGGGAGTGTCCCTCTGAACTGGACTGACGTTTTGGCAGGGAGGGCAGAGCAGCCATTTGTGCGAGTGTATCTACCACATCCTGTGGAGCAGACAGAAGTCATCATCAGCTATAAACAAGGAAGCCAGCAAGCTAGGGGTCTACATAAATACAGAGGAGGGAATGGGTTGAAGAGAGAAATTCAGAGTTCCTTCCATAATGGCCCCTCCTAGGAAGGAGAGAGGAAACTGGAGGTGTGTGGTCACAAGTTTCTATCTCTCAACACACATCAAGCCTTCTTAACATTTTCATACTTTAAAGAGTTGAAGGTAATTATTATTTGCCCGGTAAATCATCTTTTTCTCCAATCCCAAGTTTATGCATCTATTTTATATGTGTGAAGATTTCCAGGCTCTTCGCCATGCTTGTTACCTTCATGTTGGCATGAATTGCTTTATTGTTCATTCTAAGGTGTGGTGTTCAGAGGGGGAGGTGTTTTTTTTTTTTTTTTTTTTAATTTTGTATCTTAAAATTTTTTTTCAACACCTTTGAATTGTTGGTATTTTGTGATATTCTTTAATCTTTCCTTATCCCAGTGGCATAAACATAGCCTCTTATGTTTTCTTTGAAATGTTCTAAGGTATTGTATTTCACATTTAAGCCTTTACATTATGTGAAACTTTTTTATATCAAGGAATTAATCCAATTTTATTTTCTTCCATATGAAAAACCAGTTATTCAACATTCCAACCTTTCCCCTAATTTCTAATGACCCTTGAGGCATGTACCAAATTTTTATTTAGGGATAAGTCTGTTTGTAGGCTCTCTGTTTTATTACTGGGCTCAATTGGTGTTTTCCTTTGCCAAAATTACAGTATTTTAATTGCTATAATTTATACAAAGTTTTGATTTCTGATAGGAGTTTCCATTTCTTGTTTCTCTTCAGAAGTGTCTTGGCTATTCTTGGTTTGTTGTTCTTCAACAGAAATCTTAGAATCAGCTTATTAAGTATCTTTTAAAAACTTTTAAAGAGTTTTATTATTTTGTTGAATCTATAGATGAATTTGGTAAGAGTGAGCTTTATGAAATCAGTCTTACCTATGACTTTATTTCCCCATTTAACTCTTTGTTAATGTTTTATAACTTTCTCAGTAAAACAAGTTTTGTTTAATTTATTCCTATGTTGCTTATATTCTTTTGTTGCTATTTTAAGTGATATCTTTTGAAAATCTACCTTGGCTGCTCATTACTAGTGAATTGTATTGTAGATTGCATTCTTGCTAAATTCTCTTAAGAGTATTTGTAGATTATTTTAGTTTTTTTTTTTAAATGAATTTTTATTAATGGTAATGGGATGACATTAATAAATCAGGGTACATATATTCAAAGAAAACATGTCTAGGTTATTTTGTCATTAGATTATGTTGCATACCCCTCGCCCAAAGTCAGATTGTCCTTCGCCATCCTCTATCTAGTTCTCTGTGCCCCTCCCCCTCCCCCTAACTCTCCCCCTGTCCTCCCTCCCCCCACCCCTGGTAACCACCACACTCTTGTCCATGTCTCTTAGTCTCATTTTTATGTTCCACCAATGTATGGAATCATGTAGTTCTTGTTTTTTTCTGATTTACTTATTTCACTCCTTATAATGTTATCAAGATCCCACCATTTTGCTGTAAATGATCTGATGTCATCATTTCTTATGGCTGAGTAGTATTCCATAGTGTATATGTGCCACATCTTCTTTATCCAGTCTTCTATTGAAGGGCTTTTTGGTTGTTTCCATGTCTTGGCCACTGTGAACAGTGCTGCAATGAACATGGGGCTACATGTGTCTACACGTATCAATGTTTCTGAGGTTTTGGGGTATATACCCAGTAGAGGGATTGCTGGGTCATAAGGTAGTTCTATTTGCAGTTTTTTGAGGAACCACCATACTTTCCTCCATAATGGTTGTACTACTTTACAGTCCCACCAACAGTGAATGAGGGTTCCTTTTTCTCCACAGCCTCTCCAACATTTGCTATTACCCGTCTTGTTGATAATAGCTAATCTAACAGGGGTGAGGTGGTATCTCATTGTAGTTTTGATTTGCATTTCCCTAATAACTAATGAAGCTGAGCATCTTTTCATATATCTGTTGGCCATTTGTATCTCTTCCTGGGAGAAGTGTCTATTCATGTCCTCTTCCCATTTTTTTATTGGATTGTTTGTTTGTTTGTTGTTGAGTTTTATGAGTTCTTTGTAAATTTTGGATATTAGGCCCTTATCTGAGCTGTTGTTTGAAAATATCATTTCCCATTTAGTTGGCTGTCTGTTTATTTTGATATCAGTTTCTCTTGCTGAGCAAAAACTTTTTATTCTGATGTAGTCCCATTCATTTATCTTTGCCTTCACTTCTCTTGCCATTGGAGTCAAGTTCATAAAATGTTCTTTAAAACCCAGGTCCATGAGTTTAGTACCTATGTCTTCTTCTATGTACTTTATTGTTTCAGGTCTTATATTTAGGTCTTTGATCCATTTTGAATTAATTTTAGTACACGGGGACAGGCTGTAGTCGAGTTTCATTCTTTTGCATGTGGCTTTCCAGTTTTCCCAACACCATTTGTTGAAGAGGCTTTCTTTTCTCCATTGTGTGTTGTTGGCCCCTTTATCAAAGATTATTTGACCATATATATGTGGTTTTATTTCTGGGCTTTCTATTCTGTTCCATTGGTCTGAGTGTCTATTTTTCTGCCAATACCATGCTGTTTTGATTATTGTGGCCCTATAATATAGTTTAAAGTCAGGTATTGTAATGCCCCCAGCTTCATTCTTTTTCCTTAGGATTGTTTTGGCTATTCGGGGTTTTTTATAGTTCCATATAAATCTGATGATTTTTTGTTCCATTTCTTTAAAAAATCTCATAGGGATTTTGATGGGAATTGCATTAAATTTGTATATTGCTTTGGGTAATATGGCCATTTTGATTATATTTATTCTTCCTATCCAAGAACAAGGAATATTTTTCCATCTCATTGTATCTTTTTCGATTTCCCTTAACAATGCTTTGTAATTTTCATTATATAGGTCCTTTACATTCTTTGTTATGTTTATTCCTAGGTATTTTATTTTTTTTGTTGCAATCGTGAAGGGGATTATTTTTTTGAGTTCGTTTTCTAATATTTCATTGTTGGCATAGAGAAAGGCTATGGACTTCTGTATGTTAATTTTGTATCCTGCGACCTTACTGTATTGGTTTATTGTTTCTAATAATCTTTTTGTGGAGTCCTTCGGGTTTTCGATGTATAGGACCATATCATCAGCAAAAAGTGATACCTTTACTTCTTCTTTTCCAATATGGATGCCTTTTATTTCTTTGTCTTGTCTGATTGCTCTGGCCAGAACTTCTAGCACCACGTTAAATAAGAGTGGAGAGAGTGGACAACCCTGTCTTGTTCCTGATTTAAGGTAGAAAGTCCTCAGTTTTATGCCGTTTAAAATGATGTTGGCTGATGGTTTATCATATATGGCCTTTATCATGTTGAGATATTTTCCTTCTATACCCATTTTGTTGAGAGTCTTAAACATAAAATTGTGTTGTATTTTATCAAAAGCCTTTTCTGCATCTATTGATAAGATCATGTGGTTTTTGTTCTTTGTTTTGTTGATATGGTGTATTACGTTAACCGTTTTGCGTATGTTGAACCATCCTTGAGATTCTGGGATGAATCCCACTTGATCATGATGTATTATTTTTTTAATATGTTGTTGTATTCGGTTTGCCAGTATTTTGTTTAGAATTTTAGCATCTGTATTCATTAGAGATATTGGTCTGTAGTTTTCTTTCTTTGTGCCATCCTTGCCAGGTTTTGGTATGAGGGTTATGTTGGCCTCATAAAATGTGTTTGGAAGTATTGCTTCTTCTTCAATTTTTTGGAAGACTTTGAGTAGAATAGGAACCAAGTCTTCTTTGAATGTTTGATAGAATTCACTAGTATAACCGTCTGGGCCTGGACTTTTATTTTTGGGGAGGTTTTTAATAGTTTTTTCTATTTCCTCCCTGCTGATTGGTCTGTTTAGGCTTTCTGCTTCTTCATGACTCAGTCTAGGAAGGTTGTATTGTTCTAGGAATTTATCCATTTCTTCTAGATTGTTGTATTTGGTGGCATATAATTTTTCATAGTATTCTACAATAATTCTTTGTATATCTATGATGTCTGTGGTGATCTCTCCTCTTTCATTTTGGATTTTATTTATTTGAATCCTGTGCCTTTTTTACATAGACAGTCATAGCATCTTTCAAGTTTGTCTTCCTTTTGAGTTTCTATAACTTTTATTTTTCTTATCTAATTGCTTGACTAAGGCATCTAAGAAAATACTAAATAGAAGTGGTGATAGAAAGCATGCTTTTCTTCATTGTTCCCAGTATCAAAAGATTTTTTAAAAGTTTTTACAGGGTGCTGTCTGCCATAGTGTTTCTTTTCTTTTTATGGCCGTTAGGAATCTGGCAGTTGTTACCAGCTTCCTGCTGCTGGAATCTTTACATGGCAATTTCCATCATAAGTTGCTTTAACTTTTTCAGGCATGAGATACAATGGTTCTGTGTCATTTAATTATCTTACATACTCAAGTGCTCTGGGTGGAACCATAGAAGTTTCTCAGATTAGACTTGAAGTGGGGAGATAGCACCACCTCAGTCCTCCCCCATGAAGTGGGAAGTCATAACTCGGCAACAGCTTTCTTAGATGAACTGTCTTCATCAGACCTTGTTGAATTTCTACATTCTGGCTTTTCTTTATATTCCTGATCTGATTGGGAGTATCCATGACCATTGGATTGGTTCTTAAATATCCCTTTGTAAATTAAGTACTTGGGAGCTTCTATTGCACACTCATCTTGGTATTTATTTCTTTATTGGTGCCTTAATTAAAAACGAGTCATAAAGAGTCCAACTAAATAGCCAGTTACACTTGTATATTTCATTCAATAAGGCTGATATTTAGCAATGGTTACCTGGTTCCTGAAGAATATGAAGACTTTGGAAAGCTTTAACTTTCCTTGTCCAATCCTGACTATCCTTTTATTATCCACTATTTTGATTGCATCTTGTTTTTACTATCACACACTAGAAACTACTTTTGCTTTATATAGAGAGTATTTGTTTACAGTTACCCACAGTTTGCTGTAGTCTTGGCTCCCCATTTCTTATTGCATCTCACACCTGCCTTCTGTGGTCCCCTTCTCCATCATGAAGTACATCCTTTAGAATTTTTCTTTTTTTTTAGAAATAAATTTAATGGGGTAACATTGATCAATAAGAGTACGTAGGTTTCAGGTGAACATCTTTATAGCATTTCAACTATCGGTTGTGTTGTGTGCCCATCACCCAAAGTCAAATCATTTCCTGTCACTGTATATTAGTCCCTCTTTACTTCCTTCCCTCTGGTAACCACAAGGTCTATTGCTACCATATCCAGTGTTTTCCTATGAGCCAAATCAACTGTAGCTCAAGGCTGCCATTGGTGAAGATAAAGGAGAGCCATGCATCCCCAAGCTTCTAGCTCTCATTGCTGTAAGTGTTGCCCCTAAGGTGTTAGTTAGCTCTCTCACACAACCAAGTTGTGTCTGGTGAGGTCATTGGGTGATATTAGCAGGGAGCTTCAGAAGGGAGGGAAGAGGTGCAATGCCTAGGTATGGAACGAGGCACTGTTAGTCTGCTCCCATCTTCGGGAGCATAAATTTCAATTGGTTGGGATCTCTGAAGATCTGGTGATTATAGTGGCACCTAGTACAAGAGTCAGGTAGAGGCGAGAGGATCTGAAATGGTGCAAAACAGTAGCCTACTTTATTGTGTGTTTTGTGTTTTATTTCTTCCTTTCTTCCCTCCCCTCCCCTCCCCTCCCCTCCCCTCCCCTCTTCTCTTCTCTTCTCTTCTCTTCTCTTCTCTTCTCTTCTCTTCTCTTCTCTTCTCTTCTCTTCTCTTCTCTTCTCTTCTCTTCTCTCTCTTCCCTCATTTCTTTTGTGGTAAGTAATATTAGTAGAAACTTGATCTGTGAGAATTCTTTGAAACTTGGATTTCATGTGCTTTCCTCCAGAAAGAAGTATTTACTTCCATAAAATTTCTGGACTACTTAAAATAAATCTCTGCCTGTGATTTTTTAGTTCTTGGAAGTTGTGTTATTTCCAGATCCAATTTTGCATGATTACCAGCTTGCAAAGAGACCCTACCACCCCTAACCACTAACAAAAGAAAAAACCAGAAAGAATGATTTCATCATAACTCTATGTGAGCTGGCATTTTCCCCCTTTTCACAGTGACTACAGCTCCTGAGGGACTAGGCATTATAAAGGAATCGCCTATCCAATTTCTCCCGGTGCTTGGGTTCCTTTAAAACAGAAAACTAAGCAGTCACACGCTAAAGATAACCTCAGGGCAGCTTCTGGCATGAGCGTTTTGATTTGTCTAGATTCTTGCTTCTGCTGCTTTTTGGCCTCTGAAGGCTTCCTTCATTTTCTTGCCAGCTTATCCACCAATCCACTGATTCTATGTATATGGCTACTTATCTGGCTACCTGGCTGTCTACCTTCTATTGCAGGGTGTGTGTGTGCCTATGTATATGTATATATAAATTTCCAGCCTCTTTAGGTATTCTGTACCAGGAGTATTTTCCACAATATTATCTGTTCTGTTAAATCAAGATCAAATTGCTATTAAAATCTAAGCTATCCATTGAGGAATTAGCTATTTCTACTTCCTTTGCTATATGAAAATTGATAAGCATATTTTTTGTACTTTCTATTGCTAAGGCTTTATTTTTACTATTAAGATCTCTTGGAAGCCCCTACTGACATTCTCTTCCGTAGAGTTCTTTTCTCATTAAGTCTGAGGGTCAGTACTGACCTATTACCTATTCCCTATATTCTGTCCTGTGCTTAAAGACAAGTACACAGGCTTTTGTCATTTTATGACTTTATTTTTGTTTGTTTTGGGGGTGTTGTGATTTTTATTTTTCTTGAACTGAAAAAGCTGTCATCATTCCCAAGTGTACAGTTCAGTAGTGTTAAGTACATTCACACTTTTGTGCAGCCCATCTGCAGAACTTTTTCATCTTCCTCAACTGAAACTCTGTGCCCGTTAAACAGTAGCTCTCCATTTCTCCCTCCCTGTAGCCCCTGGCAACCACCATGCTTCTTCCTGTTTCCTTGAACTTGAAGACTCTCTCTGGGTACCTCATGTAAGTGGAGTCAGACATTTTTTGTAACTGGCTTACTAGATCCTTGTCATTTGAAAAGAAACATATATAGGGTATGTCCTGGCTATTTTTGCTGCATAACAAATCAACCTCAAAAATTGTGACTTAGAACAACAAATTATTTTATTTTATATTTGTTATCTTTCATGGTTCTAGGGGTTGGTTGTGTTCAGCTGAAAGTTCTTCTTTGGGGTTTGTTATACAGTTGTAGTGGCTGAAGTTGCAGTCAACTCGAAGTTTTCTCCCATGAAATGTCTTAAAGTTGAGGCTGGCTGTCTACTGGGACCTCGGCTGAGCAATGGCTAGAACAAGTGGTTCCTCCATGTAGCCTGGGCTTCCTTACAGCATGGAGGACAGATCCTAAGTGCAGAAAGTGAGTTAGAAGTTATATTGCCTTTTTATGGTCTATTCTCAGGTGTTATAACACAACTACATTTTATATTAGAAGACAATGTCCAAGGCTGATTAATTTATTGGGAGGGGAATTGGATTCTGCCTTCATGTTTTCAAATTTAAATATTTTTAAAATTATTATTACTGTGGTTATTGCCCTTTAATTCCAGATCTTTTTTTTGTGAAAATATGAAAGAGCATTTTCCCTTGATTTTATTACTTTCTGGTTTTACTCACTAACTCTTCTTCTGAACCCACCTTTACGTATATTCACGTCCTGAAGATGCATCCAACACACAGAAATCCTATTGTCTTTCAAGGATTATGGCAAACAACCTGTATCAGGTTTCTCTGCTTCTAGTTTTATCCTTTCTCTACACTGGTATATTTCTTTATTTATTTTTTGTATTTCTCTGAAGTGAGAAGCAGGGAGACAGAGAGACAGACTTCCACATACACCTGACTGCAATCCAACCGCAAGCCCTCTAGGGAGCGATGCTCTGCCCATCTGGGGCATTGCTCCATTGTAACAGAGCCATTCTAGCACCTGGGCCAACTTTGCTCCAATGGAGCCTTGGCTGTGGGAGAGAAAGAGAGAGATAAAGAGAAAGGAGAGGGGGAAGGGTGAAGAAGCAGGTGGGTGCTTCTCCTGTGTGCCCTGGCCAGGAATAGAACCCATAACATCCACATGCTGGGCCGATGCTGTATCACTGAGCCAACCGGCCATGGCCAGTGGTATATTTCTTTTTTAATTAAGTGAGAGCAGGGGAGGCTGAGAGACAGACTCCCACATATGACCCAACCAGGATCCATCAGCAAGCCCCATATGGGGTGATGCTCTGCCCATCTGGGGCATTGCACCATTGCTTGGCAACCAAGCTATTTTTAGCATCTGAGGCAGAGGACAGGGAGCCATTCTCGGTACCCAGGGCCAACTTGCTTGAACCAATCAAGCCATGGCTGGAAAAGGGGGAGGGAGGGGGAGAGATTGAGAAGAGGGGGAGGGGTGGAGAAGCATATTGTCACTTCTCCTGTGTGCCCTGACTGGGAATTGAACCCAAGACAGCCACACGCTAGGCTGATGCTCTACCACTGAGCCATCCACCCAGGGCCTACACTGGTATATTTCTAAGCAGCACATCTGATGTTGTCTCTGTCATGACAGAAAAATCACTGGTGGCTCTTCATTATCAGCTTCTCAACAGAGCACAGAGGCCATCCTTGATTGGCTCCTGACCTTTCATGCCTCATGTAATGTTTTCCATTTTTCCTTTATACTCTTTGTAAGAATAAACACCATGTCTTTTCACATCTCTGTCTTTAAATCTATTATCCCCCTTCTGAATGTCCATCTCTAACTTGCCTGCAGTCTCAAGCATTCTTAATGGGCTATTACAAGTATGTCAGTGTTCCTGTAGCTATAACAGCCATTGTTCAGTCTACCTGCTAGACCTAAAGATTTTTTCTTTTGAAACACTCTTAAGTTTTGAAACACTCTAAGTTCAGAGATGATCTAAGTCTCTACTTTTTCTTGGTAGCATGCAGTAAGTACATGAACCTTTCCCTCCTGATATTAGAAGCAGCACTTGCCAGTTCCAGGAAGGAGCTCAGCAATCTTTGAGATGTACACCTCAAATCTTGAGTTTTTCTCAAGAACAGTCTTACCTTACTTTTCTTTGGTGGCAGTATTTAGTAAAAATCCCACTGTTGTCTTCAATTCTGAGAATATAACTTTATAGAATTTTCTTAAATATCAACTAGAACCAAGAGTTCCCTGTGGAGACACACATTAAGAGAAACCAGTAATTTGGCAATATAAAAGAAATGCAGCAGTATGAAATATAAATAGCATTACAGATGTTATATAGCATATATAATTTTTAAAGCAAAAAACCTAGGGAGAAGAAAATTATTAAAATGGCAATCATTGATACACTATAATTTCAGCTCTTCTATTTGTGGACATATCAATATTTCCAGTTTCCCTTTGTAAGTAACATAGAAGCAAACATCTTTATGGACAAAAAGTTTTCTGTTCATTATGATGTAGTTTTGTATACATTCCCAAAAATGAACTATTAAGTCAGAGAATATGATTTCTTTGCACCTCTTAATATGTTACCCACCATTCTCCCCAGTAATACATGAGAGTTCTGTTCCACAACCCCATCATCAACTTTGGTATTATTATTTTTTTTAAAAATTTGTAGCCCTGGCCGGTTGGCTCAGTGGTAGAGCGTTGGCCTGGCATGCGGAAGTCCTGGGTTCGATTCCCGGCCAGGGCACACAGGAGAGGCACCCATCTGCTTCTCCACCCCTCCCCCTCTCCTTCCTCTCTGTCTCTCTCTTCCCCTTCTGCAGCCAAGGCTCCATTGGAGCAAAAGATGGCCCGGGCGCTGGGAATGGCTCCTTGGCCTCTGCCCCAGGCTCTAGAGTGGCTCTGATCGCAACAGAGCAATGCCCCGGATGGGCAGAGCATCGCCCCCTGGTGGGCGTGCCGGGTGGATCCCGGTCAGGTGCATGTGGGAGTCTGTCTGACTGCCTCCCCGTTTCCAGCTTCAGAAAAATACAAAAAAAAAAATTAAAGAAAAATTTGCTAATTTGAGGCCCTGGCCGGTTGACTCAGTGGTAGGGTGTCGGCCTGGCGTGCAGGAGTCCCGGGTTCGATTCCCGGCCAGGGCACACAGGAGAAGTGCCCATCTGCTTCTCCACCCCTCCCCCTCTCCTTCCTCTCTGTCTCTCTCTTCTGCTCTCGCAGCCGAGGCGCCAATGGAGCAAAGTTGGCCTGGGCGCTGAGGATGGCTCCATGGCCTCTGCCTCAGGTGCTAGAATGGCTCTAGTCGCAACAGAGCAACGCCCCAGATGGGCAGAGCATCGCCCCCTGGTGAGCATGCTGGGTGGATCCCAGTCAGGTGCATGCGGAAATCTGTCTGACTGCCTCCCTGTTTCCAACTTCAGAAAAATACCAAAAAAAAAAAAAATTTACTAATTTGAAAATTAAAAAAAATCAAATTTTGCTTTAATTTATAATTTGATGAGGTTGATTGTTTTCCATGTTTTAAATGAGATTTTATTTTTATTTTATTTTACAGAGACAGAGAGAGAGAGTCAGAGAGAGGGATAGATAGGGACAGAGAGACAGGAATGAAGAGAGATGAGAAGCATCAATCATCAGTTTTTCGTAGCAACACCTTAGTTGTTCATTAATTGCTTTCTTATATATGCCTTGACTGTGGGGCTACAGCAGACTGAGTAACCCCCTTGCTCAAGCCAGCGACCTTGGGTCCAAGCTGGTGAGCTTTGCTCAAACCAGATGAGCCCGCACTCAAGCTGGCGACCTCGGGGTCTTGAACCTGTGTCCTCTGCCTCCCAGTCCGATGCTCTATCCACTGTGCCACTGCCTGGTCAGGCTGTTTTCCATGTTTTTATGGTGGATGATGGGATGGATTTGACCTTGAAGGGCAAGAGAGTTTTAGATGAACTTGGAAGAGCTAACTGGCCATTGTAGGTTTAAAAGAATTGCATTTAAAATTTTTAAATGACTGTTTTGTAGCCAGATTATTTTCCTCAAAGATAATTTTGTATTTCCTATGATTCCCCCCCCCCCCAAGAATGGAAGAGTTGTTATATGCTGCCTTATTTGGATTTCAAATATACTGTAAACAAGACTTTGTAACAGTTAAATCATCATCCTCCCTCAGATTTCTACTTAAAATATTTCTGTTCAATTTTATCCCTATGTGTTGAATAAGGTGGTTTATATTTATGGCAATTGATGGATTCTACATAGATAAATTATGAAAGAGGATGAAATGTTAATTTTCATAAATTGTTGCCAATTAAACTATGTAAATGAGTGTTTCCTGAAGTTTATGTTGACGCCATTGTTTTTCATTTTTTTCACTAACTATCTCTATGTCTTCTTACGGTGATGGTGCCACACAGGGTGTGTTGATAAAAATAAATATTTGACTCTCTCTGTCACTACCTTTTTGAGATGCCTTAGAGATACACTCATGCCCCAGAAATTAAATGAGCATTTCTACTGAGCCACTTGCCATATTTCTGTCCCCAGGCTTGCAAACTTTAATTTTTAAGGTCTCTGAGAAAGTGGTTCATTGAGTCTGAATCTTAGCCACCAATGTCAGCCAGCTGTTTATATTAAGTTATACTCATTCCTTCAGTTTAATGAACTGGCTTTCAATTAGAAAACAGGTTCTTGGTCAGAGGCATTTGGATCAGGAGATTCTCTGGGACCCAATACAGCATCAGTCTCACTGTCTCCTGGGGAGGTGGACATTTTTGTTCCTTCTGTTGGTCATTGAAGCAGTTTACTAATGGAAGTACTGTGATACTGGAAGGCTCAGAGTGTATAGATCAGTGGAATGATTTTATGAACAGTGCGTCCATCTGCTGCACATAATATTCACATCCTTACAAAACTTATTTTTAATATGTATGACTTAGTGTCCTAGGATTTTTGTTCACTGTTATTTTGTGCCTACCTACTAATGCAAACATTTTGAATTACTATCTTGCAAAATATACCTGTCCCCCATCAGTACAAAAGGACTGTTTAGTTATAAAAGCCGATAGCGTCCACATAGCATTAAAAAAGGGTTTGCCCAACACAAAGAACTGTTTACTGTACCATGGTAAATTCAACTATTCTGAGCCGTGGTCTCTGTATCAGTAAGACAGAAGTTTGCAATAGATAATCTTCAATGCTGAGTCATGGTTGGGCAAACAGTTCACTCCTAACTTGACCAATAAGACAAATAATGAGAAACCTTCCTCAGACCCAGGACATGCATATGGAGTTCTTGACTTTAGGTCCAGGGTTTGAGGGATCATTCCTAATATTTCACTCTGATAGAAATTGAATGACTTTAGTTCATTTTATTTAAATGGGGTGATAGAGGAGAGATGGGAAGGTGATGAGGAAGAATTTTTTAGGCAGAGCAATTATCATGCAGAAATACCTAAAATCAGGAAAGATGTTAGCTTATTTGAAGAACTAAAGAAAACCATTGTGACTGGAGTGTAGACAGTGACGGGGGTAGACTGAAAGATGGGGCTGGAAAGGTGTCCATGAGCCACATCATATGTGACCTTTTGGTCAGGTTAATTAGTTTGGATCTTTTTCAAAGTGGGATGAGGAGATGTTGAAAGGTTTCAGGTAGAAAAGTGTCATGATCTGGTATTTGCTTCATCAGGCTTAACATCTAGCATTTAATCTCTGAGTATATGCCACAGTCTGGGACACAGTAGGCCCTCAAATATTTCAGAAATGAATTAAAGAATAAAATCATCAGTGCTATTTGTGATCTAGAGAATAGACCAGAAGCATGGGCGGGCATTAGGAACTACATCAGCAGTACACCAGCCAGAGTCATCTCAGTCTGTGGTGAACACATTAGAGATGGAAAGAAGCAGATACATTTGAGAGCTGTCCTGTCAGAAGAACCATCAAGACTTGGTCAGAGTGGGAGATGTTGAGGATGACCCCAAGTTTTCTGGCTTAAGCAATTTGATGGCTGGAAGTGGCATTTACTGAAATGGAGAAGAAAGGAGGGGCAGATTTTGGAAAAGTCTAAGGTCTTGAACTTGAACTTGAACGTGATCTGTTTGAGATGCCTAGGACATGAGATCCAAATTGAAATATCAAATTCTCAATTGGATGTAGCAGAATGGTAGTCAGAAAGGAGATGTTAGTTAGAGATGTGCATGTGGGCATTGTCTGCAAGTAGATATTTTAAAGTAAATTATAGGCAAATGCTTAGAAAGGAGAAGCAAAAACTAGGCATTTAGAGTTCTGATAGAGAAGGAAGGGTCAACAAAGGCGAAAGAGGAGCAGTGTCCAATGAATGAGGAGGAAAAATCAGAAAAGCAAGTCCTCATGGAAGCAAATAAAAGTATTTCAGGAAGAAGTTGTTAGTATAGAATTCTCCAGAGATAATTCAGTGACGATGACCAGTGTCAAGCTAGGTTTCTATGTGTTAGATTGAGTCGGCTGAAATTGCTAAAGATAGATTTTGGTAACTTTGCATGATTCAATGTAATACACAGCTTGCTTGAAAGGTATATATTTCAGGGCAACATCTCTTTCAAGAAGTGCAGAATATCTGTAAGTATAATTATAACCCTCCTGACTGTTCTTTGCCTGTTTTGCCTAACTTCTCACAGTAAATTTTTATTGGCTTTTATTCTAAAGTTTGAAGAAGCTATGGAAGGATTATAAGTAAAGAGTGACAGATCTGATTAGGTTTTGTTTCTTTCTATTGTAAACTAGCGGACCCATGTCTGTTTCCACTCACAGCTCTTTGCCAGTGATTGGTCCATAGCAGGGATTCACTACTACACCAGAGGGGTTCTTTCCTCAACATGCAGCACAAATCCCAGTTTGAAAGTATTTTCCTTAATATATTTACATATTATGAGTGTTTTAGTCTGTTGTCACTTTTCTTACCTAAACCATGATCTTTGCCATTTCAATCTAGAAATGTCTTGAGTTAGAGTCAAGAATGGTTTACTTTGATGTCAACACAGACTCTGGACCAGAATTTTGGAATCCTGGTGTCTGTTTGCAGCATCATGAACAAGTTTACATTCTCTCTGAATGCTTATGTTTCTTACATTTTTCTATTTTCATTATTTTTTAAATAACGAGATTGAACTGGATTGATTTTAGTTTTATTTTAGCTGTAACATTTACGCTTTGATTCATGAATGACTATTCAGACAGAAGATGACAGATCTGTTCCTTGGTTTTGTCTTATGGGAGTTGTAAACTAGTTACTCATTGGCCAGGGTCTGAGGTCAATGTTGACATGTTTTGTTTGTCCCTCAAAATGTTTTCATATGAGTCAAAATTCTCAAATTGGGAGATCTCACATAAAATTTTGAATTTCTAGTTTCTTTAAAAAGAAAAAAATATACATATACATGTACATATATCTTAAGATCTTTGGTTACATGGGGCTGGTATTCTCACAGGGCAATAACTGGCTGGATCTGAGTAGCAACTGTTCTCTTTTAGAAAGGCAATTCACCCCCTAGTTCACGACTCTTGATCCTCTGTGCTGGTTTACACACCCTGCATACTTCCCACATCATTTCCCCAGTCCTTGTGGCTATTTGAGTCTGACCAACCCAGGATGAACCAAGCAGGAAAACCCCTCAGCAGTGAAACTTAGGTATGAGGTGAACCCTACATAGGTATGTGGCTCACTTTCTCATTTCTTTTTGCCTTTAATTCTGAGAATTCGAAGCACAGCTGGTCAAAGTTTCATCTAAAAAATAAATGAGCAAATTAAGGGAGCAAGACTGCTGTGTTTAGTTATTTATGGTTTTCACAAATGCCCTAAGAAGTGGCCCTGGCTGGTGGCTCAGTGGATAAAGTGTTGGCCCAGCATGTCGATATCCTGGGTTTGATCCACAGTCAGGGCATACAGGAGAACAGACCATCTGCTTCTCCCTCCTCCCTCTCCTCATTCTTTCCCTCTTCCCTTCCCATAGCCAGTGGCTTGATTGGTTCAAGTATGGCCCTGGGAGCTGAGGATAGCTGGCTTAGTCTGAGCATGTCAGTCTCAGGCACTGAGAATAGTGTGATACTCTAGCATTGGCCAAAGATGGGGCTGCTGGATGGATCCCAGTCAGGGCACATGTAGGAGTCTATCTCTTTGTCTCCCCTCCTCTCACCTAAAAAAATGCCCTAAGAGGTGTTTCTCAATCCTGGCTACTCAATAGAGTTATTTGGGGAATTTTGAAAAACCACCTATGTCCCAAGTTACACCTCAGAGAAATTAAATCAGAATCTCTTGGGGCAAGGCCTGTTGGGCAAATGAGTTGGTAAAAATTGTATTTTTAGAGTTTGCTCACTTTTATTGTTAAAAATAGTGCTGGGCAGCACCAGGTACATGATCTGTGAAATTGCAAATTACCTTCCTGCTTGGGAAGGGCCATTGTCTTGCTAATGTGTGCTAGAGGAGAGGTTTTCTCACCAGAAAAGTTTTAAAAGGAAGAAGGAGAAGGAAAGAGAGAAGAAGCCAAGATGGCAGGGAAAGAGAGAGAAGCCAGTTTTGCAGAGTGAACAGAGAGGAGAAGATGTGCAGATGGGGAACCAGAGAGGAGAGGGCCTTTTGTGAGCTCTGCTGAGACTGCAGAGGCCTTTAATTCTAGGAGAAACTGGAGAAGATTCTTCTGGTTATGGAACCGGATAATGTATCAATAGCTTTGGGAGCTCTGAATGAAGAAGGAAGTGTTTTTTCCTGTGTGTGTTGCTTATCGGCTGGTACAAGACTTGCATAAAAAAATGGCTCACCCAAGGCTCCATTGGAGCAAAGATGGCCCGGGCACTGGGGATGGCTCCTTGGCCTCTGCCCCAGGTGCTAGAGTGGCTCTGGTCGCGGCAAAGCGACGCCCCCGGAGGGGCAGAGCATCGCCCCCTGGTGGGCAGAGCGTCGCCCCTTGGTGGGCGTGCCGGGTGGATCCCGGTCAGGCGCATGCGGGAGTCTGTCTGACTGTCTCTCCCTGTTTCCAGCTTCAGAAAAATACAAAAAAAAAAAAAAAAAATGGCTCACCATTTTTGGGGTCCAATGTTTCTTTACTGTCTGCCCGAATTCAATGGGAACCTGCATGTGCATGGTCATGATGGCGGTGACTACCAGCCATACAAGACCCAAGCATCAGTGTTTAAAACAAAACAAAACAAAACAAAAAAATTACAGGTGTTCTAATGTGCTGCCAAAATTGAGAAACACTGCTATAAAAACTGTGAACCCAGCAGCAAGTACTGATTTCATCAGCCTAGAGAAGTCCTCAGAAGGTCTGGGAAGTCATTGTGGTTGGCATACAGCCCCTATGGACTCACTGAAAACTATGCCTAAATATAGCCTCCCTCCTCAGAAACTGGGTTGCCCATCTGTATGGAGTTTCCATACTACCTGGTAGCATCCATGAGGTATACTTCCATCACAGCTCATTTAACCATCACTCTCTCCCTCTGTTTATGCAAATACACATGGTGGGGCAAGGCTGGGAAGAGGTAAAAATAGAGTCGTGACTGGTTAAAAAACTAAGGGAGAGATGGGATGTTGGTGTTTTTCCAATCTAAACGGCAATCTGTTTATTATGGAGAAATGTGTTTTCAATATCTTGGCTTTTAAGATGATTGATGAAAGAGCAAAAAATAAACTGGTAGTAAAACAAAGAGGAGAGCATAAGTTAAGAGGAAGCTGTTGCCATTTGAAGTGTTTGCTTCCTTTCCAGTGTCCCCACTTGGACTACTTTGATCTGGAAAGTCAGAAAAAATGACTGCCTTAGAGTGTTGTTAAACAGTGAAAAGACTAGGGAAAAATTCATAAAGCAAACAATCGTTGTTTCCAAGGTTTCCATAGATAAGTTATTTTTCCAAATGACCCAGAATAAATAAAAGGATGAGAAGAAGTGCTTTCAATGATAGCGTCTCAATGACATTCTCCTTGTCTGCCTTCCCAATATCTTCAGAACAATAGGCCTTGAATCCGAGCCTAAAATGGAATTGAAAATTTGTGGACTTTGGGTTTATGATGAACACAACCCAGCTGGAGCACTCGTTGAACAATGGCAGGAAGGTTTGGTGGAGCCAGTTTGGCCTGCGGTGGTTCTGCCACAAGGGGACGATGAGTTTTAAAGGACACAGCCTAATTTCTCTCTGCAGCTGGGTGTCATTGACTAATGAAAATATATTGGCACACAGCTCACGGGTTATTGTTCCATGTAACTGCACCTTTTAGCTGGGGATTTGTAAGCAGGCCATGATTGAAAGCAATATGACTGAGCTTGGTTATTAAAATATTCCAAATAAGCCTGCCCTATTTATTGGGAAACAAAGTTTGACAAGATGATGTTGATACGAGGAGCGAGTAATGAAACATTGCCGTGCATAGGCGCTTCCAATGTCAACTGGGCAGAATTACAGTCCTTAAATATTTATATAGGAAAATGAAATGCAACTATTAATACTTCCAGGAAATGATACAGTGTGAGAGGAGAAACAGACATGAGCAATAGGAACCTGAGCTACTTTTAACAGGCCAATTTATCATTTTCATAAAATGGCTGCATGTCTCATTTGCGGGAACTCTTCAAAGAATGGGAAAAAGCTTACCCGCCTCTAAACCTCTAAAACCTAGGCGTGTTTAAATAGAAGTGTCTAAAGACCTGATGGCTAAATTTATGTTTAAGAAAGACTTCATTTTTATAAGGGTAACGTCTCTTGGGTGGATTTTAGCTCTAGTGTATTTAGTCACTTAAAAACAACAATTAACTCAGATTATATTGTTTTGTTTTACTTTAGTTTGGTATTATTTGAGGGAGAAAGGCCCATAAGGCCAAATGAAGGTAAATGTCTAGACAGGCAATACTGTATTCACTTTACAAGCTCTTTAAAGCAGTATGAAAGGCATTCATCTTAGAATGAAGATGATCTGGGTTTCATTCGATCCGATCCAAGGTTTGCCTCTAGTTGAAATGGAAGGCAAAGTGCTTTTGCATTCCAGGTTTAGTTTTCTCACTTCCTGTCATGTGTACTTTCTGTGTTTGAGGTCTGACTGACAATACTTTTGTTTTCCCCTAAGTATTTTAGGAATGTACATTTTGATAGTCAGCAAATGTACCCATTTCACAGCCTGGTTTCTTTCTTTCTCTTTCTCTTTCTTTCTTTCTTTCTTTCTTTCTTTCTTTCTTTCTTTCTTTCTTTCTTTCTTTCTTTCTTTCTTCCTTCCTTCCTTCCTTCCTTCCTTCCTTCCTTCCTTCCTTCCTTCCTTCCTTCCTTCCTTCCTTCCTTTCTTTCTTTCTTTCTTTCTTTCTTTCTTTCTTTCTTTCTCTCTCTCTCTCTTTCTTTCCCTCCCTCCCTCCCTCCCTCCCTCCCTCCCTCCTTTCCTCCCTCCCTCCCTTCCTTCCTTCCTTCCTTCCTTCCTTCCTTCCTTCCTTCCTTCCTTCCTTCCTTCCTTCCTTCCTTCCTTCCTTCCTTCCTTCCTTCCTTCCTTCCTTCCTGTTGTGACAGAGAGAGACAGATAGGGACAGACAGACAGGAAGGGAGAGAGATGAGAAGCATCAATTCTTCATTGCAGATTCTTAGTTTCCTTAGTTGTTCACGAGTTGCTTCCTCATATGTGCCTTGACCAGGGGGCTCCAGCAGAGCAAATAACCCCTTGCTCAAGCCAGCGACCTTGGGCTCAAGCCAGCGATCATGGAGTCATGTCTATGATTTCACACTTAAGCCAGTGACACTGCACTCAAGCTGGTGAACCCACGCTCAAGCCGGCAGCCTCAGGCTTTTGAATTTGGGTTCTCTGCATCCTAGTCCTATGCTCCATCCACTACGCCACTGCCTGGTCAGGCATAGCCTGATTTCTTATAAAGCGTACATCCATTCACACTGGAGGAATTGTCTGGAGGCTATGAATAGTTAGAAAATCCCTGGATTCTGGGGCCTCGGGATTCTGCACACCTCACCCCCTGACTCACTTGTTAATTTTCCCTGGTTGTGCCTTTTGCCCTTCACTCACTCTCATTCAGTCCCCATATTCTTCATGCACTCTGCCCTTTACCTTTTCTCCATCTGACCCTTAGTCTCCTCATTCTCTGTCCATTAGTAACCCCCTCTCCGAGGCAGGCAGCCCAGCAGTGATTTTTGTAGGCCAGGGTCTTTCTCCCACTGTTGAGCTGGAGGTTGATAGGGCAAAGTTCATTGTACTTTCCTTTAAATGCTGCTTTCAAAATGAAAACCACTCAATTCAAATTTAGCAGCAATTTTCAAAAGGGTGTTGAAAGCAGCACATTCAATACAAAATACTCTATAACTACATAGTCAAAAGAAACACAGTTTTTTACTTTTTTCTTTTTTTTTTTTTTTTAGCAGGGGTGACGGTGAAGGGAGAGAGATGAGAAGCATTAACTTGTAGTTGCAGCACCTTAATTGTTCATTGATTGCTTCTCACTAGTTCCTTGAGCCAGTGACTCCTTGCTCAAGCTAGTGACCTTGGGCTCAAGCCAGCGACCTTGGGGTCTCAAACCTGGGATCTCAGCATTTCAAGTTGACATTCTAGCCACTGTGCCACCATTGGTCAGGAAAGAAACACATTTTTTATAAACCATCAATCTTGGCAAACTGCTCACTGTTCAATCAGTTTTCAATGAATTGCACTAGAGTGAAACCTGCACTTTTTTTAATTTTTGCTTTTCCCCCTTTTCCATTCTCCAACATGCTCCCTTTTTTAACCATCCTCAGTCAACATTTAATTCAGTGATGATGGCTTCTGGTACCGAACTGAAGTAATTGGCAGGAATGTGTAAAAGATGGAAAAGAACATAGTTTAATTGCAGCAGTTTCCAAACTACTGGGTTGAAAACATATACTGCTCACAAAAATTAGGGGATATTTCAAAATGAATATGAAGAAATAAAAGAAGCATTTAATTTTTTTATTAAACAAGAACATCAGAAAAGCAAGGGACAAGTCAAAGAAAGTTGATTATGCAAATGAGATGGAAAACCAACTTTTATTTCATTGGTGAAAATGCACTATACAAAAGGCTGAAAGTACTGGAGTATCTGCACATCCCCTGATCCCCTGAGTTTTGTGAGCAGTGTAATTTTGCAAAGCCTTTTCAGGAGATTAGTTTGAGAGCTAAGTTTGGTTCAAGAGCATTCTGAGGTTGTAAGGGGGGTTATTAAAACTGTTATCACTTGAAATTACTTTTCCAGGCACTAGAGTGGCTCTGGTCGCAGCAGAGCGATGCCCCAGAGGGGCAGAGCATCGCCCCCTGGTGGGCAGAGCGTCGCCCCCTGGTGGGTGTGCCGGGTGGATCCTGGTTGGGCACATGCGGGAGTCTGTCTGACTGTCTCTCCCCGTTTCCAGCTTCAGAAAAATACAAAAAAAAATCAATAATTTAATTTTTCTCTTTGATATTATAAATAAATGGTACACATACTCATAAAATAACTTTATACTAATAAAATGCAGCCTTTATCAGATATATATATATATATATATATTAAAGTTACATAGATTTGATTCAGAGGAAAAATGGTTCTACTGTTTTAAAATGCCTTAAAACTATTACTAATATCGAGTGAACTATGGCCTGGAAAAATTAAGACTTGATTTCCCATCCACACTTTACCAGTGACAAGTTTCATGACCTTGAGAAAAATCATTAAAAATTTTTAGACTCCTATTTAAATCTATGAAATAAGAAAAGAAAACCAATTAGTACATATTTTTTTCAGAGCAAGGAAACAGATCAAAAAGAACCTATATGAGAATTAAAAATCCTGGGAGGTATTTGAATGTTCAAAAAGATTGTTGTAAATAAATGTCTAGTATGTGACAAACTTTTTAATAGTTTTTGACTTTCAGATTCTTCTCATGCAGCTATTCATCACTGACCTACTCTTTCTTTACCTTACCTAATGGCCCTGCTTCTTGTATTATCCAGAAAGCTATAGAGGCCACTCCAGACCAGTGTGGAATGTGTATGCTATTCCTGCCCATGAGAACTGAGAAGTTGACTCTCACTAGATGCTGACCATACATGATGAAATTTTTGCATATATAGTATACACATTTCCCAGTAAAATCCTGACTCCTCATGAGAGTCACTGCTTGAGCAATCTCTCAAAGTGGTAAATAATAATAGCCTTATAAGCATTCAGATACTTCCTCAGCTTGCCTTCCTTGCTCACTAAGCAGCCTTGATTCCAATTCCTGCCTTCCAGTTCAAGTTACTTCACATCTCAGACCTGTAGAAGCATTCTAGAAATGTTGAAACCTTGCATATTGAATCATAGACCACTGGAGATTTTCTGAGTAGGCAATGCAACTTAGTGTTGGGGTCTCAGACTCCAGATTTTGAAAGACTTTAATGTGAAGGCTGATTTTGCTACTTAGGTATCTATCCTTGGACAAGCTAGTGGACCTCAGGTTCATCCACTGTAAGGTGGAAATAATACAGTTCTAGGGCCGAAATATGACTCTAGCTAAAAAGCTAAAATCAATAGGCTAAATAGTTGATTTGTTAAATAAAAATATTTTTCAAGTGACCAATTAGCCTAATTTACCAAATTCATCAGTTTACTAAAACGTTACTTCCTCATACTAAATCTAAAGCTGATTGCACTTAATAATGAATGGTGTTGGACTAACAGCTTTGGGAGAGTTCAGTGAAGTTTTATGAGAATGATTTTTATTGTGTCTTCGTAGCAGTATTGTAAAGAATATTCAGTTTGTTGCAAACTAAGATTGATATGGTGGTTTGGTATTTTTATAAATACATTTAATACTCAGTAAAGTGGAGTTTTTTATTATTCAACATTTCAGAAGTTCAAGTCTTCCTGTTTTGAGAGAGAGAGAGAGAGACAGACAGACAGACAGACAGGAAGGGAGAGAGATGAGAAGCATCAACTAATAGTGTCACTTTTATACTGCTCACAAAAATTAGGGGATATTTCAAAATGAATATGAAGTGATAAAATATCCCCTAATGTTTGTGAGCAGTGTAGTTAATCAATGAGTTACTATTTATTGATTGCTTCTCATACTTGCCTTAACCAGAAGGTTTGAGCTGAGCCAGTGACTTATGAGCTCAAGCCAGCAACCTATGGGCTCAAGCCAGTGACCTTTGGGCTCATTTTGATAATCCTACGCTCAAACTCATGCGCCCACTCTCAAGATGGATGAGCCCACGCTCAAGCTGTTGACCTCAGGGTTTGAACCTGGGTCTTCAGTGTCCCAGTTGACACTGTATTCACTGCGCCACTGCCAGACAGGCTCAAGTGTGATCTTTTTCAGTTTAAGTTGAATTCCTTTAGAACCTCTATGGTGCATGTTCTCTTTTACTCATCTTTTAGCATTTTTAGGATTTTTTTTCATTAAATTTTCAAGTAGCACATCAACTTCTGTTTGGCCATTTGGAGAGCTGGATATTTTGCAAATTGATTTTCAGCACATTAGGCTGTTTCTGTTAGGTTTAACAAATATTTCTTGAGTGCCTATGATGTGTTGACCTTGGCTCTGGCTATACTGTGAGGACAAGACAGACAGGGTCTTGCTCTCTAATTTTTCATTCCAGTGGAAGAGGCCAACGATAAACAAAAGGTTATAACTGCTATGAAGAAAATAGAACAAGTTGTCAAAATAGAAAAATTGAGAAAAAAATGGCTGGTGCTGGAGGGTTGCTACATTAGATAAGATGTTTAGAGAAAGATTCTAGAAGGCGAGAAATCTGAGCTCAGGAGCCTACCTTTGATAGGATGGTGAGATGGGTAGTTCTGAGCCATTGGACAGGAAAAGATGGTGGGGTTATAGAAGAAATTAAAGCAGTGGGCAAAGACAAGACTCACTTGTTTTGCTATTGTGGTTGAGGCCTATGCAGCCCAGATGTTATGTCCTTCCATATGGCTTTATTTTACCATATGACCGTACACACACACACACAAAAGGACTAGATGTTTGTGGATGTGTTCTTTTTTCCCTCTTCTGCCATATAAATGTTAAATATTGTCTATATTCGGGAACATAGTGGCACTGTGGGAACAAAAGATATACGGATATACAAAACAATTGATCAAGCTGGACAGTTTTGGCAAAGAGTTTCCAAAATACACTTCCATTGATATAGTTTTAAACTGCTGTAGCAGCATTTTAGTGCCTGATTAATAGGTTCATTTACTTCAAACCATGACCTCTTTGAAAAATATATATATTAAAAAGCAGCTTCTGACAAGCTCGTCAGCAGTATTTCATTTATAAAACTTTCTTGCACTAATCTTTACTCTAACAAATGCCCCAATGGATCCTTATCATATAGGGCTTTCTACAGGAAAAGGCTTTTTAGTTTAGTGCAAAGATATGTATATATATTGCCTACAGAATAAAATGAAAATCACGTCATAAAGTTACTTTGAAAATATAGCTGGGGATGACATGGAATCCTGTCTGCTCCTTAGGAAGTATGTAACGTGGCTTCCGAGTATATCACAACAAGAAGGCGGAAGAGTTGTTTGGGAATTTGTCAGCTAAAGCATAAGTCAGCACATCCTAGAGAAAGGCAGTGAAGCCTGGTGCTGGTTGAGTCTTTGAGAGATTTTGACCTCAAATCACCACCTGTAAGCTTTCAGTAGGTTGGAGACCTGCTTGAATGTCTGTGTCCCCTGGGAAGCTTATTAGGACCCAGAAATCTGTTTTTATCTTGGATATATGAATCACAATCTCCAGGGAAGGGACAATAACTATATAAACAAATAATTCCCACAGGAGTCTGATGCAACAGGAGTGTAGGGTTATATATACAAGTCATCATTGCATGTTAGAAGACGAAACCAAATCCTTACGAGGCAATTCTAGAAGAATACCTTGCATATTGTGTTTTCATAGAAGGATGGCAAGGGCCACCTGAGCTGGCAGTGGGGCAGTGGTGGTAAGAGGGAAGCCAGGAAGCATGAACTCTGAAGCCCCAGAACAACTTTCCATTTCAATGCCTTAAACTGTATTTGAAAAAATGATTCTCCTGTTCCATGTTGGATCATTTTGGAGGCTGGCTTAGCTTCCTTATGGCTCCCTGGTTCTTGCAATAGGGTGGCTGTCACGTCAGCAGGAGCCCTGATATTTCTCTAGTGCTGGCACAACTCCTTTCTTTGTAACCATGGTCTAGTCCTCTCATCCTTTTTGCAAACAACTTTACTCCTGGGTAATTTCTCTCCTTTTCTACTTTGCCTGGGCAGCCCTTGTCTTGTCCTTGGAGTGAATAATCAGGCCTTTCCTCCATTCTCTTTTGATAAAGGCAAAAACTTTGTTTTGTTTCTTTAAAGGTTTGTCTTTTGAATTCCAAAATTCCTCGCTCTTATCAAACAGCTTGGATTTCAAGACAATGCCTCTGTCTTGAGTTTCAAAGACAAAAATTTGAGTTATCTGCATTTGGCTGTGTCAGATCTCCCCAGTCTCAGTAGCTGTAGTATATTTTTATTGAGTGAGGGTGGAGAGTGATAATTAGGTAAAAAAGGGATTTCTTATAGCAAACAACATATTGGCTTATTCATCAAAACATTACACTATTGTGATATGGACCCAAAATTGAAGGTAAGAGACCTGTTTTGAATTGTAGTAGCTAAAAATTTTAAAAGCCAATAATAACAATGTTACTAAAACTATCAAAATGAATAAGTGTGGCCTTGTGTTGAGGAATTTGAAATGAATAGGCATTTTATGAACCAACATTTGGGTGGGTTGAAGGCCAGAGTCATTATACCAGGTTTTCGTGTTAAACTAATGAAGGAAGCCAAATATGAAAACAATGGCAACAACAATAAAAAAACAGTTCTAGGTTTATCCAAGAATTGGAAAGAACCATTATTCATGTGTCAACCACATGCACATACACAATTATATGTATGATGTGTGTATATATGTATATACTATAGATAAACAACATGATGCCTATTCTCCCTCATTGACTTATGGCTACAGAACGAGGAAAAAGAAACCAATCTATTTTATTGTTTTTTTCTATGGCTACATTTTCTTCCATAGGAAAATTACTTAAATAAAGCTTTCTGCCATGGTTGTAGATAATTAGCTTAAAAATGTTTTGAGTACTTTCCAAGAAGTAAGATTTTAAATTCAGTGCAATACCTTTTAATAGGTTGTTCAAGAGAAACCACATCTGTCGAAGGATTATTTGAATGATAGGGAATTCATTTGTTTCTCTCAGTAATTCTCAATGAGGCTTCAAGTGTCATTAAGAACTTCAGAATTCTTTGTAAGCAACTGTCCTCTCTACTGTAGTATGTTCAAAATCCCCAGACCTTGCTTACTAAATGCCAGTGCTTCCCACCTCCATCATTATAACAACTAACAATTCCCTTCCCACAGTTCCAATTCCATGCCATCCATGGTTAGGTACCATTGCTAGAAAATCTTAAATAGACCAATCGATAACCCTGAGAACTGAATACCTGAATCAATTATATAGACAACCCAATACAATCCTAGCTAGTATTGAATGAGGTGATACTTAATTTTTTTAAAATTAAATTTATTGGGATGACATTGGTTAATAAGATCATATATAGTTTCAAGTGTAAAATTCTATAGTATGTGATCTGTATATTTCATTGTGTACCCACCACCCAGAGTCAAATATTCTTCTGTCACCATATATTTGACTTCCTGTACCCTTTACTAACCCCCATCACCTTCCCTCTGGTAGCCATCATACTGTTGTTTTCTGTGTCTATGAATTTTTTTTGTGTTTTTTTTCTTATTTACTTGTTGCTTTCAGTTTTATATCCCACATATGAGTAAAATCATATGGCTCTTGACTTTTTCTGACTTAATTTTGATTAGCATAATATCCCCAAGGTTGATCCATGTTGTTGCAAATGGAAGTATTTCATCTTTTCTTATGGTTGAGTAGTATTCCACTGTATATATGTTCCACATATTTATCCAATCATCTATCAAAGGACACTTTGGTTGTTTCATGTCTTGACCACCATGAATAATGCTGTAGTGAATAGTGGGGGTGCATATATCTTTATGAATGTTTTTCAAAATTTTGGATAGGTACCCAGAAGAGTCATATAGTAACTGGGTCATATAGTAACTCTATTCTTAATTTTTTGAGGAACCTCCATACTGTTTTCCATAGTGGCTGTACCAATGACATCCCTACCAGCAGTGAATGAGGGTTTCTTTTTATCCACAACATCTCCAACACTTGTTATTGCCTGTCTTGTTGATAGTAGCCAATCTAACAGGTGCGATGTGGTATCTCATTGTAGTTTTGATTTGCATTTCCCAATAGCTAGTGAAGATGAGCATCTTTTCATGTATCTGTTGGCCATTTGTATGTCTTCTTGGAATAAGTGTCTGTTCGTGTTTTCTGACCATTTTTTAATTGGATTGTTTGTGTGGTGTTGTTTTATGAATTCTTTATATATTTTGTATATTGACCCCTTGTTGGAGCTGTTAGTAAATATATTCTCCCATTCAGTTGATTGTCTCTTTGGTTTGTTGGCAGTTTCTTTTGCTGTGCAGAAACATTTTAGTTTGATATAGTCCAATTTCTTTTTGCCTCTACTTCCCTTGTTGTTGTGGTCAAATTCATAAAATATTTTCTAAGACCAAGGTTCTTTAGCACCTACATTTTCTTCTATGTAATTTGTTGCTTCAGGTCTTATATTTAGGTCATTAATCCATTTTAAGTTAATTTTTGTACATTGAGGACAAACAGCAGTCTAGTTTCATTCTTTTGCAGGTGGCTTTCCAATTTTCCCAGCACCATTTGTTGAAAAGGACTTCTTCATTGTGTTTTTGGCTCCTTTGTCAAAGATCATTTATCCATATATATGTGGTTTTATTTCTGGGCTCTCAGTTCTGTTCCATTGGTCTGTGTGTCTGTTTATCTGCCAATATCATGCTGTTTTGATGATTATCATTTTGTAGTATAATTTAAGGTCAGGAAGTGTGATACCTTCAGCTTTGTTCTTTTCTCTCAGGATTGCTTTGGCTATTTGGGGTCTTTTGTGGTTCCATACAAATCTAATGATTTTAATTTTATTTCTTTTAAAAAAAGTCATTGGGATTTTGATGGGAATTGCATTAAATCCATATATTGCTAGTATTAATTTAAAAATTCATATTTCTATGAAACCTTTTACTGTATTTACAATAAGGATATTTTTGTCATTACAATTAAATTCTAAGTTTTCTGAAACAGAATTGGGAGATTTCTTTTTATCTGGTCTCAGCAGTAGTAATGCTTTCCCTGAGCGACTGATTTATGTTTTCCTCATAGCTTCTGTGAAACTGGAAGTTGCATTCATTTTCCTATTGGCATTTGGCAAGTTTAGTTAGAGCCAGAAGTGTTGGTCTACCTCTTACATGAATGTCATTGTGTTCCAGTCTTATTTTTGGCTTCCTATTAGTTTCCTGTAGTCATTTGCCCTGTGGTTCATATTTTTCTTATTTTAACAGGTTTTTATTTTGCTATGTTATAGGAATTTTTGTAAAACACTTGAGTATCAGAGTAAGACAGAAATGTGTACATATTTTATATTCACATACATACATATAGTTTATGGCATGTGAAACTTGTGAGATGTAAATTTAAATTGGAAATCAAAGTAAAAGTTTATAGTAGAACACTGAAATGAAGGAATTTAATTATGACAGCACAACAGTTGTTTAATTTGCTAATTGTCATTTCTTCGTATATAATTTTCATACATTAAAGAGTGTAACTTCATGCTTAGTAGGGATTTTGATGATTATTTGTTCCTTTTCTAATGATCTGAATTTTAGCAGAGTCAGACTTAAAGGGTAAGATAATTTATATTTATACTATGGCTATTGCTAATAACGCTAACTTATTGTTTCTACACATGACTTATATATAAAATAAAGTGTTGGACATTATTTTTAGTTACTTATAGCTCTAAAATTTCAACAGGTTAAAAGATATATATACTATCCCCTTGGTGGTGTTTGTAAACATTCTTTCTTTTAAGAGGTAGGAACATTTGTGGGAAGAAATAACTGGGTGGACAGATGTAAAACAAATTTTCCTTATATTGGAAGATATTCTGAGCACAGTGAGTTTTACTAACTTAATCACTACTGGCATGGAGCATAGAACACATGAATAAAGTTGAAAATATAAGGACTCAAACAATAATACAAGATGCTTGTGTGCTTAAATTAAATGTTCGTGAAGGTCAGAATGCTTTTATTTGCAAAGATCTTTTATATCTTAGGTAGGAGAATGTTCAATATTGATTTGAAAATGTAATGGTCAGGACTCTGTTTAAGGTCACTGAATCATAAAAATAACCAAAACTCCAAACTTCCTTTAGAGTTCAGGAAGCTATATGCTCAGAAGTAGAGGAAAGAGAAAAAAACATTTGAGCTGGAATTCAGGCAAAACTCTGACCTGAAAAAGTGTGAATGTGAGTGTATGAGTGTGCATGCATGTGTGCACACATGCATGCATGTGTACATGTAGGTGCATATATTTGTATGCGTGGACGTGAGCCTGCATGTGTTTTCTCTCATTGTTCCTCCATCTGCCATTAAAATGTTATCTTTGATTTGGAAAGAAAATATAGGTTTGAAAATTCAAATTACAAGTTACAGACTGTTATTAGGATGTTAGACTAGACAGTGGCAGAGGGACAAGGCAAACAAGTCACAATGAAATTCAGAAATAAAAATATATGCTGCCAAGATGGCACTCACTGAGCTGCTAGCCGTGTTTTCTCCCCTAATAAAATATTTGAGAGACTGCTCAGCCAGAAAGGTAAACCATTCTCACAATTTCAAAGTGCCAGTCATCTCTAAAGCGAGAAGCCAAGACAGAAGGAAGTTTATGATAAAGAGTGCAACCGTCACTTAAGAGACAGGAGAAAATAAGAGAAAGACAATGGAGCCTCTACAGCCAAGTCAATTATTTAGGGACTTGGAATCACCTGGATTTCCCCTTTTCTGAAACTTCTCTCTTCCTTCCTTTGCCCTACCTTTTAACCACTAACCAGCCTAATAGGATCAGCGGGGGTGGGCAGCAGAAGGAAAGAACAAGACTAACCAAGGCCATAACAGTGGTAGGACCAAAGCAATACAACCCAAAGGTATAACAAAATAGTCAAATTTTGCTTTTTATCTTTCTCTTTTATTTTTTCAAAACCAGATAATGATCTGTTAGTCATCTGTCCATCTAGTGGATACTACTCGAGCACTAGTGTGTGTAGGCATGGGGATGGGACATATCTGGGATGTTCACATGTTGATGTATTTTCTCAGCTTGTGAATGAAGCAGAATCTATCAACGTGGGGCTGATACACAAATTTTTCAGTTGGACAAATGTGTTTGTGTGTATGGCATTGTGATGGGGAGCCATGATAAATAATTCTGCCTAAGAAGCCTTTTGACATGCTATTAATTTTAATAATGATCATTTTAAAAAGTAAACTTTGAAGGTAGTTTTAGATTTACAGAATTATTAACAAGGATAGTATGGAGAGTTCTCACATATTCCATATTTGGTTTCATATTTGGTTTGCAAAGATCTTTTATATCTTAGGTAGGAGAATGTTCAATATTGATTTGAAAATGTAATGGTCAGGACTCTGTTTAAGGTCACTGAATCATAAAAATAACCAAAACTCCAAACTTCCTTTAGAGTTCAGGAAGCTATATGCTCAGAAGTAGAGGAAAGAGAAAAAAACGTTTGAGCTGGAATTCAGGCAAAACTCTGACCTGAGTAATTAATATCAGTAATTAATAGCATATTAATAACTTAGTATTTGCCTAATAATAAACCAATATTGATACACAGTTATTAATTAAACAGCATACTTGATTCAGATTTTCTCAGTTTTTTCCTAATGTTCATTTTCTGTCCCAAACTCTTTCTAGGATACCATATTTTACTTAGTTGCCATGTCAGTTTAGGCTCCTCTAGGGTATCACAGTTTTTCAGATTGTCTTATTTTTGATGACCTTGACAGTTTTGAGGATTACTGGTTAGGTTTTTCATAGAATTGTCCCTCAGTTGGGGTTTGCATGATGTTTTTCTCGTCATTATACTGGGATTATGTGTTTTTGGAAGGAAGATCACAGAGGTAAAGGGCCATTCTCATCACATATGAGTACATTATACTGTCAGTATAACTTTTTTTTCAATCACATTGTCCCTTATTAAAATGTGATGTCTCTTAAGTCTCTAAACTTACAATTTTCTTTGTATTGGGTAATTATTTTCAAGTACATAACATCATTTCTAAACACATACTTCACTAATTAAGTTAAATACATCATTCTTAAATAAGATCATTGAAAACTAAAACTTCAGTTTTCACTTACTCATCTAATCAAATACTGTATTTTTTTTCCATAAGATGCATTTTCTCCCAAAAAACAGTGGAGGGGAAAATGCCCGTGTATCTGATGGAGCGAAAAATGTGGTATTTTATTAAATATTTTAACACACCATTTGATTTAGAATATTTTTTTCTTATTTTCCTCCTTAAAACCCTAGGTGTGCCTTATGGTCAGATCCATCTTATGGAGTGAAAAATTAGATAATATCACAAAAGCATGTTAAATAAGCTTAGACTTTTTTTTTAAACTATCAGACCCTGCTCTTTTAATTGAACGTATTGGGGTGATACTAGTTAACATAATTATACAGGTTTCAGGTGCCCAATTTACAACACGTTTCTCTAAAACATATTGTGAGTTCACTCCCCCCAGCAAGTCAAGTCTTCATCAATATTTATGCCCCCCATATGCTTTTCCACCTCCCCTCTTCCTGGAAAGCACCACACTGTTGGCTAGGTTTTTTTTTGTCTTTTTTTTGCTCTATCTCTCCATCTCTATCACCCAGCAACCCCATCCTCCCCACTCCCCCATAGCTGCCAGTCTGCTCTCTATGTATAAGTCTGTCTCTATTTTGCTTGTTAGTTTACTTTTTTTCATTAGATTACACATATGAGTGAAGTCATATGGTACTTGTCTCTTCCTGGGTTATTTCCCTTAGCATAATGCTCTCTAGGTCCATCCATGCTGTCACAGAGGGTAAGATTTCTTTCTTTTTTATGGCCATTTGTACTCCATTTTTTAAATGTACCATGGCTGTTTTATCCATTCATGTACTACTGATGGACCCATGGGCTACTTCCAAACCTTGGCTATTGTAAATAATGTGGCAAGGAACATAGGGATGCATATATTCTTTGGAATTAGTGTTTCAGGCTTTTTAGGATATATTCCCAAAAATGGGCTTGCAGGGTCACAAGGAAGTTCCATTTTTAATCTTTTGAGGTAACTCCGTACTGCTTTCCACAGTGGCTGCACCAATCTGCATTCTCACCAACAGTGCACAAGGGTTCCTTTTCTCCATACCCTCACCAACATTTGTTGCTTATTGATTTATTTATAGCCATTCTGAAAGGTATGAGGGGATATTGCATTATAGTTTTAATTTGAATTTCTCTGGTGATTAGTGACATTGAGCATCTTTTAATATGTTTATTGACTATCTATATGTCCTCTTCAGAAAAGTGTTATTCAGATCCTTTGCCCATTTTTTAATTGAACTTTTTTTGGTGTTGAGTTTTGTAAGTTCTTTATAAGTTTTGGATATTGATCCTTTATCAGATGTATTGGCAAATATATTCTCCCATTAAGTGGGTTGTCTCTTTATATTGTTGATGGTTTTCTTTGCTGTGCAAAAGTTTTTTAGGTAAAAGGAGTTACAATTGTTTATCTTTTCTCTTGGTTCCCTTGCCTGAAGAGATATATCAGAAAAAAATATTGCTATGAGAAATGTATGAGAGACCTAGAAATAACACAATTGAAAACTGGAGGCAGACAACACCAAGGCTAGACACAACCAGCTCTACAAACAAAGCACCCAAACACACAGACATAATGAAAAGACAGAGAAGTGCAATCCAAATGAAACCACAAGTGAAACCTCCAGGAAATGAACTGAGTGACATGGAAATAACCAAACTTCTGGATATGGAGTTCAAAATAATGATTGTAAGGATGCTTAGGGATCTTAGAACAACAATGGATGGTCATTACGAACACCTAAATAAAGGAATAGCAAGTATAAAAAAGGATATTGAAATATTAAAAAAGAAGCAGTCAGAGATGGCAAATACAATATCAGAAATGAAGACCACAATGGAAGGAATTAAAAATGGGATGGATGGAGCTGAGGATCGAATCAGTGAGTTGGAGGACAAGTGGGATGAAGGCATGAAAGCAGAGAAGAAAAGAAAAGAGACTCAAAAAGTCTGAGGAAACTCTTAGAGAGCTCTGTGACAACATGAAGAGAAATAACATCTGCATCATAGGGGTTCCTGAAGAAGAAGAGAAAGAACAAGGAATAGAGACTTTGTTCAATCATATCATAGCTGAAAACTTCCCTAAATTAATGCAGGAGAACTCTCACAACTTCAAGAAGCACAGAGAACTCCATTAAAGAGAAATCCCAAAGAAACCTACACCAAGACACATCATAATTAAAATACCAAAGCTAAGTGATAAAGAGAAAATATTAAAAGCTGCTAGAGAAGAAAAGGCTATCACCTACAAAGGAGACCCCATAGGTTTGCCACTGAAGGCTGAAGGTGCCCAGGGCCGTCAGCCCCATCTACAACACTGTGGATGAGCCTAGGGTATTTCTGCCAAGAAGCAGGTAAACTGATCTCATTTGCACAAGGGCCACTTAACTATGTTTTGCTTGAATAGTCAGGTTTTTTATTCTTCCCTTAAAGATCTCTGTTGTGGATGTTGATAGTCCTATTTTCTGCTGCTTTGCTTAATATATAGTGTTTCCTTTATCCATCCTACCCCAATGCCCCACTCATATTTCAGGGACCGACTCCTAATTTAGAGTTCTCTTTCCTTTTTTTTTGCCAACTTCTATTATGAATCTACCTTTGCCACCCAGCTTAGTGTATCCCAAGGTTCTCTTTACCATGCCACAGTCGCAGAGCTCCAGGGAAAAGCAACCTGGTCTCATCTCTCCAGGCAGAGGAGAAGAGAAGCTCCATATCCATGCATGCTGCAAATGGCTTTTCCAGTCTACCTGAATCATTACCAGCTAGAAGCAGCGGTCATTGGGACTTGGACATGAGCTGCAAAGTATAGAATGGTGACAACAATTCCAGTGCCATGAGGACTTTTCCTATGTGGACTTTTCCTGGACTCCTGCTCCCTGTGACAGCTCCTAACAGACTGAACTGTGGTTGGGTTGCATTTTTCAGGGATTTTGCATGGTGATGGGGCCAACTTGGATTTGTTGAACATGTTAAGGACACTACTCTTTTATGGATTCTTGCTGTATTGGCCAAGAGTTTGCTTAAAGACTTTTAATCACTGTAAAAAAAATAGAAGACTGGATAAAGAAGATGGGGCACATATACACCATGGTATACTATTCAGCTAGAAGAAATGATGACATTGGATCACTTACAGCAGAATGGTGAAATCTTGATAACATTATGCAGAGTGAAATAAGCGAATCAGAGAAAAAAACAAGAACTGCAGGATTCCATACATTGGTGGGACATAAAAGCGAGACTAAGAGACATGGACAGAAGTGTGGTGGTTACGGGGGGTGGGGGGAGGGAAGGAGGGAGAGGGGAAAGGGGAGGGGGAGGGATACAAAGAAAACTGGATAGAGGGTGATGGAGGATGATCTCTCTTTGGGTGATGGGTATGCAACAGAACTAAATGACAAGATAACCTGGAAATGTTTTCTTTGAATATATGTACCCTGATTTATTGATGTCACCCCATTAAAATAAAAATTTATTTATATAAAAAAAAAGGAGCCCCCATAAGGATGACATCAGACTTCTCAACAGAAACACTTGAAGCCATAAGGGAATGGCAAGAAATATTCAAAGTAATGCAGAACAAGAACCTACAACCAAGAGTACTTTATCCAGCAAGGCTATCATTTAAAATTGAAGGAGAAATAAAAAGCTTCCCAGACAAAAAACAAAACAAAACAAAAAAAACAAAACAAAACTCAAGGAATTCATTACAACCAAACCAATGCTGCAGGAAACATTAAGGGGCCTGTTGTAAATAGATCAAAGTGGGAAAAGAATATAGCCAAAAAGGAATACAGCTTTAAAGAATAAAATGGCAATTAAGAACTACATATTAATAATAACCTTAAATGTAAGCGGATTAAATGATCCAATCAAAAGACATAGGGTAGCTGCATATATAAGAAAACAGGACCCATACATATGCAGTCTACAAGAGACACACCTTAAAACAAAAGATGCACATAGACTGAAGGTAAAAGGATGAAAAAAACATTTCATGCAAATGGAAATAAAAAAAAGCTGAGGTAGCAATACTTATATCAGACAAAATGGACTTTAAAACAAAGGATATAGTAAGAGATAAAGAAGGCCAGTACATAATGATAAAGGGAGTAATCCAACAGGAAGATATAACTATTATAAATATCTACACACCTGATATAGGAGCACCTAAATATATAAAGCAGACTTTGATGGATATAAAGGGCGAGATCAACAGTAATACTATAATAGTAGGGGATTTCAAAACCCCACTAACATCACTAGATAGATCCTCAAGAAAGAAAATTAACAAAGAAACAGCAGACTTAAAGACACACTACATCAACTAGATTTAATAGATATCTTCAGAGCCTTTCACCCTAAAGCAGCAGAATATACATTCTTTAAAAGTGCTCATGGTACATTCTCTAGGATAGACCACATGTTAGGGCACAAAAGTGGTCTCAACATATTTAAGAAGATTGAAATCATATCAAGCACTGTCTCTGATCACAATGGCATGAAATTAGATATCAACCACAACAGAAAAACTCAAAATTCTCATACATATGGAAACTAAATAGCAGGTTGTTAAATAACGAATGGATTAAGAATGAGATCAAAGAAGAAATAAAAAAATTTCTAGAAACGAATGATAATGAGCATACAACAACTCAAAATTTATGGGACACAGCAAAAGCAGTACTGATAAGAAAGTTCATAGCACTACAGGCACACTTTAAGAAGCTAGAAAAAGCTCAAATAAACAACTTAACCCTGCATCTAAAAGAACTAGAAAAAGAACAGCAAGCAAAGCCCAAATGTAGAGAAGAAAGGAAATAATAAAGATCAGAGCAGAAATAAATGGCATAGAGGCTAAAGAAACAATACAGAGGATCAATGAAACTAGGAGCAGGTTCTTTGAAAAGGTAAACAAGATTGATGAACCTTTAACTAGAGTCACCAGAAAAGAAGAGATGGACTCAAATTAATAAAATTAGAAATGAGAGTGGAGAAAGAACTGACACAACAGAAATACAAAATATTGTAAGAAAATACTGTGAAGAACTATATGCCAAAAAACTAGACAACCTAGATGAAATGGACAAATTCCTTGAAACATACAATCTTCCAAAAATCAATCTGGAAGAATCAGAAAACCTAAACAGACCGATTACACCAAATGAGATCAAAACAGTTATCAAAAAACTCCCAAGAAAGAAAAGTCATGGGCCTGATGGCTTCACAAGTGAATTCTACCAAATATTCAAAGAAGAACTAACTCTTATCCTTCTCAAGCTATTTCAAAAAATTCTCAAGAGAAAGGAGGCCTTCCAAGCTCTTTTTATGAGGCAAACATAATTCTGATTCCAAAACCAGGCAAAGACAACACAAAGAAAGAAAATTATAGACCAATATCCCTGATGAATATAGATGCTAAAATCCTCAACAAAATATTAGCAAACCAGATCCAACAATATATGGAAAAAATCATACACCATGATCAAGTGGGATTTATTCCTGGGAGCCAAGGCTGGTACAGTATTCGCCAATCAATCAATGTGATTCATCACATAAACAAAAGGAAGGAGAAAAACCACATGATAATTTCAATAGATGCAGAAAAAACATTTGATAAAATCCAGCACCCATTTGTGATCAAAACTCTGAGCAAAGTGGGAATACAGGGAACATACCTCAACATGATAAAGGCCATCTATGACGAACCCACAGCCAACATCATACTCAAAGGGCAAAAATTAAAAGCAATCCCCTTAAGATCAGGAACAAGGCAGGGGTGCCCCCTTTCACCACTCTTATTCAACATAGTCCTGGAAGTCCTAGCCACAGCAATCAGACAAGAAGAAGAAATAAAAGGCATTCAAGTTCAAAAAGAAGAAGTAAAACAATGATTATTTGCAGATGATATGATATTGTACATAGAAAACCCTAAAGTCTCAGTCAAAAACTACTGGACCTGATAAATGAATTCAGCAAGGTGGCAGGATATAAAATTAATACTCAGAAATCAGAGGCATTTTTATACACCAACAATGAACAATCAGAAAGACAAATTAAGGAAACAATCCCCTTCACAATTACAACCAAAAAAATAAAGTACCTAGGAGTAAATTTAACCAAGGAGACTAAAGGCTTGTACTTGGAAAATTATAAAACATTGATAAAGAAATCAAGGAAGATACAAACAAGTGGAAGCATATACCATGCTCATGGTTAGGAAGAATAAACATCATTAAAATGTCTATATTACCCAAAGCAATTTATAAATTCAATGTAATACCAATTAAAATACCAATGACATACTTTAAAGATATAGATCACATATTCCAAAAATGTAAATGGAACCAAAAAAGAACATGAATAGCCTCAGCAATCTTAAAAAAAGAAGAATAAAGCAGGAGGTATCACACTTCCTGATATTAAGTTATACTACAAGGCCATTGTACTTAAAACAGCCTGGTACTGGCAAAGAACAGGCCTATAGATCAATTGAACAGAACAGAGAATGCAGAAATAAACCCACAGCTCTATGGACAACTGATATTTGACAAAGGAGGTAAGGGCATACAATGGAGTAAAGACAGCCTCTTTAATAAATGGTGTTGGGGAAACTGGACAGCTATCTGCAAAAAATTGAAACTAGACCACCAACTCACACCATTCACAAAAATAAACTCAAAATGGATAAAAGACTTAAATGTAAGCCGTGAAACCATAAGCATCTTAGAAGAAAACATAGCAGGAAGCTCTCCGACATCTCTTGCAGTGATATATTTGCTGATTTATCTCCACGGACAAGTGAAATAAAAGACAGGATAAACAAATGAGACAATATGAAACGAAAAAGCTTTTGCACAGCTAAAGACAGAAAGAACAGAATAAAAAGACAAACTATACAATGGGAGAACATATTTAACAATACGTCTGATAAAGGGTTAATAACCAAAATTTATAAAGAACTTGTAAAACTCAACACCAGGAAGACAAACAACCCAATCAAAAAAATGGGCTAAAGAGATGAATAGACCCTTTTCCAAAGACGACATACCAATGGCCAATAGGCATATGAAAAAATGCTCATCAGTAATCATTAGAGAAATGCAAATTAAAACCACAATGAGATATCACCTCACACCAGTCAGAACGGCGCTCATCACCAAAACAACACAGAATAAGTGCTGGCGAGGATGTGGAGAAAAGGGAACCCTCCTGCACTGCTGGTGGGAATGCAGACTGGTGCAGCCACTGTGGAAAACAATATGGAGATTCCTCAAAAAATTAAAAATGGAACTGCCTTTTGACCCAGCTATCCCACTTTTAGGAATATATCCTAAGAACACCATAGAACTGTTCCAAACGGAGAAATGTACCCCCATGTTTATGGCAGCATTGTTCACAATAGTGAATATCTGGAAATAGCCCAAGTGTCCATCAGTGGACGAGTGGATCAAAAAGCTTTGGTATATATATACTATGGAATACTACTCAGCCATAAGAAATGATGACATTGGATCATTTACAATAACATGGACCATGATAATATTATATGGAGTGAAATAAGTAAATCAGAAAAAACTAAGAACTATATGAACCCATACATAGATGGGACATAAAAATGAGACTCAAAGACATGGACAAGAATGTGTTGGTAATGGGGGGGGGCGAGGAAGGAGAGAGGGGGTGGGGGAAGGGAAGGGCACAAAGAGAACCAGAAAGAAGATGACGGAAGACAATTTGACTTTGGGTGAGGGGTATGCAATATAATCAAATGTCAAAATAATTGGAGATGTTTTCTCTGAACATATGTACCCTGATTTATCAATGTCACTGCATTAAAATTAATAATAATAAAAAACAAAAAAACAAAAACCAAAAAAAGAAATGTATGAGAATTTACTGCCTTATTCTTCTAGGATTTTTATGGTTTTGTGTCTTATATTTAATTCTAGTACATTTTGAGTTTATTCTTGTGCATGGTGTAAGTAGGTGGTCTAGTTTCATTTTGCATGCATCTGTCCAATTTCCCAACAGCATTTATTGAATAGACTGTCTTTACTCCATTGCATGTTCTTGCCTCCTTTGTCACATATTAATTGACCATATAGATGTGGGTTGATTTCTTGCCTCTCTATTTTGTTCCATTGATCTATATATCTGTTGTTGTTTTTTTATACAATTACCATGCTGTTTTGGTTACTATGGCTTTGTAGTATAGTTTGATATCAGGTAGTGGGATTCTTCCAACTTTGTTATTGTTCAAGATTGCTGGGGCTATTTGGGGTCTTTTGTGGTTCCATATAAATTGCTGGAATATTTGTTCTAGTTCTGTGAAATACACTATTGCTATCTAGATAGGATTTTCATTGAATCTGTAGGTTGTATTGGGTAACATGGACATTTTAATTATAATCCTTTTTATTTGTGGATACGATATATACTTTCACTCATTGTATCTTCTTCAGTTTCTTTCTTCAGTGTCTCATAATTTTATGAGTATAGATCTTTTACACCCTTGGTAAATTTATTCCTAGGTATTTTATTCTTTTGAAACAATTGTGAGTGGTATTATTATTATTATTTTTTTTGGTTGCCAATTCTGGTAGATCATTATTGGTGTATAAAAGTGAAACTTACTTCTGGACATTCATTTTGTGTCCTGTTACTTTACTGAATTTATTTATTAGTCCTAGTAGTTTTTTTGGTGGAATATTTAGGGTTCTCTATATACAGTAGCATGTCATCTGCAAATAATGACTGTTTTATTTCTTCCTTTCCAATTTGGATGCCTTTCATTTCTTCATGTCTGAGTGCTATAGTCAGGACTTTCAGTACTGTAACAAGTAAGAGTGGTGATAGCAGACATCCCTGTCTTGTTCCTGATCTTAAGGGAAGCGCTTGTAGTTTTTGCCCATTGAATATGATGCTGGCTGTGGGTTTGTTATATGTGGCCTTTACTACATTGAGGTATGTATGCTTGCTTCCCACTATGCTGAGAGTTAACAAAAATGGGTGCTAAATTTTATCAAAGGTTTTTCTGCATCTATTGCTATGATCATGTGATTTTTATTCTTCATTTTGTTTGTGGTGTATCACGATTATTGATTTACAGATGTACCAACCTTCCATCCCCAGAATAAATCCCACTTCATTGTGGTGTATGATCTTTGTAATGTATTGCTGTATCCAGTTTGCTAACATTTTGGTGAGAAGTTTAGCATCTATGTCCATCAGAAACATTGGCCTATAATTTTCTTTCTTTGTAGTGTCTTTATCTGGTTTTGGATTAAGATAATGCTGGTTTTGTAAAATGAGCTTTGGAGTCTTTCCTCCTTTTGAACTTTTTGGAATAGTTTGAGAAGGATAGGTGTTATTTTTTCTTTGAATGCTTAGTAAAAATTTACCTGTGAAACCATCTGGTCCAGGACTTATCTTTGTTGGGTGTTTTTTTTATTACTGTTTCAATTTCATGGACTATAATCTGTCTATTCAGATTCATTCTGATTCAGTTTTGGAATATTACACAGGGGATCCTTGGGTTACAACACAGTTCCATTACTACAACAGTGATATAACCCAAATTTTGTTGTAAGTCAAAACATACTATAGCCTAAGTCACTTACCTATCCTAACACAGTTGTAAAATTATAATCTAGAACATAAAAATACAACTAAGACAAAGAAAAGGACATAAATATACTGTACTGTACACTGTACTGCATATTCTTCCACCTTATACAATGAAACTAATTCACCCATGTAGTCAGTAAGTACAATGCCAGTAGCATAAGCCAAAACACTCACATCTCAATTAAAAATAAATTTTATGGTAGTGAGCATTGTAAATTTGAAACATGTCAAGACTGTCATAACCTGAGGACCCCCTGTATGTTTCTAGGATTTTATTCATTTTATCCAGATTGTCCAATTTGTTGGCATATGTTTTTTTATGGCAATATGAAATGTTCTAAGATCATGTGGTAGATTACAGAGATTGATTTTTGTGTGACAGAGACAGAGGGAGAGAGACAGAGAGGGAGAGATAGGAACAGACAGGAAGGGAGAGAGATGAGAAGGATCAAGTCTTCATTGCAGCAACTTAGTTTTCATTGACTGCTTTGTCATATGTGCCTTGACTGGGAGGGCTACAGCAGAGCAAGTGACCCCCTGCTCAAGCCAGTGACCTTGAGTTCAAGCCAGCGACCTTGGGCTTCAAGCCAGTGACCTTTGGGCTCAAGCCAGTGACCATGGGGTCATGTCTATGAGCCTATGTTCAAGCCAGTGAGACTGCACTCAAACCAAGTGAGTCCACGCTTAAGCCAGCAACCTGGGGTTTTGAACCTTGGTCCTCTGCATCCCAGTCTGAGGCTCTATCCACTGCACCACCACATGGTTAGGCCAGAGACTGATTTTTAAAATAGTGACCTAGCTTTGCACACCTGTAATAAATCCCACTTGATTGTACTATATAGTTCTTTTTGAATTTGATTTGCTAATGTTTTGTTGAGGAATTTTGCATCTATGTTAATGAGAGATATTGGTCTGCTTTCGTTTCTTGTAATGTCATCTTGTTTTAGTGTCAGGGTAATGATGACCTTATGGAATGAGTTAGAAAGTGTTCCCTCTGCTTCTGGGAGAGATTGTAGAGTATAGGTATCATTTCTTCCTTAAATGTTTGGTAGAATTTACCAGTGAAACCATCTGGTCTTGGTGATTTTATTTTGGAGGTTATTTTATTGAATCAGTTATTTTATTGAATCACTTTCTTTAAATCTTACTAGCCCTGTACCTATTTCTCCTTGTGTGAGTTTTGGTATATTGTGTATTTCAAGGAATTGGTTTATTTCATTTAAATAATCAAAGTTGTAGACATGGAATTGTTCCCAATATTCATGTTCTCTTTCTATGTCCATAGAACAATAGGGATGTCTCCTCATTCATACCTAATATAGGTAATTTGCATCTTCTTTTTTTTTTCTTAGTTAGCATGACTATGGGTTTATCAATTTTATTGAATTTTTTTTTTACACAAGAGAACCAGCTTTTGGTTTTGTTGAATTCTCTCAATTTTTATGTGTTCAATTTCATTGATTTTTTTTGCTCTAATTTTTATTATTTCTTTTCTTCTGCTCACTGTAGGCTTGAATTGTTCTTATTTCTCTTGTTTCCTAAGGTGGAAGCTTAAGTTATCGATTTCTTGCTCTATTTTATTTTCTAATATATGCATTTAATCTAAAAATTTGTTTGCATAGACTTTGTTTTTTGCTGCATCCCACAAATTTTAATAAGAAGAATTTTCATTTTGGGTTAGTTAAAAATCTTTTAAAATTTCTCTTAAGTCTTTTATAACTTGTGTTATTTTGAAGTGTGTTGTTTAATTTTCAATTATTTGGGGGGGTTCAGTGTTTTTCCTTCTTTTTCTTTTTCTTTTTTAAGTGAGAGGAGGGGAGATAGACTCCTGCATGCGCCCTGACCAGGATCTACCAGCAACCCCCATCTGGGGCCAATGCTCAAATCAACCAGGCTACCCTCAGCACACAGGGTTGACACTTGGACCACTGGCTACAGGAGGGAAGAGTAAGAGAAAGGAGAAGGAGAGGATGAGAAGCGATGGTCGCTTCTCTTGTGTGCCCTGGCTGGGGATTGAACCTGGGAATTCCACATGCTGAGCTGATGTCTATCCACTTAGCAGACGAGCCAGGACCCCAATGTCTTTCTGTTATTGGTTTCTAGTTTAATTTTATGTGGCCTGAGAACATATTTCATATGATTTTTATTTTTAAAGCAGTTAAGATATGTTTTATGGCCCATAATGTGGTCTATCTTGGTGAATGTTCCATGTTAGCTTGAGAAAAGTATTATACTGCTGTTGGATGGAGTCTTCTATAAACATCAATTAAATTAAGTTGATTGATAGTGACATTTAAGCCAACTGTATGCTTATTGATTTTCTGCCTGCTTGATCTAGCAATTGCTGACAGGTTGGGGTGGGTGGGTGCTGAAATCTCCAACTATAATAGTGGATTTCTCTTTTTATCTTTTCAACTCTGTCAGTTTTCACTTCATGTATTTCAGTGTGCTATTGTTAGGTACATACATGTTTAGGAATGTCGTGTTTTTGAGAAACTTGACTCCTTTATTATTACATAGTGCTTCTTTTTATCCCTGATATAGTTCCTTGTTCTGATTTCTGTTTAGTCCGGAATTGTAAAACTACTCCAACTTTCTTTTCATTAGTGATAGTATGGTACATCTTTATCCTTTTACTTTTATCCTTTCAGAATCTCTTTTGAAAAAGTGATTTACTTATAGGCAACATATAATTGGGTCTTGTTTTGTTTTCAGTATGACAGTTGCTATTTGTTAATTGCCATGTTTAGACCATTTATATTTAATATTAATATATATAAGTTAATACCAACTATGTTTATAATTCAACTATGTTTGTAATATCCACTGTTTGTAAATTTTTTATTCCCAGAGGCTTCTTTTTCTGCCTTCTCTGATTTTAATTGAGCATTTTATATAATTCAATTTTATCTCCTCTTTTAGTGTAGTGATTATACTTAAAAAAACTTCTTAGTTGTTTCCCTAAAGTGTAATATATACATTATTAACTAACATAAGTGCATCTTCAAATAATGCTATTGTATGTCATGTGTAGTATAGGTACCTTATAATAGTGTACTCCCAATTTCTCCTTTCCTTTCCTCGGAACTTTACTCAAAAATATTATTACTTTACGAAGTTATATTTTAAACCAATTAATAAAAGAAAAATATTTTATTTTAACTTTATTTATTCTTTGTCTGATACTTTCCCTCTGTTTATATAGAACCAACCTTCTGACTTACATAATTTTCCTTTACCTTAGGAAAATATTTTAAAATTTCTTGCAGAGCAGGTCTGATGGTGATGAATCCTCTTACTTATAGCTTGTCTGAGAAATCCTTTATTTCTCCTTCATTTTTGAAGGATAATTTGGCCAGATATAGAGTACCAGATTGGTGATTCCTTTTCTTTCACCAATTTAAATACTTTATTCGATTCTCTTTTCATGGTTTCTAATGAATATTAGAATACTAGAAATACTAGAAAATTAGAATATTAGAAAAACAATACAATATTTGTTTTTTTTTCTCTGACTTCTTTCCAGATTTTCTCATTGTCTGGTTTTCTACAGCTTGAATATGATATGCCTAGGGGTGTGTGTGTGTGCATTTTGTGTTTATACTGCTTGGAAATCTCTGAGCTTCTTAGGTATGGTTTGCTGTCTGTCATTAATTTTGTAAAGTTCTCAACCATTATTATTTCAAAAATTTCTTCTGCTTTGTTCTCTTCATTCTCCTTTTGGTATTTCAATTACACACGTTATATATATATATATATATATATATATATATATATATATATATATATATATATATATATATATATATATATATATATATTAAATCTCGCCAAGTTCTTGGAGGAGAGTCTGTTTTTCTTTTTTTAATTATTTTTTCTCTCTCTGTATTTCAATTTGGAAAGTTTCTGACTTATATTCAAGTCAGCTATATTGAATCAGCTGATGAGTCCTTTGAAGGCATTCTTCATATCTCTTGCAATGGTTTTGACTTCCTGCACTTCCTGTTGATTCTTTCCATATCTCTTCTTACATTACTCAACTGTTCTTGCATGTTTTCTATTCTTTCAATTAGAGCCCTTATCATATTAGTTATAGTTATTCCAAGTACCCTGTCATGTGATCCAGCATCTGTGTCACATCTGAATCTGGTTCTTACATTGTCTCTTTAGACTTTTTTCTTGCTTTTTAGCATGGCTTATATCTTTTTAAATAAAAAGTTGCATATGTTGTATGGTTAATAGGAACAGGGGTAAAAGGCCTCTGCTGTGAGGATTTATGGTAGTCTCACTAGGAGTTGGGCTTTGTTTTCTATTTGTTATAACTATTGGAGTCAGAGGCTTTAAATCCCTCTGGTGTTCTTGTTTTTATCTTGCCTGTTGACTTTGACTTTCCTAAGTATACTTTTCAGAGAGGGTCTGTGTCTTTCAGCTGTGATCTCCTATTATTATACTGTAGCCCTATTAAGATGGTGATAAGGTATGGGGGAGGCAAAGCAGTCTCTAATCTTACAATTCGATCTGTTTAGTGACTTTGTGACTGACCTGTGATCATCACAAGTGCTTCTTCTTCTGTAGCTTCCTCCACCCCTTCAAATTTGGTGAGATAGAAATACTGAGGGGGCTCTAGTGAGAGGGTCTATAGGACATGACTTTGATAAAGTCTTTTCCTGAAGATTAATAAGCCTTTGTTATGGAGAAGGCTCTGGACACATTTTACCAAGATTACTAGTCTCCCTGCCTAAGCCACAAGGCTACCTTTTTTGGCTCTTCATAGCACCCATTGGGGATCCTGAAGATAAAACCCATGAGGCCCTGGCTGGTTGGCTCAGTGGTAGAATATCAGCCTGGCGTATAGAAGTCCCGGGTTTGAGTCCTGGCCAGAGCACACAGGAGAGGTGCCCATCTGCTTCTATACCCTTCTCCCTCTCCTTTCTCTCTATCTTTCTCTTCCTCTTCCACAGCCAGGGCTCCATTGGAGCAAAATTGGCCCGGGCTCTGAGGATGGCTCCATGGCCTCTGCCTCAGGTGCTAGAATGACTCTGTTTGCAACAGAGCAACTCCCCAGATGGGCAGAGAATCACCCCCTAGTGGGCATGCCAGGTGGATCCCAGTTGGATGCATGTGGAAGTCTGTCTTTCTGCCTCCCTGCTTCTCACTTCAGAAAAAATATATATTAAAAAAACCCATGAAAGTGTGGAGGCTAAGACTGTAGCCCCCAGGAATTTCTCAATCAGGCTAGTCCACACTCAGACTCTAGCAATCCACCAAAAGGACTAATTAGCTCTTCCAACTGGGTTATGGCTCCGGTGGCTGCTGTTCAGGTTAGCAGATCATGGCTGTGACTCTCTTGGTTTGCTTGTCTCTCCAAATTTCAGTATAGTAGTTTACCTTGAAAACTTAGGTCTCTGACAGGTCCCAGACAAGTAATTGATTTTTAGCGTGTCCAGATTTCTCATGTTGCAAAGATTAAAGTGATGACATTTAAGCTTTTAAGATTCCAGAGCTGAAACTGGGAGTCATAATGATTATTTTTGAGGAAAACATTACCACAAATCTTGTGAATGCCTCACAAAGACAGTTATTTTATTTTATAGATAAACAAATGGGGCTTTCGTGAGGTTAAATTATGTGTTTAAAATCACCTGTCTGCAGGTCTAAATGGTTCTAAAATCTGTATACATAGCTTCTTTGAAACTAGCTAATAATGGCCAATAAAATAAGCCATATCTTTATATACTGAAAATGTTTCTTGTTTTTAAATTTATGTCTACATTTTGGCAACTTCAGGTGTAGGGCAAGTTATCCTTATTGGTAATTAATTATCAGTTTATTCTTTGTCCCCCATTCTACTCTCATTCCCTCTCCCCCAACCCCCATCAGGGACATCCATTGAAAAATGGTTACTCTGTATCTTTTTATTCAAGTTTGCTCTTGTAAAATATGCTTTGTATTATATGCATATATTTTAATTTACATAATTCCTATTTTATTATCTTGTATTTTATTCAGTTTATTTCTTTGGTTCTCAGTGCTATGTTTTTAAGATATATCCATATTGCTCTGGGTATACATAGTTGGTTGGTTCGAACTACTCTATAGTGTCCCAGCTTTATTGTTATAAAATCTTACATAGCCATTGCAGAAAAGCTCAATATTAGAAAGTGAATGTCATAGAATAATGATCACTGTGCAGCCTAAGATAACTAGAGCTATAATTTTGGTTTATGTAAAATCTCCTTGCACACATATAGAAATGTATAGTGTGTATTTGGTTTTACTTGCATAAGACCACACTGCAGATGTTATAACCGGCCCCTTTCATTCATCTCTATTTCATGGACATTGTCTCATGCAACAAATATAGACCCACAGCATGGCTTTTAATGACCACAGTGCTCCAATGTTTGATTGCACCATACATAAACTGTTTTTTCATTTATGGATATTTTGCTTTCACTTTTTATTTATTATAAACAGTGACTTAGTAAACAGCTTTCTGCAGACATCTCTTCCTACTTGTGCACTAATCTCTTCAAAATAAATACTTCTGTCCTCGGCATGGGTTAGACCAGGTTTCATTTTACCCACAAATTTTATGTCTTGTCTACTGCTTTATGTTGCCCAAAGACTTAAGAGCTCAGGTAGCTCCAGCTATTAAATTCTGTGAGTTTATACGTTTATGAACATTGGTGGGATAGGGGAAGGAGTCACAAGAGAGAGGCCATGTTATCAGCTCCAGTAAGTGGGATGGACGATGGAGAAGAGTTTATGTATGTATATAAATATGTGGTCTTTCATGGCGCCACCTAGTGGAACTTCTGGCTTCTATTGTAGAGCGTCTCCCCAGTCATGGCCCTGCACCACGTCATCAAGGCACCTGTATGCTTACCTGGCTTTCTAGTATTCCGATGCTTCCAACACAGACATTACCACCCCCATCCATCTCTGCCTTTTATCTGTGGCAGAATAAATGCAAATAAATAAGCTGTCATAAATTAGCATTTTACATAATTGATTCAAATTAAAGTTCAACACTAACAAATGGAATCAGGTTCTGTTCTACATGTTGTTCTTGACACTAAATGTGCCAAATTTATTTAGAGGAATGTTGTTTTCCTTTTACAACTCAGAAAGATGTATGCCAAGAAGCCTCTTTGGTAACTGCTTTCCCAAGATATTTTGGGCCAAGATTTGAAAACTCAGGAAATTTAGACACATATGTTTGGATACTTACTCTTAAGTAAACCAAATGTTTTCTCCTCTTCAATTTTTAACATGTTGGTTTCTTCTTTATAGTTCTAATTCAGCGTTCTGATAAGTCAAACTTTCTAGGTTCCAGTGTGCTTTTCTGGGGGATGGGGAACAAAGCTTTTTGTTTAGTAGGAAATGAAAAACACTTTACTTTGGAAGTAAACATGGGATAGTAAAAGACTTAAAGACAAAGTGATTTTACTACCACCAGCCATTTAAAAACACAATGACCTGTAACTGAGGTGCTAGTAAAAAAAAACAAAAAACATTTTGTTATGACAATATGCTTAGGCTTTTATTAGCCAATTTGAACATGGAAATACTTCAGCTTAAATTTTAAAAATATTCAATGAAATAACTTGTTTTTTCTATTCCAGAATAAGTAAATGGAAGACCATTGATTTTGCTATTTACTATAATGGTATATTTTTCTCATGGACCTCTCTGATGAAGTTGTTTATTATGATATGTTTATGTGGATCAAACTGGACCAATGTCCTTTTTTCCCCTAGAGATACAATTGACGTGTAATATTGTATAAATGTAAAGTATATAACATATTGATTTCATACATGTTTATATTGTGAAATGATTACCACAATAAGTTTAGTGAACATCTATCATCCTCTCACATAGTTACAAATTCTTTATTGTGATAAGAACTGTTACTGTTTACTCTGTTAATGACATCCTTTTCTCTCCTCTTTGGTGATTATGCCACTTTACTGTTGTGATCTGGCCTGTGTAAAGGCCTGAGTTCCCACCATGGTCTGTCCTTCTTTTCATCTCAGAGCTAACCTGAGCCAGTTCAGCCTCCAGAGGAAGAAGATTTTCCCTTCCAGTGGAAAGTTGCTTCAGTTGGAGGTGCATAACCTGACTCCTAAATGATCATGCTTCTTTTTGACCATCAACAGTGGCCTCACTCTTTCAGTTTACTAGTTTCCTCTTTCAAGGGCCTTATACCATCTTTCTCTGTGACTGGGTCACCATAGCTAGGGTTATGTCATAGCCTTGTCTCCCCTTCATCTGTATGGCAGGACACATGACCTCTGCTCTCTCTATGTCAGGCCAGTTCCTTGCCTCACTGCTGGAAAGTTCCTGGGGTATCCTCGGAGTTGGCCAACCATCCCCAACTTCCCTTCAAGATATTTTCCAGGGGGATAGAATCTCCTAGGACCTAGGGCAAGTTACTTAGCCTCTTTATGCTTCAGTTTCCTAGTTTGTAAAACTGGGATAATAAAAGTGTTCACCTTAAAAGGTAGATAGGAAGATTAAACAAGTTAATATTGGTAATGCCCTTGGAGCAGAGCCTTGGCCATAGGAAGGAACAGAATGATAAAAACTGGAATCCTCTTCTATGGTTCACAACCCATGGTAGCCCTGATTACTTGCGCTGTTATAAGCCTTACTCTAAAATCTTATTTTGGAACACTTAATTTGATCATAAATGAGGGTCTTTGAAATGGAGACTTAAAAGGACTGAATGTTGAAATTAGGAATATGTGAATATAACTTTGTTTAAACCAGGGCCATTTGTTAATTTTTAAGATAAAATTATTTAAAACTTATTAATGTTTCTATGTATTCTGAAACTCTCATGACCTAAAAGTTGGCTTCATTCATGCCCACACACACCCATAAACACATAATTGTTTCTTAGAGAAGATTTTCTCCAGCTCCCCATGTGCTAATTTGTACTTTCTTCTGTTTTCAAATCATTAGTTGAACAAATAATCCGATGTAAGAAATGTGCTGTTTCATTAGAATATCCTGAAATCCCTAACAAACCATTGTGATGGTCTTATTTTATTTAGAACAGAGAAGCAGAGTGGAAAAATAAACTGCTTTGCTTATCTCATGACTTTAAACAAATCAACTGGGGTGGCAAATTAGCATACTTGAAGTAAAGGATCCCCCTCCCTTTCTGTGTCCATTAGAAATAAACCATTATTTAGTGTCCATTAGGACACTAACCCGTTCAGCTATGCTGTCTTAGTGTCCTATCGTTGCTCTAACAAATTATTATGATCTTAGTGGCTTAAAGCCACCCAAATTTATTATTGTAAGTTCTGGAGGTCAGAAGTATAAAATGGGTCCAAGGGCTGCATCCTTTCTGGGGCCTCTGGAGGAGAATGTGTCTCTTGCCCTTTTCAGCTTCTAGAGACTGGCTGCTGTTCCTTGTCTCATGGCCCCTTCCTCCATCTTCAAAGCCTGCAGCATAGCATCTTCAAGTCTGTCTTTCTTTCTGACTCTGACTTTCCTGCTTCCTTTCCTTTTTAAGGACCCTTGTGATTACATTGGCCCACCCAGATAATCCAGGGTAATCTACCAATCTCAAAATCTTTAATTTAATCACATCTGCAAAGTCCCTTTTGCCATATCCTCATTACATGACAAAGTAACATATTCATAAGTCCTAGGGATTAGGGTGTTGGCATCTTTCGGGCACATTTCTGTAACTGATACCTCCCACAGATGTACTCCTGAATAATAACTTCAATGCCATCAGGCATTTGACTCACCAGGTCCCTTCCTTACTTTTATGAGTTTGCAGATAGTAACTGTGACAAATTCCTTTTTTTTTTTTAAGTGAGAGGAGGGAGATAGAGAGACAGACTCCTGCATGTGCTCTGACTGGGATCCACTGGTAATCCCTATCTGGGGCTGATGCTCAGACCAACTGAACTATCCTCAGTGCCTGGGGCCAATGCTCAGATCATCTGAGATACTGGCTGCAAGATAGGAAGAGAAAGAGAAGGGGCAGAGGAAGGGAAGAGAAATAGATGGTTGCTTCTTATGTGTGCCCTGATCGGGATTGAACCCAGGATGTCTGCACGCCTGGCGACGCTCTATCCCCTGAGCCAGCCAGCCAGCCAGCCAGCCAGGATCAGCAAATTCCTACCAGTTGTTCTTGTCACTTTTTTCTCCCTTCCCCTACAAATCTTTCCACATATTGAAACAAGTCAGATAGCTTTTAGTTTTTTTTTTTCTTAAATGATGAAAACACCCTGGAGTTTTGTGGGAAAGGATTTAATAAGAAAGACACCCCCACACTCTGACTTTGACAGCTCCATGAAGAGAGCAAAATTCGGAGGTGAAAGTACATCAGCAAAGAGGTACATAACACCAAATGATGACATGGCTGTTTGAAGTCATTTGAGAAAATAGGTATGATTTGGTCCTTATCACTTTTCTGGGAAGAAAATTAGGAATGTGGGTGTCTGAATTAGTGAGAGTGGCCAGAGGGAGGTCTTCAGGGCAGGGACAGAGGCCTCATGGGCTCTGCATTTCTAGCCCTGAGCACAATGGCTGGCACTTTAGAGGCAATTATTAAATGTTTAGTGAATAAATGACTTGTTGATAGTATTCAAGGAACAGTTTGGGCCTTAGGAAGGCCCTGGTCTTTGAAATACAACCTGAAAACAAATTTATGAGTTTAATATCCCCAGGAAGAAGTGACCCACCACATTCAGTTTTGTTTTTTACTGTTTACTCACACAACCATTCATTGATTCTTGCTCCCTTGATACAAAAGGAAGTAGCAACTAACCCCTGGAATCTCCTCTATCCTTCCTTGAAAGGTGAAATAGCAGAACCACTTCTCTGTTTATTTTGCTCACACATTACTATTGTTTAAAGCACAATTTTCAAATTCATTTCTGGCTAAGTGGATTGATTTTTTTTATTACCTATGCTGAGCAGTTGGTGGTAATGATTTATTGCATCTCTGGGATTTCTGCAGCTCTATACAACTCATGGTTTAATTCGCAGTTTTCCTAATGGCTTTAGTGTCTGTGGTGTTCGCTCTCGAGCGTCTGTAAAGTGATATACCCCGGGATCGGTGAACTCTGGTCCTGCCTTCTGGCCTTAGGTTTGTTTTACCACAACTCTGTGACCGTGGTGACAACAAGGGGAGAAAACGCTCATAAACAGCAAAGACATGCAGCCGTCTCCTTTCCTAGGAATTTTAGCCATTGTAGCTCTATAAGCCGGAGCCTGGATGACTTAAGAGGAGGTTTATATGAAGCTGAGAGAGAAGGGTAAATGCATGTATACTGCTCACAAAAATTAGGGGATATTTCAAAATGAATATGAAGCGATAAAATATCCCCTAATTTTTGTGAGCAGTATATTTTCAAGGCGCTGGCTTACTTTGCATAGTTCATAATAACAACAGCAAACATAGCAACCTATTGTACCAACCATGTAGCATGTACTAGTCCAGGCATTGGCAAGTTACTGCCTGTGGACTCAATTTTGGCCAGACTCATTTTTGTAAATAAAGTTTTATTGAAACAAAGCCATGCCCATTCATTCACTTAATGTTCCTGGCTACTTTTTCTGCTACAATGGCAGAGTAGAGTAGTTGTGCAGAAACTGTATGACCTATGAAACTGGAAGTGGATGCCCTTTTCAGAAAATGTTTGCAGATCCTGTCTCAGTCCCTTTAATCTTCATGGTGTGAAGTAGATTTTTGTAATAACTCCATTTCACAGAAGAGGAGCTTGAGGCTCCAAGGTGACATGTAACGTGATCAGGTCTTACATCTACTAAGAGGTGGAGACAGAATTGGAACTCAGGGAGTCTGTCACATACTGCCTTGGAAAGTTACTAAGAAAATTCAGGGACTGCTAAGCCTGTCACATTAACATGTCCTATTTCTTTCCATCCTTGCAATGCTTTGCTTTGTGAAATCTTTCTAGATTATATAATTGTCAAGTGTCAAATGGCTTTATGGAACTGAGAGTTTTAACTCAGAACTGGCTGTTAACTAATCAAACTATTCGTTTGTGTAGACCATTGGTTTTCACCCATGGCTACACAGTGAAGTCGCTTCAGGAGCTCTAAAAGTACTGACACCAGGTTCTATGACTCTCAAATTGATTTAAATGGCCTAGATAGAGTGCAGCTTGGCATGGTGACGTTTACAGGCTCCCAGGTGAATTCTATTGTGCAACCAGGGTTCATACCCACTAGAACAGACATTTGTAAGTCTAGCCCTGAAAGATGTTAGAGTATGAAGTCTAATGTACTGAGTAAACCATCAATACAATAGGAAGAAAAGAACGACAAATGATTCATGTTAGAAGCACCAGCTCATTCTGAAAGTATTGCAAGTAGGGAAACCCAACGTCAAGAAAGATTCTGTACATTGTCTATACTGCTAAAAAATTAGAGGATATTTTATAGCTTCATATTCATTTTGAAATATTTCCTAATTTTTGTGAGCAGTATATTTTGTGTTGATGATGACAGTTACATTATATTCTAGAATCAATCTAACTTGTATATATAATTATACTAATGTTTATGCACAATTTATATATATATAACTAATGTGTAATTATACACATTAATTATATAAATTGCACATAAATTACATATGTAATATAATTATATATTATATAATGTATATTATATAATGTATATTTATAAGATACATAATTATATATAATAAATAACTATAATAGATAATGTGTGTAGTTTTTTTTAAACTTTAATTTTTTTTTACTTATTGTTTTTAGTGAGAGAGAAAGGGAGAGAGAGATACAGGAACATAGATCTGTTCCTTTATGTGCCTTGACTGGAAATTGAACCAGTAACCTCTGTAATTCAAGATGATGCTCTAACCAACTGAGTTATGTAGCCAGGGCCAATATAATGTGTGTTTATATAATAGATTATATAATGTGTAATTATATACTATGTATAATGTATATTATATATAATGTGCATTATATAAATGACATAGAAATTAGATTGTGTGTGTGTGTGTATGTGTGTGTGTGTTATATTTGCTGAGGAAGAGAGGAGATGCTGATAGTTGGAGAGGAATAAGGGAAAAATCAAGCATCTTTCCTTAAATGAGTATATTTGGCTTCTGCATTTATTCAAAATCTGCAGTGTATTTCTTCTTAAAAAGGTTTATTTTGAGCCTGGATAGAGCATCGGACTGAGATGTGGAGGACCCAGGTTCAAGACCTTGAGGTCACCAGTTTTAGCGCGGGCTCATCTGGTTTGAGCAGAAAGCTCACCAGTTTGGACCCAAAGTCTCTGGCTTGAGCAAGGGGTCACTCGGTCTGTTGTAGCCTCCTGGCCAAAGCACATATGAGAAAGCAATCAATGAAAACTAAGGTGCCACAACAAAAAACTGATAATTGATGCTTCTCATCTCTCTCTGTTCCTGTCTGTTTGTCCCTTTCTTTTTGTATTTTTCTGAAGCTGGAAATGGGGAGGCAGTCAGACAGACTCCCGCATGCGCCCAACCAGGATCCATCCGACACGCCCACCAGGGGGCGATGCTCTGCCCATCTGGGGCGTCGCTCTGTCGCGACCAGAGCCACTCTAGCGCCTGAGGCAGAGGCCATAGAGCCATCCTCAGTGCCCGGGCCATCTTTTGCTCCAGTGGAGCCTCGGCTGCAGGAGGGGAAGAGAGAGACAGAGAGGAAGGAGAGGGGGAGGGGTGGAGAAGCAGATGGGCACCCCTCCTGTGTGCCCTGGCCGGGAATTGAACCTGTGACTTCCGTACACCAGGCCGACGCTCTACCGCTGAGCCAACCAGCCAGGGCCTGTTTGTCCCTTTCTATCCCTCTCTCTGACTCTCTGTCTCTGAAAACAAAAAGGTTTATTTTGAATTTCTCCATGTTTTAATCTTTAATGAAGGACAAATTAAATTGGGGCCAAATTAGACTCATGGGGTCATTTAACTGACGGCTGCCTCATGGAATGACAGCATAATTTACCAGTGAATATTGAGCAGGCCGTCACAGGGACCTTCGTGGCACTGAACTGGTGCCTCATCTCCCGGAAAGTGCACCTTCATTGTAGTGCCTGGGAAACATAATCACAGCTGAAATTCCAAATAAATATCTCACACCTCAGATTCTTTCCAGTGTTTCTGTTTGTACCGATGATGGAGCCAATGTTGTTAAAACAGTGTGAGACTGAATGTTTACCCATGAGCTGAGTTCCACAAGCTGTCTGTATTGGTGGGTACATCATTCTAGGAAGAATAATGAAATTATTAAACATCAGAAGGGGCTTACAAGGTTTTCCTGAACTGCCAAAGGTCACACATTTTCTTGGAGATTGCAAGAGAGAAGGTGAGTATGCCCATAAAATATCAGAGACATCTCACAGGTTTATGTCTAAGCAAAAGTAGTTCCCCCTTTTCCTTTCTTAGGCATGACTGTCAAAAGAGCACAAGCATTCCTCTGTGCTCTGGCTGCTGGAAAGCCAATGTATGTTTTAGAATTAGAACACAGGAGATTTATGGGATGTTAACACGTCAAGTCTTGGTAACCTCTCAAAAAGGCCACTTGTGAAGTCAGACTGTCATCAGTCACAGAAACTGATGTGTCTGTCTTCTGAGAAATCCCTCAGAAACATCTTCCAGAAGGGTTATGAAAGATGAAAAATCTTTATATAGTGAAAAGATATTCCATAAATGTGAATTTGTGCTGCTGCTGGCAACTTCTGAGCGCTGCCTCAATTGAGAAATGACAAAATGATACGTGCATGGACTCTATTGAAGAAAATACTAAAATTGATTAAAGGCAGCTGTACAAGGATCAATAATAGCATATTTATGAAACATACCCATCAATATAAGGCTATCTTAAGTGCATTTATTAAAACACACTCATGCAACAGCAAGATGCAAACTTGGGCTCAGTTAGCTAAAACTAGATAATGATCCCTAAAGTCAGCCAAGTAAACCAGCCTGACTCTGATATTATATAAAAGTGGTTTAATAATGACATCAAGGGAAGTCTATATAACGTCGAAAGATGTGGACGGAAAAGAATGTAATATGACATCTAAAAGTAACTGGGGGGTATTCGCCTTTCCATCTTTTGTGTGTCAGACATAATCAGGTTTTAAAGTCAGGACATGTTTTATGAAGGAAATAGGGATCTCAGCTTATATGGGCTGCTTTAACTGAATGAACTAACCTATGGCCAAGTGTGTGCATTTTATAAGTAACAAAATAACCCAGAGAAAGTAGAGAACAGAGCCTCTGCTGTCGACCATGTGTTGCTTGATTGGATTCCCTCAACATCAGTACAGAGTTGTGATTTTGATAGTTGCTAACATTTCCCCATTAAGTGCAATATGGATCACAGTCCCAAACCATATGGATCATTATGACATACTAGAAAAAACATTTATAAAAATAGAGTTGCAATTAAGAGTGGACTACAATGGGGATGCAAATGTCAACTTTCATATTGTGTATCCTATTATCCCTATACAGCAGTCTGGTCAGTCACCATCTGAATTTCAGTGGACCAGGCCCAGTTATCCTTCTCTGAACCTTAGAGAAAGAAAAGTTTGCCCTAGTCAGATAGTGCAGTTGGTTGGAGCATCGTCCCGAGATGCAAAGATTGCCCGTTCGATTCCCAATCAGGGCAAATACAGGAACAGATCAATGGTCTTGTCTCTCTCTCCCTTTCTCTCAGAAAAAAAAAAAATCAATAAACTAAAAAAAAAAAGAAAGAAAGAAAAATAAGTCCAGGTAGTATATCATGGCATAGTGGACAATTTTAGCATATATATGAACTAAAAGGATGATAATGGCCATATTTAATTTCCTTTGTCATTCAATCTACACAAATGTATTGAGCATTGCCAGTGTGTCAGAGCTCAATCTGATTGCAGGATACAGAGTGGTGACCCAATCTCTGCTCCCCTGGGGCTTATAGTGAAGTGAGGAAGACAGTGTGAATGGCATGGACCCCCAAATCAACTGAGAGTTAGATGTAGTGAATATTCTATAAGAAAAGAACAGGATGAGATGAGTGAGATCAACAAGGTTCTAAGTTAGATTGTGAAGTCTGGGAAGGCCTCTTTGAGGAACATTTAAACTGAGGCCTGAAGGATAATGAAAGAATGTTCCTGGGGAAGAGTATATATCACAAGTCTGCTGAGGCTTGCCCAGCCAACCCTTTGGAGACAGGCCACCCTCTTTCGATTGGTGAGCTCTACCACTGCAATGGTAACTTGTCACAACATCCCAGGTTCCTGGCCTTTTTCTTTTTCCCGCCACTAGTTGGTTCCTCTGTTCATTGAATCACACCATGCTGGTGGCTAAAATGTTTTCTTGAAAATAAAGATCCTGCCTTAGAGCTATGGCTTTCAGATCTACTAGAGAGCAGGAAGATGATATTGGAATATGTATGCATATTTATTTTTAAGAAATAAGAAATATTAATATTTAATTAATGTATTGGCATGGCATGTATATGTGGCTTATAAATAAATATACATCATCAGAGGTTGTGTTAACAATATTTTTACTGATCCCTGAGCAAAATGCAAACATTTGGCAATCACTTAAAGGTAATGGTGAATAACCAGGCCTCACTGCCCAGGGTACCTAGAGCCCCGCCTCCCTGATTTGCCCTTTTCATTAGAGACAGCCCATCCCCTTTCCCAGTCCAGTCTAGACTGCTCTCCAGTAACCAGGGAAGCATCATTCTTGGATAACTTTGACCCATATTCAAATTGTTCATATCCCTGATAGCTTATAGCAGGGGTCCCCAAACTATGGCCCGCGGGTTGCATGCGGTTCCCTGAGGCCATTTATCTGGGCCCCGCCGCACTTTTGGAAGGGGCACCTCTTTCATCCGCATCCTGTGCTCCTGGAGTACTGTATGTGGCATCGCTCATGTATAGTACTACTTCCGGTGACGTGGGATGCACGCGTCACTGCTCCGGAAGCATGTCATATCACTTGTTAAGGCTAGCAGTGACAAATATGGAACCGGACATTGACCATCTCATTAGCCAAAAGCAGGCCCATAGTTCCCATTGAAATACTGGTCAGTTTGTTGATTTAAATTTACTTGTTCTTTATTTTAAATATTGTATTTGTTCCCGTTTTGTTTTTTTTACTTTAAAAAAAGATATGTGCAGTGTGCATAGGGATTTGTTCATAGTTTTTTTTATAGTTCGGCCCTCCAATGGTCTGAGGGACAGTGAACTGGCCCCCTGTGTAAAAAGTTTGGGAACCCCTGGCTTATAGCATTCTCTGTCTGCTTCAGTATTTTGCTGTTTTTATAATGCTGCCCTTCACTACTTTCTGGTATTTTCATTGGCAGTGGTCTTGTCTTTCCAAGTAAACAGGTTGTTCTGGGGCTAGAGTAAATCTAGTACATTTTTATCTGACATAGTGCCAGGAAAACAGAAAACATTCAATGGATACTTCTGGGCTAAACCTGCTAAGGTTTTGCCACACAGAGTGTGGCCCATGGACTGTCAGCATCAGCAGTACCTGGGAGCTTGTTAGAACACATTAAAATTTACACTGTCCTGTCACTTTTCATACTTCTCTAATGTCTCTTGAAGGGTCATCATACTACACCAGTGGTTCTCAAACTTTAATGTGCAGGAACCACCTTGGGAAGGGGGCTGTTACAATGCAGATCTGACTCAGTAGATTGGGGTGAGATGGAAGATTCTGAATTTTAACAGGTTCACAGATTATTTTGATGCTTCTAGCTTGGGAACCGCACACTGAGATACAGGGCTCTAGAGCAGCACTGTCCAGTACTGTAGCCCTAGCCACATGGAGTGATTGATCTCTTGATATGTGGGATTTTGAAGGTTAATGTGGAAGAAAGAAGGTATAATATCTCATTGATAATTTTGAAATAGCCATTGTATGTTGCAATGAGAATATTTTGGATGGATTGAGTTAAGTAAAATGTAGTACCACATTTGATTTATCTGTTTATTTGTACATTTTTAATGAAGCTACTACAAATTTTAAAAGTACATCTGTGAGTCAACATGATATTTCTGTTGGACAGAGCTCCTCTAGAGGACTGCCCTAGTTCTCTTAAACACATTATCCATTGAGAATTCACTTTGAGCCAAAAGAGAATTTGTAATCATAAATTCTGCAACCGTTCTCAGAAAGATGTTTTTCCTCATGGAACTATTTACCCTATAAATGCTATTTCTATTACTCAAAATATTGAGAATTTGTCAACATTTCAGGTGTCTGTGTATACATGTGATTCATAATACAGGCCTCCTCCTACATGGATGATTATGCATATAAGTATTGGATTAATCGTCTGTGATTAACTTCTTGACAGATACAGGTGACAGATGAGAATGCTGTTATTATACCCAAAGTGTAATGTAATTGGCAGTTCTTAGATAGTCTGCTCCATTTTTTCCAGTCTTTTTGTCTCTCTGCATTTCAGTTTTGGAAGTTTCCATTGACATATCTTCAAGCCTGTTGATTCTTTCCTCGGCTACGTCCACTCACCTAATGAACCCATTAAAGGCATTTTTCATTTCTCTTTAGAGAGCTTTTGATTTTGAACATTTTAAATTTCTTTCTTAGAATTTTCATCTCTCTGCTTACATTACCTGTACATTCTTATTGTCTGCCTTTTCCATTAGAGTTCTTAGTGGGTTAATCATAGTTATTTTAAGCTCTGGTCTGACAATCCCAACATCCTTCCCATATTGGAGTCTGCTTCTCTTGCTTGCTCTGTCTCTTCAAATTGCTTTTCTGTCCTGCCTTTTACTCTACTTTGTAATTTTTCTGAAAGCTGGATATGATATACTGGATAGGAGCAATTGAGGTGTATAGAACTTTAGTGATACAGTGGGAAGGTGTGAGGGTAGCAGTCTAAGTTTCTTAGTAAGCCTGTTCCCCTCACTGTGAATGTCACCAGTCCTTCTCAGCTACCCACCCTCTATCCCCTTAGGTGAGATAGGAAGGCTAGAGGAGGCTGGAGTGCATTTAATGTAGGTCAGTTAGGCTCTGGTGAAATATTTATTTGAGAGGAGGGGAGATAGACATATTCCTGCATGCACCCTGACAAGGATACACCCAGCAACCCTTGTCTGGGGCCAATGCTCAAATCAACTAAGCTATCCTCAGTGCCTGAGGTGGATGTTCAGACCAACTAAGCTATCCTCAGCCTCCAGGGCCAACACTCGAACCACTGAGCCACTGGTTGCATGAGGAGAAGATGGAGAGAAGCAGATAGTCGCTTCCTCTGACAGGATCAAACCTGGGATGTCCGCACTCTGGCCCGGTGTTCTATCCACTGAAATCGTTTTTTAAAAAACATATTTTTAGACCCCAGCTGGTTGGCTCAGTGGTAGAGCATTGGCCTGGCTTGTGGATGTCCTGGGATTGATTCCTGTCCAGGGCACACAGGAGAAGTGTCTATCTCCTTCTCCATCCTTCCCCCTCTCTTTCCTCTCTACCTCTCTCTCCCCCACCCACAGCCAAGGCTCCATGGGAGCAGTGTTGGCTGGGCACTGAAGATGGCTCCATGGTCTCCACCTCAAGTGCTAGAATAGCTCCGGTTGCAACGGAGCAACACACCAGATGGGTAGAGCATCGCCCCCTGGTGGGCATGCTGGGTGGATCCTGGTCGGGCACATACAGGAGTCTGTCTCTCTGCCTCCCTGCTTCTCACTTCAGAAAAATACAAAACCAAACCAAACCAATAAACAACAACAAAACCATATTTTTATATTTTTTTATTTTTAAGTTATAGTTGACATACAATATTATATTAGTTTTAGGTGTACAACACTGTGGTTAGACATTTATATAAATTATGACGTGATTGTCCCTATATTTCCAGTATCCACCTGACACCATACATAGTAATTAGAATACTAGGCTGTACTTTACATCCTCGTGACTATTCTGAAACTACCAGTTTGTACTTCATAATTCCTTCTCCTTCTCACCCATGCCTCACCCATACCCTCTCCTATCTGGTAACTGTCAAACTGTGCCCTATATCTTTAGATCTGTTTCAGTTCTGCTTGTTTGTTCTTTAGATGCCACATCTGAGTGAAATCATCTGGCATGAAATCCTTTCTCTTGAGGACAGTCTTTAACAGCAGAGGTCTCGAGCATATTTCAAAATGCCTACTTTCCCTTCCCTTGCTGGCAGCTCCCTGGGATTATTCTTTTCTTTTCACCATGAAAACCTGGTAGGGCTTTGGGGGGGGGGGGGTAGAACTGACAAAAGCGGAAGTCCCCAGAAGACTGGGCCCCTTGGAGTTTGTAACTATCAAATGTGTCCAGTGAGCCTTCAGCAGCTCATCATTCCAGTTTAGGTATTTTCACAGCCGTCGGGTTCCCTCAGAATTTCCTGCTCGTGGGTTTCTGCTCTCGTTATTTGCAGTCTTCTGTGTTCTCCTGTCCACTTTAAGATGGCAGTACTTGACCCTCTAAATGCAGTTCTCTGATGGATATATGAAAAGTTGTTGGTTTCTATTTATTTAGATGGCTTTATTTATTTTTTCCTTGTTGTGTGGATGGGAATGTTGACATCCAAATAAATGCCTTACATGCCAGACTGGAAACCCAAAGTTCCCAAAGTGTAAAGTACAGCTAGGAAGAACTTAGCTAAAATTTGCAGCTGAAATGTTGAACAGGTTAAGAACAATGTGCAATTAATTTTGATTTCAGAGGCGAGTTTTCCATTTGTTAGTCACTGTTAATCCTTAAAACTCATGGGCACAAGTCATTTTCATATGATCGTTACAATTCAAATCCATGTTGGGGCTATGAATAGCTGATGTTTTTATTAATATGCTTCTGAATTTGAGTTTCATTTTTTTCTTTAAAACCTTCAGCTGTTTATGGGGCATTTGCATTTACTGTAAGTAATATGTTTGAATGTGATATTGCAATGTATTTTGAATTTTTAAGGCCTTATAGTCTTTTTTGTGTATTGTGTCAAGGGGGAGCAGATGATGGGGTAGTAGTGGGTAGCCGTGGGTTATGGGGTCCTTCTCAGGTGCCATGTGTCTAGGATTTTCGTTGGTTCGAGCACTGGTAGCTGAACTGATCCTCTGACCTTGGAAGTAAACGTCACGGTATGAGGTTGGGCATGGACAAGTCATTCAATCTCTTTATGTCTGTTTTTTTTTTTTAAATGGAATTAATAACTAGCTGCCTTGTAGAGTCATGAGAATTCAATGTGTAAATTTGGGTACAGCTGAGCAAATAGTGAGTGATAGATGTGAGCTATTATTTTTATCCTTTTTTGGGTTTTGGAAACGATATTCCTAACTATCCTCCTAGGTATGGAGGGAAGGATTAGGCTCAGGGACATTTCAGTCTTTGCAGGGTCCCTTAGCAAAGTTGTGCCAACATTGTGTGCCAGCCTTAGAGCACAGATTGTAGGGTTGCTGCCACGTATGGATTCATTCATTTCTTCACTCATTCATTCAGTAAATATGTATGGAGTATCTATTTTTTTTTTTTTTGTATTTTGCTTAAGTAAAAAGTGGGGAGGCAGAGAAACAGACTGCCACATGTGCCCGACTGGGATCCACCCAGCATGCCCACCAGGGGGCAATGCTTCATTGCAACTGAAGCCATTTTAGCGCCTGAGGCAAGGTCCTGGTGCCATCCTCAGCACCTGGGGCCAACTTGCTTCAGTGGAACCTTGGCTGTGGGAGGGGAAAAGAGAGATAGAGAGAAGGGAGAGGGGGAGAGGTGAAGAGGCTGGTGGTCATTTCTCTTGTGTGCCCTGACCGGGAATTGAACCTGGGACATCCACATGCTGGGCTGATGCTCTACCACTGAGCCAACCAGCCATGGCCTGGAGTATCTGTTTTGTATTACACACTATACTAGACTGTATGAAGGCAAAAGTAACCAAGACACTATTCAATCTCAGAGAATGACATTGTAGTTGGAGAGGCCAACAATGAATAGACACTTAAGATGCAGTGTGACATATCCTCTGTGTGGGTGGCTCCAGAATTTCTATATAGATGGATAATCTGATTAGAAAGGGAGGGGGTAGAGACTTGTTTTAAAACTTGTTTTATTGCAAACCCACTTTTTTTTACTTGTGTTGGTAGCTGAAGGGTGGCTGATAGATCTTCCTGGAGAAAATAATGGGTAAAATGAGCCATGAAAATACATGGTAGAAGGCTGCTAGGCAGTGAAGAGGGAACAAGTGTTTGCCAAGTACATATATTTTGTTTGTCTGTTGCCATGCAATAGACCTCACTTATTGTTGTAAAACAAGTCTTTTTTTTTTTTATGGTCACAGATTCTTTGGGTCCGGAATTGGGACTGGGCATGATGGGGAGGAATTATTTTAGTTCCACTGTGTCTGGGTCCTCATCTGGGAAGGCTCAGTTGTCTGGAATCCTGGGGAAGCTTATTCCCTCACATGTCCAGGACGACTCAGTGGCTGGCCTCAGCAAGACTATTGACCAGGGGACTGAGACATGGCTTGTCTATGTGACCTGGGTTTCTCACAGAATGGGACTGGCTTTCTAAGAGAACATCTAAAAGGGAAGCTTCTAGAAAATGAGCAGTCCAAAACCCTAAGGAAGGAACAGCAAAGTTTCCTCTGACCAACCCTTGGAAGTCACACAACATTGTTGTGGCGGTATTTGGAAAAGTCAATCTATCACATCATATGAACAGAGTATGGTGTGTTTGGGTGGACAGAAAGTTCACTCTGACTGGAGCATAATGTTACCCTGGGAAACTATTTTACCTCTCCTTTTCTAAGAGCTGTATTGTAGGGAAAAAAAACAAACAAACTTTTCATTCTGTAATAGGCAGCCTGGTGTATTGGCGAGTCCATGGGTGATGGGACCAGCAAAGTGTGGGTTCACTTCGTTTCTTTATTTATTGCACAGATTCAAGAGAGATAATTTTATTATAAATGAAGTAAATATAAAATCTTTATGTTGGATAGTAACTTTGTCCTCCCTTTTGTTAATTTTTAAAGCAGAGGACATTTACTCTATTTCTTATTCTACAACACAGTAAAAATAAACTTACTGTTTCCTATGGGATCTCTGATTGATTTTTGTTGCTTTCTGAGTGTCCACGGCCCTCATAGGAATATTCTCGATCTTATCTCTGGTGCTTCAGAATGGATGAATGTGTGGATAGTGCTTTTCTGCTGAATACAGTGTTCACTTTTATATCTTTTTTTTTCCAGTTCTTGAAAAATGGTTTTAATATATTACTTTTATGGTGGTGCTGTATTTCTTAAAAATACTTTGCTGAACTTTCCCCTTCTAATTCCGATTTTTAAAATGGTCCTTTGGATCATGAAGGAAAAATATTTTCTTTTGATGGTTTTGTATGTAAATGGCTTCCAGCACAACTATATAACCTCGGAGGGCTTGAGGTAAGGCAGCCTCTGACCCAAAACCTGGGGGGCTGTCTTAGAAATACTTTGTCCTTTGCACATGTGATATTTGAGAATTTCTTATTTTCCTAGACCTTCTTTATACATATTATCATCTGTTCTGCAAAGCACAATCCATACGCAAAAACCTAAAATTTCACCATATTTCACTTACTCCTTTATATGTAGATTCAGTCACTTTTTACCTGATTCTTTACTTTTAATTCTATAGTGTGCAATCATGTACCATTTATAACAACACATTACTTGAGGAAGAAGCCAATATCACTGTTGAATGTTCACCGTGACCTAGACACATCCCAGTCATTCACCGTATTTGTAAATTCTACCTCCAACATGTCTCTCAAATACATTTCCTTTTTCTCTCCCTTTTCCCCTCTCTTGACACATGGGTGTAGTAATGAAAAGAACAAGGTGTTTGGAACAAGAGAGTCCTGAGCTTAGTCTCGGCTCTAACACTGTGGCTTGGGGTGAGCTTGTCAAGCGCTCTGATTCTCAACTTTACACCTATGAAATGGGGATAATAGTGTTTACCTCAGAGTGTATTGTGATTACTGAAAGCGATAATAGTTACAAAGTGCCTGAAACATAGCCGACCCTTGATAAATGTTGACTGTCCTTTTAGGGCTTCATCCTCTATCTTCAAAACTGCTTCAGTGAAGTCCAAGCAGGAGTCGCTTTGTTAATTTCTTTTAGTGCAGACCTCTCATTGTGGCTTTCCAGACCCTTCAAATCCTGGCAACTGTTTTAGTTTTCTAGTGTTGAAAACTTAGTTGCTTAAAACAACCTTTTTACTATTTTTCACAACTCTGTGGTTTGAATGGTTCTGCTTGGTTCTCTTGGGATCTCTCAAGTCAGATAGCAGTTGGGACTGGTGTATCTGAGACAAAGGAACTGATATATCTGGCACCTTGGCTTGGATACCTGTGCTGGGACTCTAGGGTCTCTGCGGTTCTACTTACCGTATTTTTCACTCCATAAGACGCACATTTTACCCCCAAAAGTGGAGGGGGAAATGCCCGTGCATTTTATGGAGTGAAAATTACAGTATTTTATTAAATATTTTAACACCTCATTTGGTTCAGAATGTTTTTTTTTTCTTATTTTTCTCCTTAAAACCCTAGGTGTGTGCTATGGTCAGGGGCATCTTATGGTCAGGGGCATCTTACGGAGTAAAAATATGGTTAGTCTCTTTATGTGATGTCTCCAGGAAAGTGACCAGACTTCTTATGTGGTAGTTCAGGGTTCCCTAAAGTGTAACATAGAAAGCCAGATCTTCTGTAAATTTTCTTAAAAAAATTATACTTGACATTTAATATTAGTTTTGAGTACATAGCATAATGCTTAGACATTTATATAACTTACAAGATGATCCTCCCATAGGTCTAGTACCCACCTGACACCATATGTAGTTATACAATATTATTGACTATGTTCCCTATATGGTACTTTACATCCCCGTGACTATTTTGTAACTGCCAGTTTGTAGCTTTTAATCCCTTCCTTTGTCACCCAGCCCCCAGTGCCCTCTGATCTGGCAACTAGCAGCTTGTTCTCTGTATCTATAAGTTTGTTTTTCTTTTATGTATTAATTTATTTTGGGTTTTAGATTCTATATATAAGTGAAACCATATTTTTTGTCTTTGTTTGACTTGTTTCACTTAGCATAATAGTTCTATCCATGTTGCTGCAAATGGTAAGACTTTATTTTATTTTTTTTTATGCCTGAGTGATATTCTATATTCTTTTGTCTATCAGTGGATACTTAGGTTGCTTCCATGTCTTGGGTATGGTAAATAATGCTACAATGAACACAGGGATACGTATAGCTTTTTGAAGTAGTGTTTTGCATTTCTTTGGATAAATACCCAGAGGTGGGATTTCTGAGTCATATGCTAGTTCTAGTTTTAATTTCTTGAGAAACCTCCAGAGTTGTTTTTCACAGTGGCTGCACCAATTTGCAACCTAACCAACAGTGTCCAAGGGCTCTCTTTTCTCCACATCCTCACCAGCACTTATTTATTTATTTACTGATGACAGCCATTCTGACAGGTATGAGGTAATATCTAATTGTGGTTTTAATTTGCATTTCTCCAATGACTAGTGACATTGAACATCTTTTCATATGCCTATTGGCCATATGTATATCTATTCAGATCCTCTGTCCATTTTTAATTGGATTTTTGGTGTTAGTTTTATGAGTTTTTTTTACATATTTTGGATATTAACTCATTTATTGGATGTATTTGGCAAATATCTGATCCCATTCAGTAGGATGTCTTTTCATTTTGTTGATGGTTTCCTTTGCTGTGAAAAAACTTTTTGTTTTATCCCATTTGTTTTCTTCTGTTTCTCTTGCCCAGGTGAGACATATTAAAAAAATACTAAGATCAACATTAAAGAATTTACTGCCTATGTTTTCTTTTAGGAATTTTATGGTTTGGGGTTTTACATTTGACTCTTTAATCCATTTTGAGCATATTCTTGTATATGCTGTTAGAAGGTGGTCTACTTTCACTTTTTGTTTTCATCTGCCCAGTTTTCCCAATGCCATTTACTAAGAAACTGTCTATACCTCGTTACATATTCTTACATCCTTTGTCATTGATTAATGTACCATATAGGTGTGGGTATATTTTTGGACTCTCTAGTCTGTTCCATTGATCTGTGTGTCTGTTTTTCTGCCACTACCATGCTGTTTTGATTACTATAAACTTGTAGCATAGTTTGATATCAGGCATTGTGATACCTCCAACTTTGTTCTTTTTTCTCAAGATTGCTTTGACTACTTGGGGTCTTTTGTGGTTCCACGTAAATTTTAGGATTATTTGTTCTAGTTCTGTGAAAAATGCCACTGGTATTTTGATAGAGGCTGCAATGAATCTGTACATTGCTTAGAGCAGTGGTAGTCAACCTGGTTCCTACCGCCCACTACTGGGCATTCCAGCTTTCATGATGGGTGGTAGTGGAGCAACCAAAGTATAAATAAAAAGATAGATTTAACTATAGTAAGTTGTTTTATAAAGATTTATTCTGCCAAACTTAGCAAAAATCTGACATAAAGTACTTGGTAAGTAATTATTATGATATGCTTTAACTTGCTGTAACTCTGCTTTATAAATTTTATAAAGTAAAGTTACTTCTCTACTTTATAAATCACCATTACTGTGGAACCGGTGGGCGGTTAGAAAAATTTACTACTAACAGAGATACAAAAGTGGGCAGTAGGTATAAAAAGATTGACTACCCCTGGATTAGAGCAATATGAGCATTTTAACAATGTTGAATCTTCCAATCCATGAGCTTGGCATGTTTCCATTAATCTTCAGTTTCTTTTTTCAAAGTTTTCTGAGTACAAGCCTTTTACATCCTTGGTTAAATTTATTCCTCAGTATTTTATTTTTCTGATGCTATTGTAAATGGGATTGTCTTCTTAATTTTTCTTTCTGAGAGTTCTTTTTTGGTGTATAAATGCAACCGATCTCTTAAATATTAGATTGAAACCATGAAAATCCTAGAAGAAAATATAGGCAGTAAAATCTCAGATAGCTCTTGTAACAATATTTTTTTCTGATATATCTCAGCAGTCAATGGAAACAAAAGAAAAAATAAATGGGACTACATCAAATTAAAATGTTTTTACACAGCAAAAACAGAGACAGATTCATACATAAAGAATGGGCAGATAGCTGTCAGTGTTGGGGGCTGGGTGGAGGGGTAGTGAGATTGAGCAAAATGAAAAAAGAAAAAAAAACTCATGGACACAGACAAAACAGTGTGATGATTGCTGTGGGGGCGAGGTGGGTTGGGGAGGTAAAGGAGGGTATGGGGGGTAAATGGCAATGGATGGAGACTTTACTTGGGGTGGTGAACACACAATATAGTGTACAGATAATATGTTGTAGAATTGTGCACCTGAAACACATATAATTTTGTTAACCAGTGTCACCCCCCAATGTATATAAGTAAAAAACGTAAATGTTTGTTTGTTCAAAATCTTAAATCTCTGAAAGTTCTTCACCAATTTCTTTGAAATTTTGACACAACATTGCATTCGAATATGTGCTCTTTTTTATATACTACTATTCTATAGATGTAGATGTCACACCTGTGACAGATAAAAACATGCTTTTTTTGAAAAACAGCGCCATCTGTTGGACATAAAAGCAACACATGCTATACTTAATATTTTATGATTCCATTTCAATGTTTCTGATTTACAACCCATTTACATGCAGCCAGACTTGAGGATGCATGGTTGCGAGCACGGCAATTGCGTTCTGCAGCTTCAGATCTGCTTCATTCTCAACAGAATGAATGCGACAGGCTGAGAATGGCTGAAAGACGTCAACGAGAAACAGCAGATCAGCGTCAAACAAAACTCCGTGCTCAGCAATCATGCAATTACAACTACCTTGCATTCCGGTACAACCCAGCTGATGATTATAGTTTGAGCTGGCATGTTCTCATCGGCACTATGACTGAAGTGTGTCCTTATTGCAAGGCTCTGAAATTTAATGGAGAAACAAAAGGAATGTGTTGTGCCACCAGAAAAAATTAAACTGCCTCAACTTGGAGAACTGCCAGAGCCATTGAAAACTTTGCTTGCTGGTTATACCGCCAAATCAAAGCATTTCCTATCTAATATCAGGAAATAGAACTCATGCTTCCAAATGACGTCGTTCGGCATAGAAATCGTAACAGCTCAATTCATGCCAACTTTCAAAATGAAAGGACAAATTTATCATAAAGTTGGCTCCCTGCTTCCATTCCCAGATGGTCAACATATATTCCTACAAATGTATTTCATCGGTGATGGCAATGATGAACTAAGTGCACGCTGTGGAATGTCTACCAGCATAAAAAGGTCCATTGTTTCCCAACTGCAAGAGTTTCTTCACGAAAAAAGACAATTTAGTGCATTTTTTCAAAACAGCAATTGACATGATCCATCTGATACACACAAGATTGTTATTCAAGCTGACAAAACGGCTGCTGGAGAACATGTGCAAAGATTCAATGCTCCAACTATAGTCGAAGTGGCAATTGTTATAGTCGGAGATCAATTCCAACCTAGAGATACTGTTCTTCATCAGAGAAACAACCAATTGACAAAAGTTGCAGAAACTCATCGATGCTACGATGCCCTGCAATATCCAATCATTTTCTGGGATGGTGCCAATGGATATCACATCAACGTTAAGATGATAAATCCAGTCAGTGGCGAATAAATGAATATGAAATGCAGCGCAATGAACTATTATTCACACCAATTAATGATTTGAGAGAATGAAGACAATCACATTTTGAAATGCCGTCAATTGTTTCACCAATACATCATAGATATGTATGCAAAAATTGAAATAGAACGTTTGATATTCATTTGTTTGAATCAGACCAAGCTTCGCTCTGAAGAATACATTCATTTGTGAGATGCAGTTGGAAATGATGATAATACAACTAACGTTGAAAGACTAACGATTTTGCCACCTTCATATACAGGCAGTCCACGTCATATGCATAAGTATGCTCAAGATGCAATTGCGTATGTTCATTACTATGGGTGTCCAGACCTATTCATTACATTCACATGCAATCCAGCTTGGACGATATACAACAGCTCTTACTTCCTGACCAATCACCAGTGGATAGGCATGACATCACAGCACATGTTTTCAGACAGAAGCTGAAATCGCTAATGGACTTCAAGGTAAAACATGAAGTGTTTGGGTCTGTGTGCTGTAAAAAATTAATGAGCAATGTTGTATAAGCAACAATCTTGACAGGACCTTTCAAAGGTGAACCAGACAATCTCTATATCTGCACAGACAATGGAACAACAAAAAACATTGTATACCCACAAGCATTGTGAAATTAAACATATTAGAAACATGCGCTTTCTCTTTTCTTTTTTTTCCATTTAACCAGACTGAGCCACAGCAACGTGTGGCCGGGTACAGCTAGTAAATGTAATATAAAGGAAAAAATAATGAAAAATAAATTTTGATATCTGAATTTTAAAAAGCAATACATGATGAATTCTCAAAAGCTGGAGCTTAAAATGATTAGACTAACTATCACTGAGATGACCGAGTGTTTACAGTGACAACAATAAATAGAATTCTCATGTTCACAAGGGATTTAGAAAGGTATTTAGGAGGTAGCATTGCAAGAGTTGACACAAGAAGAGGTCAAGATATACATGAGTATTTGAGTTTTTTTGGAGGTCAAGGTGAGAATATTTTCCAGTAACATCAAAGAAAACATGAGAAGTAGTCTTAAAGATAAGAGCAATGTGAGAACTGCAAGGCATGGATCATTCCAACATTGCTGGTTTGGGAGCCTTTGGGGATAAAAGGAATTAGAACTGGTTACACCTAAACTCTGTCCTTCATATTGTCCTGAAGCAGAGAAGGCTGTCAGGGTCAGGCAGGCCATCTGGTAAGAGACCCAATTATGTGCCCAGGGGTGTGCTTGAGTCATGTTATCATAGCCAGAGTCACATTCTCAGTGCTGTTCATAGTGAGAAATCTAAATGTAAAGTTAGCAAAGAACCAAATGAATTCTTGCTCATAAGAGTGGGCAGAATGTCCAGAAACTTTGAAGAATGTCAGAGGCATAATTCATTTCATTACCATTGCTATTTATAATGGCTATCGCATTTTATTGCACCACTGGTCCATTCTTTCCTCTTTCTTCTCTTTCCCTCTGTGGGATTTTTTTTTTCTTTTTCTCTTCTATAACAGAAAAAAAAGTCTAATGGAAGATTTGCCTCAAAGACTCAAAAGAAGATGAGATCTGAAGGTGACCCCAGGGAAAAGGAAGCCAGATTAGGTAAAATCCTATAATCCTGATGCGTATTGGCATGATTGCTCATCAAACCTGTTTCTTTAAACCCATCGCCTTCAATATGTGGGAAACTCCATACTTATTTTACACTCTGCATGGCTGTGTTCCTTCTCTGGTGCCTCCTTTTTGGAACCTGGATGCCTTTGGCTCTAGCTGAGAGATTTTATAGTAAAAATGGATGACCTTTTCTTTTTCTTTTAAAAAACCATCATTGGAATCATTCTTAACCTAATGGGGAGAATCTGTAATGGCATGAAGTGGAGAAAATCAACTAGGGGTGGATGTTTGAGGAATTAGAATTGACTCCTTGAAGGTTATAATGGTAAGAGACTTGAGAGACACGCCAAAAGCAAAACAGTTGTTTATATGTCTGTCAGTCACCCAACTAAACTGTAAACTCCATGATGGTAGCAGCCATGTCTATCCTCTTTATTGCAAAAACCATCTTCTTTACAGCAAAATTATTGCACATAATAGGTATCTAATAGTTATTTGGTGAATGAATGAAGACCTTCAGTCATAACCACTAGACAACAATACCATAATTTAGACCATTGAGGTTGGCCAATTCCATATTCACCTTAAACTGGGAGTTTAGCTCTCTACTTGTATTATCATTATGTATCCCTTTCACCTACTATATTATAAACATTTTAAAGGGCAGGGATGTTAAATAAATAACATAAGCCTCAATTCTCAATTCCTAGTATAGTTAGCTGTAGGTCGTAGGGAGTTAGCACATGTTTTATAAATGAATTATTATATAATACAACTTAAAAGGGAAACTTTCCTACATCTGAAAGTGATATTCTAAGAGATTTTTGGATCAGACTTTAAGATAGAAATTGGCCTGTAATGATTACCTTGAGCTGATATTTATTACTACTCTCTAGTGGAAACTGAACATTCTAGCTGGATAGTGATGATGACTGGTTTATCGGTGTTTTACTCGAACAAATGTAAGTTAAATTTTGAAAGGATGTAGTATGGTAATAAAACTAGCAGAAGATCAGTTTTTGATGGTCTAAAGCTTCTACAGTTGGTGAAATATTTGCAAGCATATTGGAAAGATAGGATGATTCATTTTCTTAAGGAAATGATTTAAATCACATCTCTTCCTGGTGTAGGCATGGATTGCCATTTCCAGAGGGGATATATTAGAACCTACTGGGTACATGATGTTTTCTGCTTATTGCTAGCATCTATAAACACATCTTATAAATTATTGTGCAAGAGGAATGACACAAGTTGGGCTTGTGTCAAACAATAGAAGTCAAAACATAGGGCAGATGAATATATCATTCTCCTGCCTGATTTTTTCAAAGGTCAAAAATTATAGGTTATTAATAATGAAGGGGGCTTAGAGATTATTGCATTAAGAAAAAGCCTCATCATGGTTAAGGGTCCTGTTTTGGAGCTAGACAACTTGGGTTCCAGTCCTATATCTACAACTTACTACCCATGTGACCTCATTCAAGTTACTTAACCACCTTGTTACCTCAGTTTTCTTCTCTGTAAAATGGGGATAATAATAATAATAATAAATATAGTCCTCATCTCATTAAGTGTCTGGAGGGTTTTGTGAATTAGTACCTGTACAACACTCACAATGGTGACTGGCCTATATAAGGCCATATATGTGTTTTCTATTATCACTAGCTTAACACCTCATATTTAAAAACATTACTAAACCTTTACTAAGTCATTATGAAAAATTTCAATTTACAGGAAGTTTTTTTTTAGTATTTTTTTAATTAAGTGAGAGGTGGGGAGGCAGACAGACAGATTCCTGCATGCACCCCGACTAGGATCTACCCAACAAGCCCCTATCAGAGGATGCTCTGCCCATCTGGGGCCACTGCTCTGTTGCTCAGCAACCAAGCTATTTTAGTACCTGAGGTGAGGCCATGGAGCCATCCTCAGTGCCCAGAGCCAACTTGCTCAAACCAATTGAGCCATGGTTACAGGAGAGGAGAAAGAGAGGAAGAGGGATGGAGAAGCAGATAGTCACTTCTCCTGCGTGCCCTGACCAGGAAGTAAACCCAGAACATTCACATGCTAGGTCGATGCTCAACCACTGAGCCAACCAGCCAGGGCCTACTAACCTTTTTATGTTCAGTAAAATAGCCTTTATTCTTGTCTCTATGTTTGAAATATTTCCTGATGAAAAATAAAAAATATATAAATTTATATTTAAAACTGAGGTCCAGAGTTATGAATCATTCATTCCACGTAAGGCCACAGAGTCATGGCTGGAACCTGGCTTTGCTAATTCTGAATTCAGGGCTCTTTTTTACTCTGCCATGAACCCTTGCTATGTAAATGGAATGATTTCAGTAAGCCCTGAGAAATTGCTATTTCATTTAATGCAATATTTTTTTTGAGGTTATAGCCCAAAATAGCCAGTGATGCTTATGACTAGTATCAAGAAGTATAAATTAATCCTTTGGCCTTAGGCATTGTTGTGTGCCCCACCCATGTCTCCTCTGCTCATTGGACCACTGCATGCTATTAAATGCATCCTTATAATAGGTATCTGTGACTTTTTGCTTATGGACTTTTCCTTGACCCTTGCATAGAAAAGATAGAAATATCCAGGAGTTAATGCGCCCTTTGGGGACAGTTAATGCGCCCTTTGGGGACAAGCCCCCTACCAGTGGTAGAAAGGATTTAAAGAATAAACACACCAGCTACTTATCTCACAGGTGAGATCTCTCTCTCTCTCTCTCTCTCTCTCTCTCTCTCTCTCTCTCTCTCTCTCACACACACACACACACACACACACACACACACACACACGGAAGTCTCTGGCAGGATTAAACTTCAAGAGCCCACTATAGCCACCTTCTCACTGGCAATGCATCCTGAATTGGCTGCTTGCTTTCGCCATCTCATTTCCCTTCTTCTCTACTGATACTTTCTGGGATCACCTTGCCAATAAACTACTCGCATTTAAGCCCTTGTCTCATGGTCTGTTTGACCTCATTGAATAATGGCTAGAAATAAGCAAGAGGTCTAAGTACTCCATGGCTTGGGGATAAATGTATCCAAATTATTGTCTGGTATTCTAGAAGATGCAAAAAAAAATGCTAGCTATGAGGCGCCTCAGAAAAAAATGGACATGTTTTTTGAGTACCTTTTTTTCCCCCATACATAATAAGCTGGGCCTATCTGGAAATATAAAGTTCTCAGAAACTTTTAAGCCTTTAAGGAAACTGGAAATGTTTGAACAAATAAAAATACTTACATCACTTATATAATTTTTAACACCCTTCACAGATCTAAAGTCACTTTGTTAATTTAGGAACATAAAAATGCATTATGTATAACTTGGTTGGCTCCTAAAACTATCATCTTTGATATCTTAAGAGATGTGCAGGCCTGGAAAACTTGAGGAGCAAAAAGAGGTTTTGGAAAGGAATCTTGAAAAGCGATGATATAATAAAATTCCAAGCTTATTCTCTAAGTTGGTCAGGTATACGCTGCTGTTTCAGGTGGGATCATTTCCCTGATCCTGGAATTGCTGTAAGAGGTCAGTTTTCAGGCAAATTTGAGAGCTAGATCTATAGGCATGAGAGTCTGGATTTCCAGGGTGTGCTGAATGTCCTGCAGTTTTAGATTGGGGTGCTTGGGGATAGCCCTGAGTTGTCCCACTGTGATACATTATCAAACTCCGAAGAGTGGGCCCTTGACATTCTCTGTGTACCTCCATAGAACTTCAGGCACCCCCATATTCATAAATCCATCTATAATACGAGCACAATGTAGGACAGAGAAAAGACAGCCATGTTGATATGCAGATGCTGGATAGTCTACAAGACCCCATAGACCAGCCAGCAAAGGGACTTGGATTCTCACAGCAGCATCACAGAGATGGGCACATACACCCACATTCCCTTGGAAACTCATGTAATTAAATTAACTAGCGAATGACACTCCTCTGGTCATAGAGATTGGTTTGCATATGTAGCCTTTTTTTTTTTTTTTTAGCTCAAAGCTTAAGGTTTTTGTTGAATGGTTAAAGGAAGCTTCCTCTTGGATGTAAATTCCTATGTGAAATCATTATTTGAAATCAGACTTTAAAATAGAGTAGGGAAAACTGAGAAAACTGCTTAGAATTTGGGAGAGAATTGCAGCCAGAGGCATGATCAAACTGTACCTGATACTGATATTATATGTGGACTCCTCAGTTGCATGAGCTGCTAAATCCTCTTTAGTGTTTTAGCCTGCTTATAGGAGGAATTCTGTTTCTTATACCAGAAAGCGTCGTTATGGGCACACTTAGGCATAATAGGAATGTGGCTATTAGAACTTATTCTTTGAACAGAATTTAATAAAAAATTGCTTTATAATCTATCACAATAAGCTGTGTACTCAAGCTCTGTTTTATAGAATTTTTAGGAGTTGATGTTAAATATGGCTGAGGAAGCTGATTTTCGATATGAATTTAGCAGAGGACAAAGTTCAGAGTCTTCTTCAAGCAGAGGTTCAGTATAAATATCATAGAGGAGGATACCATCTAGCAATCAGTAACAGTTTATTATTTTGCAATAGCATAATAGTAATAATAGTAATAGTTTAGATAATAGTTTAAATAGTTAAGTAATAAAAATGAAATAAAAATAAGTTAAAAGTAGAAAAATAGAAAAAATAAAATTAAAATAGTTAAAATAGTTAAATAATAGTAATAGTTTATTATTTTGCAAGCTCATTTCACAAAACTAACTGGCTGCATTCCAATTTGAATAAGCAAATTAGAGTAAACAATTCCACCTGGCTTAGATACCTATTTTATTTGTGCAATTGGCCGTTCACTTGGCATGTAGAATTAAATGTTCAACAGCTGGTGCTCGCCCATCCATGGGGCCTTTCTTTTCAGAAGATAATTACTTCAGAGATTGACAAAGAGCTGGGAGCTGCGCTGGGATTACTTAAGACCAAGGATGTACAAAAATCTTAAGAGATCACGATTCTAAATAATGATGGGAACTCATAAAATGGAAATCTTTTCTTTTTTAGACAAATTGTAAGCATTTTTCTCTAAGAGTGAGGAACAGAGTTTAAAACATTTTCTTTTAGATAGGAACTTAAAGTATTCAAACTTATTGAGCATGACCCTGTGCCCACGATGGAGAATTTTCTCTTGGTGAGATGTTAACAATTTGTAGAATACAAAACAAAATTGAAACATTGTTTGGCCAAATGCATTATTATTATTTTTTTTCCTTTTGAAATATTTTCCATTCTATCAGGCTCTCTTGGCAAACTTGTATCCATCCTCTTTGTCTCAGCTTATACTTATTCCTCCAGGATGTCTTTAACCACCCACGCAGTAAAACTTATGTGCATAGCATTCTGTACTTGACCCTCATAGTGTTTCTCATACTCAGTTGTAAGTGTCTCTTTACTTGTCTGTATCCCCAACTGTCCCATCTCCTGCTGTTTGCACTCCTGAATAATTTTCTCCCCTTGATTGTGGAGTCTATGACTTGCTTCTAACCAATGGAATATGGCAAACATGATGGGATGCCACCCCTGTGATTTAGGGGACCTTATACTGGGTGGGGCAAATGTAGGCTTACAGTTGAGAGTCTGAAACACTCTATTTTTGTATTATTAGTTATTAATATTTTCTATACGAACAACTGGAAACCTATTTTTCCCACCCTGTATAAACTGTCTCACCAGCAGGCTCACTCTGAAGACTGTCCTTGGTAGCCTTGAAGAACTCAGTTGCCAGGAGTCCTCTGGCCTCAGGGAAATACATTCTGCTAAGGACCCGAGTGAGCTAGGAAGTCCTATCATTGTTCCTGGTTTACAGATATGAATTTGAAGTTAGAGATGCTAAGTTTCTTTTTTTGTTTTTAAAGATTTTATTTACTGATTTTAGAAAAAAGAGAGAGATTGAAAGGTGGGTGGGTGGGGGAGGAGCAGGGAGTACCAACGTGCAGTAATTGCTTCTCATATGAGCCTTGACCGGGAAAGCCTAGGGTTTTGAACTGGCGACCTCAACATTTCAGGCTAATGCTTTATTCACTAAGTGTCTTTTCTTAAGGCATACTGTGAGTGGAACTGGATGTCTGAGTCCCCAGCATGTAGTTCAGGGACTAGCGCATTACGGGTATCCAACAGATGCCTCTCCAATCAGTATGTGAGGTTCAGGCTGGCACCACCCAGAGAGGACATATCACCGTGAGCATTCTGACTCCACCTACGCTTTCTAAAGCAAGCACCTCACTCTGATTGTGTAGCTCGAAGCACCGTCCTTTGATGATTGGTAACCAGATCCATCAATACTTCACATCTTTAAAACATGTGAGAGGCGAGCCTTAGAATTCCTTAGAAGGAATTATATCTGTGCTCTGTCTCCAGTTAAATATTTTCTGGTGAATGTTTCTTTTTCTTAGGGGACAGTCAGCTCATCTGGGTTGAAAGACAGGGCACTGTTCTCTGGTTGAGTGACCACACTGTGCTCTCCATGGTTAGCTTGACATTGTGGGTGGAGACAAGAGTGGTGGAAACATGAGTGGGTGGCACATTTTGCAATTAGGCTTGGAGCTGTAACAGTGATTGCTCAGCCTTAATAGTTTACAATTATCTCTTTTCCTTAAGATCTGAGCACGATTTTTTTAAGTTACTGGATGCTGTGAACAATTTCATTCTATGGAAATATCTTTGAAATATTGCTTGAAATCTTTTTATGACAGATTTTTAAAATGGAGTACTTAAAAATTTAAATTCCTTCCGCCTCTCCTCCCTTTCTTCCTTTCTCCTCTCCTCTCCTCCCTGTCTTCCTTCTTCCCTTCCTCCCTTTCTTCCTTCCTCCCCTCTTCCTTTCCTCCCTTCCTCCTCTCCTCTATTTTTTCCTCTCTTCCATTGTCCCTCTTTTCCATCGTCCCTCTCTTCCATCATCCTTCTCTTCCATCCCCCCTCTCCTTCTCTTATCATTTATTTAATACCTACTAGGTGCCAGAGTTAAAAGGTTATTCAACTCTAACAACATCCCAGATCTCATAGAGCTTATGTATATAAAGCCTGTGCATTGTATACATGTGTATGTGAGGTGGGGGATATTTACAGAAATATACAGGCAAACAAATAATAAACAAAAATATCCATTTTAAATATTATGATGAAGAATAAATAGGCTGATACACTGGAGAGATATTAGCAGATGGATTCCTTGTGTTGAGTGAACAGAAGAGGTCTTTCATGAGGTTTGAAGCTGGGATGAGAAAGCTCCAACCATGCAGAGATCTGGTGGAAGAGAATTTCTGGCAGAGGGAATGGCTCATGCAGAGCTTCTGAGGTGAGAGCGAGCTTGTTGGGTTTTAGGAACAGCTGTGAGGTCACTGTCACTGTGGTGGGAGAGAGGAAGTGGGATAGGGGTACTTGGTTATAGATATGGACAAGGACTAGATCACATAGGGTCTTGCAAGCCATGGTAAAGAGTTTATCATTTATTCTGAATACAGTGGACAGTGATTATATTATTTTAGGCAGAGAAATAACAATGATCTGATTCACTCTTATAAAAAAAGATTACTGGGTGGTAGATTTAAATGTTTATTATGTTAATCTTTTTCTTCTGTTTGAAGTTCTGCAATATTTCATATTTTAAAGATAATTCTTATTACTATATTTAAAGTTAATTCTTAGAGGGTGGTAAGAAAGGTAAGGAGATGATCTAGGAGGCTGCTATTTAATTTCAGGCAATAAAGGTGGCTAGAACTAGGGTGGTCCAGGTGTGAGGAAGAGAAGCAGACAAATTCAGGGTGTTCTTTGAAGATTGAGTTGATAAAACTTGCTGATGGATTGAATGAGGAGCATGAGAGACAAAATAGGAATCAAAGATATGTTTTGCTTTAGCAATTGGTTTGGAAGATGATTCCAGTTGCCAAGATGGGGAAAACTGGGGGAAGCACAGGTTTTGGGAGCACTAGGATGATCAGAAGTTCTCTGATGGCCACCTGAAGCATGAGATTGCTTTAGATCTTCACATGGAGATGCCAGTACTGGACATACTAGGCCAAAGGAGACCTGGGATCATAAGGTTCTCAGTGGTCTTTAAGGCCATAGAGGGAACGAGATCACTAGGTAGAGTTCAGATACAGAAGTAGTCACGAGCAGAGATGGTATTTTGAGGCATCTGAAACATCTTCAATGTAATATGTTAGGTATAATATGAAAACGTAATTTGTACAAGATGTAATCTGAAAATATTTGTGATTTTGTAACATCACAGGTACTATCCTGTGGTTTGTTGTCTATGTTTAAAACTCAAGTACATGCTAAATTTCATTTAGTGATTAACGGAAACAAAGACATTTATAATTCTCTTCAAGTTCACAGACTCTCATTTCAGAACCACTGGTCTAATGTTAAAAGATTGAAAGTGCACTCAGTGGCAGTGGCGTGGATTCTCCTAAATAGTGACTTATTTTACTATACTTGTTTAATCTTGAACGATGTCCTTAAGCTTGTCAACTTTCTAGCTCACCTTTAGAAATCTCATTAGAAGGGCTTAGGAGCAATGAGAGTGGAAGTAGGTGGAGAGGGGAAGGGCGGCTGGATCTTCTTTTCTCTAGTTACTTATGTTGAAGAGCTTCCATATTCAGAAAGATGTCTAATATTAAAACAGATTTGGAATTGAATTTATTAGGACAGCAAATGTTTAAATCTGCCTCTACTCCCATTATTGGATATTCATGATCCTTTTATAGGGAGGAAGGGTAGATATTTGTATGAAAGGTTCTCCTCTTCTTCTTTTGTCCTTTTTATTGCCTTCTTAAAGTTTTAGAATATCTATCATATTCTTCTGTCCCTCTAATTCCATACTGATATACCATACATAATACATAAGGTAACTTGGGAGGTCTTTAAAATATGCCCAATTTATGAATGTGCTGTTAATTTTGGAATTTTCAAGGTAGGTGCTCAAAATTTTTTTCTTTGTTTTAGTTTGGTTTTTAAGTGAGAGGAGGGGAGATAGTGAGGTAGATTCCCACATGCACTCTGACTGGGATCCACCCAGCAACCCCATCTGTGGCCAATGCTCAAATCAATAGAGCTAATTTTAGTGCCTGAGGCTGATGTGCTTGGACCACGCGAGGTCTACTCAGTGCCTGGGGCCACACTCAAATCAATCGAGCCATGGCTGTTGGAGAGGAAGAGAGAAGGAAAGAGAAAGGGTGGGAGGAGTGGAAAAGCAGATGGTCACTTCTCCTGTGTGCCTTGACTGGAATCAAACCCAGGATGTCCATATGCTGGGCCAGCACTCTATCCACTGAGCCATGACCCAGGGCCAAAAAATATGTATTTGACTGCTGGATAGAAATGGTTTCCTTACTCCCCACTGTGCCATGTAAATCCTGAGGCATGTAGTATTCTGAAAGTCTAAACATTTATACCAGCACCCAATATATCACCAATTCCATGATGAACAGCCCTTCATATTTGTTTTGCTGCATTGCACCATAATGAAGTAGTTGGCAAACCACTTCTGGCCAGTTTTTGTACAGCCAGCCAGCTAAGATACTTTCTCTGTTTTCAAAGAGTTGTGAAAGCCAAAGAAAAAAGCAAAGAAAAATATGTAACTAGAACCTTACATGGCTCACAGAACAAGCTACTTATTATTTACCTCTTTGTAGAAAAAGTGCTGATTTCTGCCTGTGGCTCATGTGTACACACATGTACAAACATGTATGCCTAGGAAACTTTCTCAGCCTTCTTCTGTATATGAGAGAGTTTGTCCCCTTGACTACCAGGGTGTACAAATGATCAGATTTGACCAATCCTAGTATGTTATCACCCTAACAACTATGATTGGTCTAAGGGGTGGGCATATCAAACCAGCAGGGGCCCTCAGAGTCCTTCCTATAGAATAGATATATAGATATAGAGAAAAATTCCTTCTCTTTTGCTCGGGTTGCTAAGCTGAGCTGGGATAAGCCTGGTTATGCTGGTGGCCATCATAGAAGAGTCTCTGTGATAGGAGAAGATGGAGCCAATGTGTGGAGAGAAGTAGGCCTGGTAGATGGAGGGTAAGGGCACAGACCAAAGCATTTGGCCTCTTGATACTTGAGGCCAGATCCCATCTTCTCTCTGTATTATCTGAGTCAGCAATTTTCCTTTGTTCATAAGCTTGAGCTGCAATTCTACTACTTGTAAACAAAATACCTCTTCATAATTCAACTATATCACAGCTCTTCCAAAAGTTCTGAAAGAAACCTTACTTTTTCTGTCTTGCCTAATTGGAAAGCTGCAGTAATAATGTATATAGTCACTGATTACGAAGCACTCTTGATGCTCTGAACACAAGGCTGGTTGTTTTACATATATTATTAGTACTGCATTATAGGGGGGAAAAACTCAGAGTGTTTAAGTAATTTAAGGTTTCACAGCTAAGTAGGTGGCAAAACTGAGATACCATCCACATTCTTTGAGACTCCAAAATTGACATAAATCCCATGACCACCATAAGACCTTATCATGCTCTTCTCTCTGAACATAGCACAACAAGAAGACTGTATCGATTTCTTCATTGACACTGTAGAGTTTAATGGAGTGACATCATTTTCTCCTTCTATATAAATATAAAAATTTCACATATATGTTAATATCTTGACTGTTACTGCTTTGGGGAACTCACCATGCCCCATTATTTGGCTGAGAAATACATGCATTTTAAAATGTAGAAGTGATTTCTAACCAGCTGTCTTAGCCCAGATTCCCTGGAGCCTGTGGCAAGGATTATGTGCTGATAACTTCACTGGGATGGGGCAATCCCAGGGCAATGAGAGTGAGGACAAAAGAGGTATGGCAGTGAGCAAGGGAAGCAGTGCAAGGTGATGTGTGACAAGGTTTCACAACAAGTCACAAAGAGACAAAACAGAGCGCTTGGCAGATGTGTCCACTTAGGATGTCTATGGACGTGAATGTACATATTGTGCAGATACATTGTGCCTCAAACCAGTTCACAGGAGGGAAGACAGAGAGAGAATGTATGTGCTAAGCTCCCTCCCATCTCCTGTTTCTTGTTGGTTAGAGTTTGCCCCAAAAGGAGTGAACTCTCCCACGCTTCTAGGTTGTATCATCTTGATCCTTTGGTATCTAAGAGGATGCTCCATCCCATGCCCTGTAGAATCATGTTCATCCTAATTCAGTGTAGCAGTCAGAAACTCCAGGCAAAAGGCTGCTCACCAAGCTGCATGACAGAGGCTAGGGCAAAGCATCCAGCATTCCTGAGGAAGATCACCGATTTCAGATGGTTGGACTACATAGTTCAGAGGGGAGTTGACGGGCTATGGAAGTGGCTGAGGCAGAGCAAGCATCTGGGGACCCAAATGGCAATGGTACAGAGAGATTATGAAAAGGCATAAAGATGTGATGTTATATGACCTTTGAATAACTACTGTACATCATACATTTTCAACTTCTGATATAGTGTCAACAGATCATGAGCACCCAAGGAAATGAATGTTAGCTCACTTTGCATATGCAATACGATAAGCAACTCAAATTTGGTCTTGATCGGATATTATTTTCTTCAGTTCCAACAGAGATGATTTATCTAAGTCTGAACTTTTGCTAAAGCTTAATTTAGGCTGATGCACTAGACATATTGTTTTCATTTTTAATGTGGTGAACTGTTATTATGAATATTAGATCTTTCATCATGGAAACAGCAGCTTCCAATTCTTGAAGACAGCCAGTGAATGGATACTTAAGTAGTGGTTCATCTCTCAGAGTAGATTGGATTGGGGGGAAACATATATATATGATATATATATATATATGATATATATATATATATATATATGTATCATCTCTCCACTGCTAATATGGTTGATGATCGTAAGACTTTCTATTTTCCATCTTTGTCTTCTTATGAGAAAACCCATAAGGTATCCACAGTATCACGTTGGCTTGGCTCTTTGTATCAGGAAAGTTGAAAAAGTCATCGACTGTTTCAAATAACAAAAGTATATTCTCCCTCATGATCCCAGAGGTGAAATCTGAAAAGCAAAGCACTTACAAAGGCACAGTTTGATCTTTCACATAAAGGAGTCTAAAGTTGATAATTCAGTCAGGAACACATTCCTATTGTTTTTATTTTCCCCTTCCTGAGCATTCTTCCAGCTCAGCTGTGTGGGCATCCCTCATGATCCCTAAGCAAGGATTTTTAATGAATCCACAATGAGTTATTCTCAGATTGAACTGTGTGCAACAGATCTTGGGAATTTGTTCATAGCATATATGGTACTCTTTAGGGTCAAGGAAAAAAACCCAAAACTCAATTCTGAGAATAATTTCATTTCTCTTATGAATCAAGGTAGATCAAATTGGTTTAGGATTATTTGCTGAGAAAATATGTTTTTCTGGACTTTCAGTCTCTCAGTTTAATGATCCCTGTAGAGTCAGATGTTTATAGCAGTATTTTGCCCACTGAAAATACAGCCAGAGCTTAATACCTTGATGACTGAAAATTCAGACATTTGTCTGTCCTTAAAGACTGTTGGTGGGGCACGGTGGGCAGAACGCAAAGAGACGTAGTACATGTCTCTATCTTAAAATCACTCTCTGTCTACCTTTAAAAATCTCCTTTAGATTTTTTTTTGAAGGTTGGGCTCTAAAGAAATGCTAACAGTCTTTTTCACAAAGCGCTGCCATTGCCTCCTCCCACTGTAAGTCCTAGCTTAGTGAACCCAAATGCTGCCAGTTCCTTTGGCCTAGACTTAGAAGATAAAAAGGCCAATGGCCAGGAAACCAATTGACATTAGGGATTTAGTTAATAAAACAACTTGCAGGGAATGGTCCGGGGTCAGATCCATTAAGGCTAGTTGTTCACATGTTTTCTCACCTGTCCATCTCCATCTGAAGTGTGGTCACCTTTGCAATGAGGACTTCGGGGCATGTCCAGCATTCGGGTGATAAGGAGTAACTTAGATTTACTAATGTGGAAAAGGAGCAAAGCCAGTTTGAAAAGTTTGAACTGCAAATGGTGAAATAGAGTGTTTTTTTGGGTGAGAGGGGGTGGTAAATCTCTATTTTCTGCAAATATTCCACTTCCAGAGCATTGTAGTTAAAGTCTTATTAGCATTAATAACTATATGCTTTATTTGCAATATTGTACTTGTTAAAATTTTCCATTATGACAAATGAGGTTAACCTTCTGGGTGGTGAAATTTTACCAATATTCCTTTTGTAGAGTGTTGATACAGTCCAGCTTCTTTGAAACCCTATTCAAAACACATTATCCTGATTTGAAGCCTCAAATTATGGCAAATTTTGCCATTCACGAAGGAATGATGTTATTACCAACTTTCTAAAGAAAAAATACGTGGAAAATAGAAGGCAAAAGACATTGCTTTTTTTTTTTTTTTGGAGCACAGAATAAAGGAAGAATGAATTACTAGATTGTTCTTGCCTCTGCTGTGGCAATTTTGCCCCACCATTTGATATTAACTTCATGAAGGGATATCTATAATTCTCTGGAGTCCAGGAGCAATATCCCTTCCCATTCAGGTAATCCATCACTCTGAAGGATGGGCAGATAATAGGAACGTATGTTTCATTTGTCGCTCCCTGCCAGTAGAGGAAATGACAGTCATATTGAAACTCTTTCATATCTTGCTTGATGTCTAGGAGTGGGTTGATTCTTTGCCCAGGTTTCCATTCATCCCAGGGCACAGTCAGCATCCACCTTTTCTGGGATGGAGAGCACAGGAATGGGAGTGTCCTTTGAGCTGTCTTGGGTTGGCATCAGAATGAATCTGTCTAGATCTGTGGTTATCAAGTGATATGTATGCATCGGGTGGAAGGATGGGGAGATGGGACCTAAGTTGTGTATCAGGATCTCTGAGATGGGGAATGCTGTATATTTTGCAAAATCCACCACCACCATCAAAGTTGGAAAACAGTCAGGTTTGAGCAGGTATTGTTACTGGAAAAAAAAAGTTTTCTCCATTGGAGTTCTAGTAGTAAAACATGGGACAGTTAGGAGTATCCTCCTTTTCTCTCCAAACAACTATTGCTGACTAGAGAGGTTTCATTTTCATTCAGCCACATGCCCAGAGTCTAGTCTAGCGTTTTATACATCGCAGAAGTTCCAAAGTTATTTGCTAAATGATGAAAAGAAGTTAGAAATGTAATTTTTGTAATTCTTGTCCCATGATGAAACTTGTCAGGGCCCCTTTCTACCACTTCCTTATATTATATTTGTCTCTTCTCTCTGTCCTACTCATTTAAAAAATATTCTCTGGCTATAGTGACATCAAACTTTGGGAAACTAGCCTTATCTTTGTGGTTGTGGAAGAAAACCTTAGCAGGTAAGGAAGTGGAGGCTCAGGGAGGTGAAGTGTTCTATCCAAGGTGACTCAGTGTCAGGACCAGGATGCAACCTGAGTTCTGTCTGCCTTCTTGGCACCCTGATTTTTCTGTTTCCTTCTGCTGCCAGAGCAGGTTCATATGACATGTACTGAAAAGTGTCGTGATCTGTGAGTCAGGTAAGGCATCTGCTAAACATGTGTTGAAGGGCTCTATGTGTCCTGCTAAGATGAACAAGACATGGTTTTCCTGAGGTTTGGAAAACCACCTCTAGTGTGGGCATTGTCACCAATAACTAAAATGCACGATAGCATCCTCCTAAAGAGTTACAGCCCACTGATGTGGGGCCCCATCGCTGCCTGTGCAGTCAAGGGGGCCTGGAAAAAGAAACAGGAACTTGTTGTAGTGAAATGAATCTCCACATTCAACTATTTGGTGGGACCCTGGGCAGGCCCGTTACATTTTCTAATTCCCTGTCTCTCAAGATAGGAAGGAAGGTGGCATGAGATTTGGAAGCACTTTGAAAACTTTCAGATGATATTCCAAGAAGTATATTTTAAACATCATAGCTTCCTAGGATAGAAGTTGAAGCCTAATCCATTAGAAAATTAGGATGCATAGACTATTTGTAGAAAAGCACCACACTCTGGTGTTATTGTTTGGAAAATTCATAGTCCCCAGTGTGGTTAATATGGCTAACATACATATAGGTTGCTAAGCCATAGTTAGGTAATTTCTAGAAAAATTGGCTAGCAATCAAGGATAGACAGCTATACTAACACAAAGTGGCTAAGGGCATTCCTTATGAATAACTTCGGGCATCGGGTATAGGGGTAGGTCTTTGCTTTAGGTCTAACTTATAGAACATACACTTCCAGGGTAAACTCAGATCTGCCATTTTCACTTTCTTTTTATCATCCAAGGCAATTTATAGGTAGAAAAATTGGAAAATATTCCTGGGCCACAGGCACCAAGGACATTGTAGCTGAGAGAATGTTTTAATAATGGAAAAATACAAAGTTGGGTGCTGAAGTGGGCAGTTTTTGCAGTCTCCATATTACAGAACATAATAATTTAAAAGCGAACCTTTGAAAAATCATGAGCAGCATCCAATCTTATCCTTTTCATGATGTTTGAGAAGTCAAATAATAAAACAACATACGATGTCAGGAGGTGTGTGTGTGTGTGTGTGTAGTTTAGTTAGTTATTTCTAGTATAGGAACATGTTTTCTCTAGGGGACATCTTTTGTGTATGCATGTAAGCCTTGTAATAATATTAATTTATTTATGATAAAGGACAAGACCTGTATCAGTTAGCTATTGCTGCCTAACAAACCACTCCAAAACTTAGTGGCTTAAAACAATAGCTATTTATTACTGTTCATGTTATGCAGGTTGGTTGGATGATTTTTCTGAACTAAGCTAGGCTCTGTGGGATGTATTTGTGCTTCTGTGGTCAGCTGTGAACCAGCTAGGGAAGAGTTGAGATTATTTTGATGTGCATGAAAAATATCGAAAGAGATATATATGCTGGGGTTATATATATATTTTTCCATTTTGAAGAGGAGCCAATTGCACTTTATATGAATCAGGCAATAAAATGAGTGTGGTTTGATTTCTTATTAAAAGGAGACACAGAACAGGCATTTTTTTGTTTGTTTACATAGCCCATCAGAGGACTAGATCACAGCTTTGTGGACGACTTTGAGAAGTGTTATCTTGACAAGTGTCCTCATGAGATCGCCATACTATGTGATCTCTTTTTAGGGTAAGCACTTTTGTTAGTTTGATTGTTTGTTTGCCTGTAAAAGGCAGTGCCTTTGTGAGAGCTTCAAAACCTCAGTGATTATCAGTCATCAATGTTTTTAGGGTGGAAAACTTGGGGAAAGAGTTTTACGCACTGAAAAGTTAAGGGACGCCAAAAAAGGAAGGGAAAAATGAAATTGAATCTGGTTTTGCAATGTTGCCCGAGGGGAGACCCAGTCCAGCCCTGTTAGCCTTAGACTAGCCCTTTTGTAGATGTAAAGTTAAGCGTGTTTAGGATGTGTAATGAGACAAGTTGGATGGATATGATGGAGACTGGTGGGGAAAACATGACAGATGAAGGAAGGAGCTTGGAAGAAAGCAGAGGCTAGTTAACGCAACTAGGGCACTCAGCTCTGGGAACATTTGCAGTTTCATTTCCTTTTCTCTTCTTTTAAAAGGGAATTGTATATTTAATGGGATAGGCTTGAGTATTATACAGAAAAGGGAAATGACTGCTTCTTATAACCTCCTACCAAACCCCTGTGATTGTAATTAGCTTTCATAATTATATTAAATCAGGTTGTAATCCTTAAAAACCCAGCACCCTTTACCTACTAATAGTGCAATCAGTCTAAATACCATTTATAGTTAGTCTAGAACAGAAAACAATATTTAAAACCAAATTTCAATCGCAATTCATGAAAAGAAAACCATCACTCTTATCTTATATTTATAATAAACTCATTCGAGTAGATCCAGGCACAATATAAACAAGTGATGGAAAATCCCTAGGAGGTTTTGGCTCATACATTCTGAGCAGACATGCTCTGGAAAACACAGACATTCTCAGAAAACTGCAGTCTGATGAAAATGCCAGGAGATGTCGGGAGACTGCACTCTTCATTAGCACTTGGCATCTTTCGTTGCTTTTGCAAAGGGAATGGGTCAACACCTTTCAGCTGATCATACGTCCAACTCTTTTTATTATCTGATCCTGTTTCAAATGGACAAAATCTGAGGGCATAAGATAGAGACATGCATGGGACCAGTGAATGTGGATCCTGCAAAGTGACCCAGATTATGACCCATGGAAACTCATTCTTGGTGAAGTGAAAAGGCAGGCTAGATAATTTCCAAGGAGGTCAGGCAGTATGCAAATGGCATCTCTTTTGTTAGAACAGAGTAGTGCAAAGTGAAGGGGCTTTGGAGCTAATGGAACTGTCTGAATTTGGCTTTACTATCAAAAGCTGTGTGACCTTAGGCAAATTACTTAACCATTCTGAGCTTCCACTCCTTTATCAGTAAAATGGAGAAAAACATATCTTTCTGCAAATCTTGCCAAGATATTTAGCTTAAATATACTGCTCACAAAATTTAGGAGATTTTTTTATGGCTTCACATTCATTTTGAAATATCCCCTAATTTTTGTGAGCAGTGTAATATTACTAAGTACCCAGGACACATTATTCCTCCTTCTCTCCTTCCCTCCTTCCCTCCCTCCCTCCCTCCCTCCCTCCTTCCTTCTCTCCCTTCCTCCCTTTCTCCCTTCCTTCCTCCTTTCCTTCCTTCCTCCCTTCCCTCTAACCTTTATCTATTTCTTTCATTCAACAAACATTTATTGAGCACTGGACCGGCTGCTCTCTGGCTTTGTCCATATTCTCTTGGACCCCTTTACAATGTTTTGTGCATAGAACTCCCTGTGTTTTTACTCCCAGAAGCCAGAATCTGTGTCTATTTGTCAAATGGTTGTTTTCAAGATGCCAGGACCCACTCTGCCAGAGAACCAAAGGGCCTGGGAATTCTATCCTCTTGTGGGCTCCATCAATGAGTAATTGATAAGTGGGAAGAAAAATGCCCCAGTCATCATGCCCCCTAACAGGAACGAGTCTGAGCTGTGACCTAGATTCTCAAGAGCTCCTTTGCGGGATTGAGCCAAAATTAGCAACCATCCTTGGGAGTTAATGTCTTAATCTTGCTTAGTCTCCTTCTCTTCCTAGTCTCATTTCCCAAAACCCCTACTAATTTCCTGGGACTACTTCCCAATAAGCCCCTTTGAGATAAATTCTTATCTCATGGTTTACTTTTGGGAAATCCAGCCCAAACCATGTACTCCACATACGCCAAACAGTTCTGGCTATTAGGAATGCGTCCATGGAAAGATAGTCAGACGTAGTCTTCCTCTCATGTTTTATTAACTGAAAATACTGTAGTGAGAACCTATGTTAAAAAGATATTGGATTTTAAACATCCTGCACAATTCTGTCCTTCTTTGGGGGAAAGAATATAGGATTCACAGTTAGAACTTCCACAGCTGTGCTCTGGCTTGTTCACATATTAGCTGTCAAACTTGGGTAGCAGCATTTGACTGACTGAACCTCACTTTTTCCATTTAAAATGAATTTATGAAGCCCTGCCCTGCCAAACTCACATGGTCACTGTAGGGATGACTAAAGTAGAATATTTAAAAGCCTCTATGGCACATAACCCAAAACTTAGTCATTACCTGGAGATATTGCCTGAACAGTCAACAGTGAGGGCTTTGAAAAATGTAGGTACATCATGTCATTTTGTAGAACATGTTACATATTTTATAAGGCACTGCTTTAAAAATTAACTGCAATGTTTTTATCTTGGCTGAATTAAAAAATGTGATATGGTAGGGTCAGTACAACATCACAAGCTTGGTGTGCTTAAAATGAAGGTCAGGCAGACGCATTAACCAGGCAATGCTGTAGGTGACAGCAAAATGTGAATACAGTTCTTAGTTCTGCTAAGTAGAAAGTGTTGACAATGCAAAGAATAATGGGGCAAGTGCCTTGAAGAAGCTCTGCTCCGGATGTGCCCTCCCCCCTTCCCCACAGCCCAGGTGCCAGGGCATTAATAGCTGCCTCGTGTAACTTCATCTTCTGTTGAAGGGTTGCTGATCCTCTTGCCTTCTCTGGTCCTGCAGAAAGATTCCCTTTGATGTCCTCCACCTTGGTATTAGAGAACCATGCTCAACACTTCTGTAGGGATCCCTGTACCTGCATGATATTGCTTCTAGAAGCTAAAGCTCTGAGATGCCTGATTCCAGTTTTCCAGAGTTAATTATGTCCACAGATGATTTTGGTGGTAAAATCCAAAGTGTATTTATCTAAAAGAGGACCTCCCCTGGAGGCCTACAGGGGACTGTTTAAGACCCTGAGGGCAAGACGTGCATTCATACATTACGAGGTATTGGAAACAGATCCCGGAATGTCAACATAAGGCAGACACTACTCTCTGGACTCAGTTCTCTCCTTGGGCCCACATAGTCTTTTATATCTGCTAATCTGTTATTAGCCTCCTATTTTTCTTGTGCCAATACCATGCTGTTTTGATTATTATGGCTGGATACTATAGTTTGATGCCAGGTATAATAGTATGATATCTCCAACTTTATTTTTCTTTCTCAAGGTTACAGAGGCTGTTCAGGGTCTTTTGTGGTTCCATATACATTTTTGGAACATTTGTCCTAGATCTGTGAAATAAGCCATTGGTATTTTAATAGGAATTGCATTATATCTGTAGATTGGTTTTAGTAGTATGGACATTTTAATGATGCTATTTTTTCCTATCCATGAATGCAGTATATGCTTCCACTTATTTGTGTCTTCCTCAGTTTCTTTCTTTAGTATCTTATAATTTTCTGAATACAAGTGTTTTACCTCCTTGGTTAAATTTATTCCTAAGTACCTTACTTATTTTTATTGCAATATTAAATAGTGTTGTTTTCTTAAATTCTCTTTCTGATGGTTCATGATTCGTGTATAAAAATACCACCAATTTCTGAATATTAATTTTGTATACTGCCATTTTGCTGAATTCATTTTTTAGAGCTACTAGTTTTGGGTTAGAGTCTTCAGGGTTTTTATATACAATATCATGTCATCTGAAAATAATGACAGTCTAGTCTATCCTCCTTCTAGTTAGGATGCCTTTTATTTCTTCTCCTTGTCTTATTGCTGTGGCTAGGACTTCAATTTTGAACAACAGTGGTGAAAGGAGACACCCCTGTCTTGTTTCTGTTATTAAGGGAAATGCCTTTAGTTTTTGCGCATTGAGTATGATATTACCTGTGGGTTGGTTTTATACGACCTTTATTATATTGAGGTATTATCCCCCTATTTCCACTTTTCTGAGTGTTTTTAACTTAATTGGATGCTGGATTTTATCAAATGCTTTTTTCCTGCATCTATTGATATAATCATGTGGTTTTTATCCTTCATTATAATTATGTGTGGTGTGTCACATTTATTGATTTGTGGATGTAGTACCAACTTTGCATCCCCAGAATAAATCCCATTTGATCATAGTCTGTGATCTTTTTAATGTATTGCTGGATCTGGTTTGCTAATATTTTGTTGAGTATTTTAGCATCTATGTTCATCAGGGATGTTGGTCTATAATTTTCTTTCTTTGTAGTGTCTTTTTCTGGCTTTGGAATTTGGATAATGCATGCCTTGTAAAAGTGAGCTTGGAAATCTGCCCTCCTCTTGAATTTTTGGAATAGTTTGTGAAGGATAGGTGTTAGTTCTTAAATGTTTGATAAAATTTGCCTGTGAAGCCATCTGGTACAAAACTTGTTTGCTGCAAGTGTTTTTATTACTGCTTTGATTTCTTTAGTTATAATTGGTGTATTTACATTTTCTGATTCTTTTTTATTCACTTTTGGAAGATTGTATGTTTCTAGGAATTTATCCATTTTGCTCAGGTTGCCCAGTTTGTTGTTGGCATATAGTTGTTCATAGTATTACCAATCTTTTGTATTTCTTTGATGTCAGTTGTTACTTCTCTTTTATTTCTGATTTTATTTATTTGGGTCCTTTCTCTTTTTCCTTGATGAGTCTAGTTAAATGTTTGTCAATCTTGTTTATCTTTTCAAAGAACAAGCTCTTGGTTTTTATCTTTTGTATTGGTTTTTTAGCCTCTATGTCATTTATTTTCCCTCTGATCTTTACTGTTTCCTTCCTTCTACTTCCTCTGGGCTCTATTTCTTGTTCTTTTTCTAGTTCTTTTATGTGCAGGGTTAGATTGTTTATTTGAGCTTTTTCTTTCTTCTTAAGGTATGCCTGTAATGCTATGAACTTTCATCTTTAAAACTGCTTTTGCTGTGTCCCCTAGATTTTTGGGTGTTGTATGTTCATTTAAATTTGTTTCCAGGTATCTTTAGATTTATTCCTTGATTTCATTATTAACCCATTCATTAACAACATTAATAACATGTTATTTACCCTCCATGTGTTTGAGTGCTTTCAGTTTTTTTTTTATTGTAACTGATTTCTAGATTTCATACTATTGTGGTCAGAGAAGATACTTGAATGATTTCAATCTTCTAGAGTTAAGACTTATTTCATGTCCTAACATGTGGTCTATCTTTGAGAATATTCTATGTGCACTTGAGAATAATGTATATTCTGCTTTGGGATGAAATGTTCTGTAAATATCAATTAAATCTATCTGACCAACTGTATCATTTAAGGTAGCTGTTGCCTTGTTGATTTTTCTTTTTTGTTTTGTTTTTGGTCTGGAAGATCTAGCCATTGATGTCAGTGGGATATTAAAGTTCCCTATTATGATTGTTGATCTCTACGTTCATGTCCACCAAGATTTAAAAAATATTTTTAGGTGCTCCTATGTTGATTGCATATATATTTACAAGGGTATACCTTTGTTGGATCTATCCCTTTATCATTATGTAATGACCTTTTCATCTCCTGTTATGGCCATTGTTTTGAAGTCTATTTTCTTTAACTTTTTTTTTTTTCATTTGCATGGAGTTTTTCCCATCCCTTCATTTTCAGTGTATGTGTATCTTTTGTTCTGAAGTGGGTCTCTTGTAGACAGCATATATATGGGTTTTGTTTTTTTATCCATGCAGCAGCTACCTTAAGTCTTTTAATTGGAGCATTTAATCTGTTTAAGGTTATTATTGATAGGTACTTATTTATTGCCATTTTGTTCTTTCTACCTAAGTTCTTCCCTCTCTCTATTCATTCTTGTACAGGACCTTTAACATTTCTTGAAATGCTGGTTTGGTAGTAATGAACTCCTTTAACTTTTTTTTTTCTGGAAAGCTCTTTATTTCACCTTCAATTTTAAATGATAGTCTTGATGGACAGATTAGTCTTGTTTGTAGGTCCTTACTTTTCATCACTTGGAATATTTCATGCTAATCCCTCTGTGAATTATTTCTGTTGGGAAATCAGCTGACAGTCTTATGGGAGCTCATTTGTAGGTAACTGTCTCTCTCTTACTATTCAGTTCGGCTAGCCTTAGTGGTTATTCAGGTTGATTGCTCTATAATTTAGCTATAAATCCAGTTTGGCACCAGAAATAGGTGAGTATAGGTTCTACCAACTCTGCAGCCATCTTAGAATCTCACACAGAAGATTTTGTAAAGCAGGGTTCAGAATGGGGGCTTTACTAGCTAGAGCTTGCATGGATGCTGCCATGCTTATCAACAAACTGAGTAGTGAGCTAGACCTTTTGCATTTGCCACTGCAGGTCTACTTCCACTTTGTTACACCCTGCTTCATCCTAGCAGGCTGACTTTTATGGATTTTTTTAAATGAAATCAGAGATTTTGTTCCCCAAGTTCCCACTCAGCCCAGTCACTGTGGGTTAGCTTCCTCTGCTGAAGGCTGAAACTCCTGTTACATGGCCTGTGCCCTTGCTTTTTCAGTTTTAAGTGTGGTAACAGCTCCCTGATGTGCTATCCTCAGTACTGAGTACTGGATTATCTATTGTTAAGTTCCCTTATAGTCCTTTGTTAAACTCACTCCCAGTTGAGTGTTCCTTTTTCCTGCTAGGATCCTGACTGATACAAATAGAAAGAACCCTCACTTTTCTCTTGGGTTCCCTGGTTCCCTTCCCTGGATCTATTTCTAGCTCTCTAATCTGCTTTATGGTTAGACCAACAAAAAGAAGTCAATCAATTTTCAGGGATACCAGAAAGATGATCTGCAAGAAAATTCTTCATCCCCTACTTCTCTTGTAATTTCTTTATTAGGAGATGATATCTTTCATTCTATTTAGAGAGAAGGTTTTAATTTTAGAAATGCCTGAAAGAGGCATCACATTTAGTAGTTTAAGAAATTGAGGAGATTAGAGTTGAGTTCTAGACATTGAGAACATAAAGATTGTCTCTGATCTGAAGGAGTTTATTGTGGAGGGCTAGAACTGCCACTAAATTCTTCCTGGAGAGTATGTTTTGCTAAAGAAATAAGAAGGCTCTGGACTTTTGATAATAGAGACAAGCTTAGGGAGAGTGGGAAAGGGGGAGGGGGACAGTTGTAGTTCCAAAGACAAATAAACTAATTATTTCTCTCTCTTTTTCTCCCTTTTCTTCTAGTTTGAATTCTTTTTAGAACTTGAAGGGACCTTTATCATATTTTTTCTAGCTTCCCCCTGAACAGATTGGAAAATTGAGGGCTTCAGAAATTAAGTGGTTTACCTGAATTGTACAACTGGACCCTTGACCTCTAGTTTTTCAAAGGTCTTGATGAAATTTCACAGCACAACTAGTGAAGGGTGGCACTGTGGCTGAGGTTGGAGTTACCTGTAAAGGAAGGATCACAAATGTCTCATGATGAAAAGGGACCTGGGTAGGAAAGAAAGGCACACATAGGTAAATCTCTGGGTGAGTCAGTATAAAGTGAGGCTTTTATATGACTTATTTATGATAAATGATAAGGAGACAGAGCACTCATGTTTAGTGTCTTGAACTGTGTGTTTTATATCTTTTTGGAATTGGGAAAATTTTAACACAGGACTAGAAGAATTTAGTTGGTACAGTTTCTTTAGAATAGTGTTACTGGCATGAAACGGACAGCACTGTTATTTCAGATCCTTGCTAGGTACCCAGCTACGTACATGTATACAAACTGCATTTTGGTATCTGGCTCCATTTGACCACATCAATAGTGTCCTCATCACTTATCTTTATAGCCGGCTCCCATCTTTAATTATTCTTTCACTTGTCTATCTAACCTCGGTATTCATATTATTAAGGAAGGCTTTGGAGAGAAAGGTGAAAAGCTGACAGCATTGAAATGGGACTCCCAGTCAAAGTCAAAAGCATGCAAAAGGAATATTCCTAGATTGATGCAGCCCTCCAGTGGGTGGACAGCAGTCTGGGAGACAGGCCAGATGAGATAATGTCTTGGATTAAAGCCACGATGATAAGGGAAGGATAAGACATGACCTCTAGGTAGTGTGTTTATTACTTTTAATTTTGTTTAGAGAGGTTTTCTGTCCAAAAGAGGTGAATGTTGGGAGACGGTGCCCCATATTACAGTTCGTATATTGCAGTGTTATGATCAGAACAATCCAATTGATGGATTTATGCCATATGTGCGTGTGTGTGTGTTAGATACACATGTTTATATGCCATTGTTGTAGAGTTTTGCCAGACAATCACAAGACACATAGTTTATGAAATGGTTTCAGTTATAGAACTAATAGGGGCATAATTGCTGTCTCAACTTCCTCCCATTCTTTGGGAGACTCCTCCTTTGATGACAAAGCAATGGAGCCTCACTCTCTTTACCCTAGCACATCAAAAGGCACACTGGGAAGGGATGTATATGTAGGATGATCTAGAGAAGGATCAGGCACCTGGACATTGATTTGACTGGGACATTTTTAGAGGGCACCCATCCTGCAACTTATTAAGTGTTTATAATCCTGTGTAATAAATCGTGTACCTACTAGCATACAGGATTTCTAGGATTTCCATGATTTATATAGAAAATTAAGAATACTTCAAGGCTTTGAGCTAACCCAGAACTTAGCCCAGTCCCACAGGGACCCCAGCTTGGGAGACTGACATACATATTCTCTTCCAACTCCGGTCTCCCAAACTTGAGGTATTCTGCCCAAAGACCAACAACACACAACCATTTTGTGCATTCACGGCTGTCTCCTTAAATGGGTTCTTAATTTCCATAGTCCTTGAAATGTGACAAGCTTTCAAAAGAAGAGATCTCCAAACCATTTCCTTGAGCACACTGACATTTTAAAGGAGTGCTTAGTTGCAACCATTAGTTCCCTAGCAGGGAGCTGGCCAGCAGCCATCACACCCAGCCCCACATTTCCAGCAAGTGCACGTTGTCAGTGAGGACTGAGGAAACATTGTTCTATGGAGGGCCTTGGATTGCTCTGTGTGCTGTAAAGCCTAACAGAACCTGTGAAATGGAAGATGAGTGGGGCTGAAATTATTGTCTTTAAAAAGTCTTGAAAAACTGATGCTAATGGAGGCATTTAGTTCGCTGAGTCAGTTCACAGTCATCACCATAATTTTCCTCTCTGCTATTACCATTTCATGGCTGTTATAAGATCCCATCTTTGGTCAAGTGATTCCAGGGATACCTGCTACTTGCTGAAAACAACAGTCATCATTCCGGAGCCCATGTTCCTTTCCCCTGACTGACTGGATGGATCCTTTCCATTGGGTTGGATTTTTCTAACTTCTCCTTGTCCCCATTTGTCACCCCATCTCTGTTGACCCTTGCTTTCTAAATTAATCCCTCTGCTCGTGTGACTTAGTCTCTCATTGCTAACTCCTCTCACTGTACAACCTCATCTGTTTGAATTTCCTGGTGTCAGTCATTTCTTAGGGACCACAGGAAATAAAATGACTTCTTACATCTATTTCATTTCCTTCTCCTGCAAGATTATTCCACCAACGGGGCCTTTTGAGAAGAGGTTTTGGCCTATTTAAAGGCACACAGTATTCACAGACATGTACAAAGTCCCCAATATTTAATCTTTGAAATTACCCTTTGCATTCAACTCCAGCCAGTGATCTGGAGGTTTGTCAGGCCACTTAAAAGGAGGCCAGCTCATCCTGGGATATGGTCTTTTTAAATACTCAGAGTTGTTATTCGTGTTTCTTGTTCAGTTGCTTATATTTAAGCCTCAGCAGGAGCTGAAGTTGCCTTCCCAAGCCTTCCTATGACTCATGGCAACCTTGAGGAAGTCACTACTGAAACATTACCAAATTTTGAGACCCTGGAAAATGCAGAGTCACACTGCAGCCAGTCACCTGCATGCTAACCTGCCATGTGATCAGCTCCATTTTTTTGTTGCAATGTGGAGCCCAGCTGTTGTCTCACCCTCTACAGAGGAGGAGGAGGGCTGAGAAGACTTGAGTTACAGTTTCCACATTGCTGCCGAGCAACTGGCTGAACGTGGACTAGTGGTTTCTCTGTCCCTCAGTCTCCTCATATGAAAAAGAAGTGCTTGGATGAGCAAGAACATCCTAGAAAGTTTGGGATCTTCTTCCTCCTACATTTCTGCACTGAGTTTATTTTCCTCAGCTATAACATAAATTGTGTTTTCAACTTTGGTCCTCACTTTATTATTTCTTACCCTTTTTCCTATTGTCTTTTCTTTTTTGATGTGATATCTTCCCATTTCAGTTTTTAAAATATTTTTGCTAAGATTTATTCACTTAGTTTTTGAATAGTATTCATATTGTTTTTAGTGTTGGTGAACATTTTTCAAATGTCCTTCCATTAGTTTTATGCTAGGAACTTTTTATTGCAATGTGACGTACATGCAGAAATGTACACAGATAACAAACACAGAGCTTAATGAATTGTCACCAAGTGAACCCCATGTAACCAGAGCCCTGATCCAGAAAGAATTTCACAAGCTTCTCAGAAGCTCCCTTTAGTCCCTGTTCAATTCACTCACCTCCCTCTCTGTAAGGATGAACACTATGCAGATTTCTAACACTATCTATTTGCTTTATCTATATTTAGACTTTAAATGAATGGAATCATACTATATGCATTGTTTGGGATCTGGCTTCTTTCACTCAATTTTGAGATTCATGTATGTTGTGTGGGTAACTGGAATTTATTCTTATTTGCTGTATTAGCAGTTTCATTTTTCAAATGATTTTATTAAACTAGTATAGGAACTTCAGCCCTTTGTTTTTATACTATATGAATGCCGAACTATGTCTCTGGGGAAAGAGTGAATATGCTAGAAATTATAATATTGGAGTGTGTTCTTTTTTTTTTCCTCACCTGTGGCCATGGCAACCATTGGAAATGCTGGAGAGCTTGGCACTTAAAAGGTGCCGCCAGACTGTTTGCTGGTTATTTCAGAAGATCCCAGATCCCAGAGTCTCTTCACAAATTAAGGACAAGTAGATTCCAACAGACCTTACTCCATTTCACTGAGCAAGTACCTATAACATATATGTGCTGTTGCATATTATGTTGTCAGTGTTTTGAGAACAGACAGATGTGAAAGCACATAGTCATCAGACAGTGATCAATAGGTCCAATAGCTCCTGGGCTCCAGGGCAGGGATGGAACACAAGGAGAGGGAAGCACCAATGTAGTCATTGGAAGGCTAGTCTAGTAAGCAAAGAGCAAGCTCAGCCTCAGTGCATACACGCAGACACTCTGAGTTCCAGTTTGAACTCATCTACCATTGGCATTCTGAAAACCAGTTTGAATGGGTCTACCTTTGAAAAAAAACCTAGTCAGTTGATACTTCTAGGCAAAAAGGTTTCAATATGATAAACATTTCCTATTTGTCAAGATTATGTGAGAGATTAAATGCCATTCTGAGATGGGCATTAAAAATACTCATTTTGGGAATTATTCATATGAAGAGAAAAATCAGAAAGGAAAGTCTCAAGTAAGGAGTATAATCTCCAACTATTTCTCCTATATGCCTAGTGACTCCTATACCTATTGTTGAACAAAAATGTTTAACTTCCATGGATGAAGATCTTTTTTAAAGGAAGGTTTTATTGAGCCAGAAATGCTAGCCAACCACTATGCTGTAACCTGAAACCAATAAAATATAATATGGAAAGTAAATCGTAACTGAAACAAAAATAAATGGCAGGGAAAAAAAATGCTAGCCAAAAAAGAAGATAGGCCTTTGGGCTTGAACCCCGAACCGCCAGCAGCATGGCTAGGTGGACAAGACATACGTGGCCATCGCTCTGGAGTTTGCAAGCGTTTTTATATGTCAAGTGGTGGTGGGGGGGGTAAGCTGTCTGAAAACTTTACACTAGCTCTAGACAAAGGGGTGGGAGGAGTTGAGGCAGGGCCAGCTCTGAGACAGGTGCACAGTCCACCAAGAGGAATGTCTGGCCTGTGCATTGCCTGTGGGTAGCAGTCCTGAGAGCCAAGCTGTAAACAAGAAGTGGAGATTCCTGGAGTTCAAGGGTGTCTGGCTAGGTTAATTGTGGAAATAGCCACCTGCAAATTAACTTGCACTTCTTTGTTTGAAAATGTCTTGGGATGATGTGGTTTGCAAAACCATGCAGGTTTCAAGTGTACAACTCAGTGTAACACCATCTACACCCCACATCATGCCCCCTCTGCCCACAGATGGCATGTGAGCAGCCATTTGCTAGCTGGCCCACGACCATTAACAGGGTAACACTTCTCTTTATCTTACTCGCTGGCCACGGTAATTGTATTTAGAACATTTCAGAATTTTTTTGTTGACAAAGTGGGACCCTAGAATTTTTTTTAGTGCTTTTTTCACCTTTCTGCTAAGGGACAACCAGTTGTTACTTTTTGCCTCTAGGACTTTTGGCAATCTTCAAACTGAATAAAAAAGGCAGATGTCCTCCCGGTATATAAAAGAGCCTGGATATTTTCTTCTTCCTTCTTGGTTATGGTCAAAAAGTTTTCCTTTCACTCACTTCCTTCTCCCCATCAGGATTTAGGGTGGAGGCAGCATTCTTAGCCAAAGTGGAATAAGTGGATAACCACAATCCTTTTAAAATGTCATATGCTTAAAAGAAGTGTCAGCAGTTCCATGTCCTTCAGGGTTCATCTGTCTGGCACTTGAGGCAGTCATTTAAAAATGTGTTGAGGCTAATGTGAGTTGAGGTTGTCTGTGTCATAGATAAGTTAATGCTTCAGGCTCAGAGGGGGTTTTCAACAAGCTGATCTTAATTTTTTTTTTTTGTATTTTTCCAAAGCTGGAAACGGGGAGGCAGTCAGATAGACTCCCACATGCACCTGACCGGGATCCACCCAGAATGCCCACCAGGGGGCGGTGCTCTGCCCATCCAGGGCGTCGCTCTGTTGCAACCAGAGTCATTCTAGCGCCTGAGGCAGAGGCCACAGAGCCATCCTCAGTGCCCGGGCCAACCTTGCTCCAATGGAGCCTTGGCTGCGGGAGGGGAAGAGAGAGACAGAGGAAGGAGAGGGGGAGGGGTGGAGAAGCAGATGGGCACTTCTTCTGTGTGCCCTGGCCGGGAATCGAACCTGGGACTCCTGCACGCCAGGCCGACGCTCTATCACTGAGCCAATCAGCCATGGCTTAATTTTTTTTTAACAGGTGAACACTGGAAACATGACTATGGTTTTGGTATCCTATAGTATGACACTGCTGGGAAGCTGTGACAAAGGATCAGACGAGAATAATTGATTGATTGATTTGGCAAGTAAAAAAGTGGGATGGAGCAGGAGATACTAGGATTTTGAAAATTAGTGTTTGGTTCAGTTTAAGGACTATGTTGCAATTAAATCCTGTATTTGTGATTATTACAGAGTCATGCATTTCCCCCCTTTTCCTGTTTTCTTTAACATGCATTTATTCTTTCATTTTATTTACAACTTTGGAGATTTTTTGTTTTGGTAATAGGTGTTATTTTTACTACTGTTACTATTACTAACGAATGTGTATTAAATTATTAGTACATGTCAAATACTATTTTAAGTGCTTTACATATATTATTCTATACAATCCTCACAATAACCTGATGAGACAGGTATTATTATGTCCAACTGACAGAGGAGGAAACTGAGGCTTGAAGATATTAAGTGACTTGCCCAATATCACCCAGCTACGAAGTGATAGAGACAGTATTTGAACCCAAGCAATATTACAATAGAAATACTATTAACTACCAATCTATCTTATATCATGAGTGTAATTTTTGAAGATTATTTGCAAATGAATCCATATTCAAACTTATTTTAGTTTGTATTTATTACTTTGAATTTTCACCTTCAAATATACTTTTATGGATTGTACTTATGTATTCATTGCCTTACATGTCACTGAAAAGCCATATCCCAGTTATCCCCCCACACAAACCAAGAATTTAAGAAGTATCATTATGTGTGAAGCACTTTACTGTCCCCCCCACTGATATTAAAAATAACAAATAGATCTGTTCTCTGTTGGCTCAGGAGTTATGATTGCATGTCAAATAATTTGGAAATCAATGTGTTATGTTCAACAAGAAGTACAGATAAAAAAGTAAAAAAATTAGAAAAAAGTAGCATTTAGTTTGAAAATTAGGGTGGCTAGGAATTTGACATGAAAAGAAATGGTGTTCACTCATATATCTGTAGGCACAGTTCTTTGTAGAGAATGGAAAAGCATACTCATGGAGCTGCAACCAATTGATCTGATCGGAATATAGACTGTGTCGGTGGTGCGCTTGAACTGGACATGCTCCTACAGGCTGAGTGTTAACTATTCAGGACTTTTTGTGAGCCGATTTAAAATCGTTAGCAGCTTGAATTTGCTGATGGTGAAAGTATTAACACTATGAAACTGAGAAATACTCTTGATAGGTGGTTGGTCTTTCTCATCACCGATTATGTTTCAGAGAGAAGAGATGGAAAAGATTGGAAAGGTTGTTGAGAGCAGTGTTCGAATGGCCCTGAATTCCAGCCCAAGGTCTATAGGTATTATCAGTAGATAAGAGTGGTTATAGGTCATTTAATAAGACATCCAAGTAACTATCAAGAAGAATAGTAATACTTAGATGTGATTCATTGACTCTTAGCATCTCAGGCATGAAAGAGACTTTGTTTCAAATAATCATCTAAAAAGCTGTGGTATGTATACACAATGGAATATACTTGGCCGTGAAAAAGAAGGAAATCTTACCGTTTGTGACAGCAGGGATGGACCTGGAGATTATTATGCTAAGTGAAATAAGCCAGGCAGAGAAAGACAAATATCATATGATCCCCCTTATATGTGGAATCTAATGAACAAAGTGAACTGAAGAACAGAATAGAGGCAGGGCCACAAGGGATCAGAGGGACAACTGTCAGAGGGAAGGGGGAAGAGGGGATTAGTGAGATTATATATACATAACACAGAGATACAGGTAACAGGACAGCAAATCCTAGAGGAAAAGGGGGAGGGAGTTAGGGACAGGGAAGCAAAGGTGGTATAAAAAGGGACACAGGGGTGGGGGGTGAAGGAGTTACATTGAGTGGGATACTTGAATCCATGTAAACACAATAAATTAAAATGAATAAAAATTAAAAAATATATGTTCAGCACCAAAAAAATATAATACTCATCTAATGTTAGAATTGTGACTCGGCTTTCATTTTCCCTGAATCCTTTAAGTTCTACAATTAGTCAGGTGATTTGATTTTCAAAATGTCAGGATCTGAATATGCATGCATTTTCTCTGCATATAGGTATTCTCTTAAGTCTGGGTGATGAAAACTAGTTTGAGAACTAATCCTAAGCAGTGGGGTACAACTGTGTTGCCAACATCGGTGCCATCCTTCTGACTGCAGATGGTTCTAGATTACAAGACAGACCCATATCAGATTTTTAAAAAGTGGAATTTGTTGTGAAGCTCTTCTGAAAAATTCGATACAAGAAAACTTCAACCATCAAAATAAAAAATTGGATTGTTCACATTTAAAAATTATTTTGTTGTGCTAAAGCTTTTTAGTTTGATGTAGTCCCATCTATTTATTTTTGCTTTTACTTTACTTGCCTTTAGGGTCAAGTTCACAAAAACCCCTCTGAGACCAAGGTCCATAGGTTTAGTGCCTATGTTTTCTTCTATGTATTTTATTAGTTTCAGGTCTTATAGTCAAGTCTTTAATCCATTTTGAGTTAATTTTTATTTGTGGTGTCAGATAAGAGTCTAGTTTCATTCTTTTGCATGTGGCATTCCAATTTTCCCAGAACCATTTATCGAAGACTTTCCTTTCCCTATTCTAAGTTTTTGGCTCCTTTGTGGAAAATTATTGACCATATACATGTGGGTTTATTTCTGGGCTCTCAAGTTTATTTATTCTATTGTACTGTGTGTCTATTTTTCTTTGTTATAGGATTCTCTGGCATAAGTAAGATGTGATTTAAAATTTTATTTATAATGTATACAAAGGTTGTTAAAACATACATTTGGATGTTTTGAGGAGCACCTGCACTGGAAACTTGGCACCCTTTTCTCCTCTGTTTTCTTGCAATTTATATCTTTACTAACATGACTCGTGTATAATAAAAATCAACTAGGCTATTTTTTATTATGATCAGATCATTATATATATATATACTATAAAAATATATAAATTATCAAAATATTTACATTTGTTCAGCCTCTTCCTGAATCAGGTATATAAATATGCTTTAGAACAATTTTTAACAGGATTTTTAAAAAAGCGGTTGAGGTGAATTCTTGGCTAATCAGACATTATACTATATATTGTAAGGGCAAAGGAATTTTCAGTTAGAAGATCTGACTTCTTATCATTTGCTGGTGGTATAATATTAGGTAAATAACAGAGTCTCTCCAGGCTTTTGTTTTGTCATTTGTGAAGCTGGGATAGCAGTTATGTCTGGCTTGCCTTCTTGAGTGGCGGCGAGAATCAAATAACATATGAATACTTGAAAAATGTACACATTCTAGTTCCTATTAACCAGAAATGTAAATTCTTTGGTAGATTCCCATTCCAGAATCATTTGAGTTAACTGGTGTTTGATCCCACTTAGCTTCTTGTCTTTGCAGTCTGGTAAGGTATTCTTGTGTCATCCTGTCTCTGAAAAAACCTAACCATTAACTTTGGAATCATAGAATTTCTTATTCATGAAAAATTCGTATTTTCACATGCTGTATTATGCTCTGCACCTGTATTTCTTATGGTTGTAGTCAGTTAATTCTTTCATGCAGCATCTAAATTTGTATAAGTATGTAAAGAAAAGAGAAAGCAAAGGAGAGAGGGAAATACTTTTCATAGATGAGGAAACAGAAGTAGCAGATGAATGATACTATTTTTCTCTGGAAGGTAATCTATGTCTGCATATGTCAGGCACTAGATTAGTCACAAATATGTTGAGAGATACCCTAGGTTTAACTTGCGAGGATTTCCAAATTTTATTTACATCTTGGGGCATGAGAAGATGCAGTCATCTGAAAAGCTCTGTTAGAGTTTGTTTAGGCTACTGACTGAGATTGTCCAAGGTTTGAGTTGTTAAAACACCATGTTGGTGAGGCCAGTGCTAGGTTGTAAATTCTGAGACTTTATTCTAAATATCATTACAGACTTTGATCTTAATCTTGGGAAGCTGCCTTGTAACTATGTTTCATTGCTCTGAAAGAGAAGCTAAAATATAGCAGAAAAGAGAAAAAGTATGTAGCCATCTTGAGGTTGTATTAGAACCTAACTAGGATGGTTCAGGAGCCTTGTACTTTTATGTAAAGAACAGTTAGAACAGAACACAGAAGTGATCTTTAAGAAAACTAGTATAGCAGCTTGAGCCTAGGAGAGAAAACTGACAAAGGGAACACTTGAGTTGTCTCAAGTAAGATTTGGTCCATAGGGAGGCTGAGAGGTGTAACGGAACAAACCCAGCAGGAACTACAGCACTGTAGACCTAGAACATTCTCATTTTTCAAACAAGGGAACTAAGAAAAGTTAAATGGTTTGCCAGTAGCTGGAGTCATTGACGGTACTTTTCCAATTTTAGGTGATTACTTTTCTATAGAATGCTAGAATTGGTTTCCTTTGTCATTCTCACTCATGGTTTGTGTCACTGCCGTCTGATTTGCTCCATTTTTGTGTGTTCAGGTGAACTTTAAAAAAAAATCCAAGGCAACTAGAGTTTACTTCCCACATATTTATTGAAGGCCTCCTTTTTGACAGGTCCTGTGCTAGTCACAAGTAACATAATGCTGAACAAGACATTGTCACACGAGCATACTACAGTTATGACCAGTCATCACAAACCATTTTTCTTTTTTTTTTTTTAATTTCTTTTTTTAAATGGAATGAAGTGACATCTTTTTTTTTAAACTTTTTATTTATTCATTTTTTTTTAGAGAGAAGAGGGAGAGAGAGAGACAGAGAGGAGAGACAGAGAAAGAGAAGGGGGGGAGGAGCTGGAAGCATCAACTCCCATATGTGCCTTGACCAGGCAAGCCCAGGGTTTTAAACCGGCAACCTCAGCATTTCCAGGTCGACGCTTTATCCACTGCGCCACCACAGGTCAGGCACAAACCATTTTTCACTGAGAGTTTATTCAATTATGTAAACTCAATGGAAACCAAATTTTGGGACTATGCAAGGATCTGATCACCTGCAGTGTACCATTCCTCCCATTCAAACAGAAAAAGCATATTATGTTGCTCAGTAATGGAGAAGGTCAACTGTTTCCTTTAATTCCTTCCTGAGGTTTCCTAAGGGGGTAAAAGAGATACTCAGTTTTCAATTTTATGAATTTATGTCCTTGAGGTTTAGATGTTAAATGAATTAATTTTCTGTGGGACTTCCCTAGAGATTTGATTAGCTCAAGCGCATGTACCAAGTAGATTTAAGAATCTCAAAACATAATGAAACTGTCCTATTCCTGGCCATGCCACTTGACTCCGCCATCATGCCTGCCTGGCCTAAAAGTAGTTTAGCCAAGAAGAGCCCTGAAATGCTTGGTAAGGTTGTTGCAAGTCTAAAACATCTTGACATTTGAAACCTTTGGAAAGTGTAAGGGTGACAGAAAATTATCTTGAAGGCAGCAAAGAAACTGTCTAGACATTAAGTCTTCAAGTAAATCTTTCAATTTTCACCTGGTTTTTTACTAGAAAGGACAATTGCTTGAAATAATCGAAAAGCATTTTTTCCAGAATTTGTGCTTTCATAATTACCAATGGTAGACACCATCCCAGCTTTCCTACAAGAATCTCATGGCACCAGATTGCATTAAACTACCACTCTGTGCACACCTCCTAATTTGAGGTGTGAAGCTTCCAGAGTTATTCCAACTTGTGTTTAAAGGGTTGCTGTTTGGACCAACAAGGTTTTGGATCAATATGATTTGCCTTTTGCAGCATATCAATAGTTACTTTTCATTAATAAGGCAGCTCTCATTTACTTTCAGGTACTGTCAAGTGACTATCATTGATCGAAGTCCATTGTGCTGTCCAGTGGTGATATTTTCCAAAGAAAAGGAGGTATTTTTGAAGAACTTAGTAATTAATTGGGCAGCCTAGCTGTGGTCTCTTTGAACTGTCCACATGTTATAATAACTGCATGTTGTCTAAAGAGTCTCAACGAAGGCTCAGATCCAAAGGGAATATTTCCCATTCTCATACTGCCAAGAGGGAAAGGTGTGGGTGCCCTTGGTTTAAAAAATAGTTTACTAGACATTTTATGATTATAAAAGGCACTGATTTACAATGTAGTAAGTATAAAAGATATGAGTACAAAAATTAAAATATTCATAATCCTACTATCTGAAGGCAAACATTAACATTTTGTTCTATTTCCTTTCACTTTCAAGCATGTTTTTTACCTAATTGCGATTGTCCCATCAATCTAATTTTGTCACCTGCATTTTTTTGGGGTGTTATGAAGATTTAAGTCCATTGATAAGTGTTTCTAGAGACTTAGAGTCACTTCCTCTTCCTGGTACAAAATGGAGATTCCCTTGTATGTGTCTGTTACAAAAGGGTAACTTCTACTGGGATCTCAGAGCTTATCCTATGTGTGCTGTGCCTTAAAATAGTAAGCTTAAAATGACCCTTATGCCAAAGAGGCACATTCTGGGGATGATAAATTCTGCTCCCCTTCAGTTCTGCCTTTAAAAGTTCCCCAAGAAGTTTCATAGTCCAGAATCTAAATTAATAGACTGACTGCTTCTTATTTCCCTGAACCAGTCTCTTAGCTTTGAGACTAGGTCAGTTCAACTAAACTCTGTGTCTCATTTCAGGGGGCAATAATGCAGGTGGGATCCTCAAATTAGACCTATATGTTATAAGCAATCAGGTATTTAGTAAGACATTTCTACGGAAACAAAAGAAAAAGTTAATCATTGGAGCAGCCAGAGAGAGATTTCTAGACATAGGCTCAAACATCTTTTGCAGTTTGAATGTCTAAGGATGTCAGTGAGTCTTTAGTTAATCTTTCTGAGTGGCGCACACAAAATTAGGCACAAAGATAGTCTAAACAGAAGCTGTTGTAATTTTTCTGATGTTTCCATTGGTTCACATTGAGTTGGCAGGGTTTTGGGGGAAAGGGCGGCTTTTGTTCTTAGTGATTCCAAGCCAAAAGGATAAGAGAAAATGGGCGATGTTAATTTGGAAAGTTGTAGTCTGAAATTGGAGAAAACTGGAATTTGGCATGTAGTCCAGTGTACAGGTAAATAACCAAATCTCAAAGGCAATTAGCTGAACTAGAATCATATTCACAAATGTGTATTATAGAGTCCACTGAAACAATCTTTTCCCTACAGCCCCCCCCCTGCTCTCTCAGATCAAACAAAGACTAATTTGTTTGCAAAGTAAGTCTAGACTCAATAAACTTAGCCTGATTATTTACATAAGTGCAGCAAGAATAGAGACTGATTATATAGGCACTCTTATATCTTCTTTGCTGCAACTTTTCATAAAGAATCTCAGATTGGACTTTTAAGAGGAACCTAAGCCAAGGATTCACCATCAGATTTGCCTGTAATACCTATAGATTTGGGTAAATTTTTTTCCTTTTCTGGGTCCCCAAAGTATTCTGAGGTTCCTCTGCTTGCCAGGAAGTGAGCTTCCTCACTATCTGGTTAGGCTGCCAGGAACCCTGGAAGTGAAGTACTTAATGGTTTTTTGAAGTGGTTTAACTGGCTCCATAACTTAGTTCCTTAATGCTGTCTGGTCATATCTGAGTCTATGTACATCATTCTCAAACAAGACATTTCAGTCAAAGCCTTGATAATTAACTAATGTTTCCAGTGATCCTGTTACCCAGAGAACAAATTAGTATTGAATTTATATAAATAATATTGTAGTAACTATATATGGTGCCAGGTGGGTACTAGAAATATCAGAGGGACTGCTTTATAAAGTTTATGATTGTCTAACCACTGTGATGTACACCTGAACTAATACAAAACAATATTGAATGTAAACTGTAATTGAAAAAAAATACTGCCACGAAAATAAGAATACTTACTAACAGTTTCCAAATCCTGATGGGATCAGGAAAGGAGAAAATGTAATTGTTTTATCTTTGTTCACAGAATTATACTTTACCAAATTGTTGTAAGTCATACATACCTCAAGAGAAAAGATTTCCTTAAACCCAGAAAAAAAAATTAACCAACATGTTTTAAAGAAAAAGGCAAGAAATTTTTATAATTATACCTACCAGTTCCTTCAGTCACATGTAATTAATTCTTGTCAGAGTTTTTCCCATCAATGTCTCTGAAGATGAAGCACTTTTGCAAGAGCATCAGTAAAACAGTAACTGCTTGTAAATGATGGAAGACTTTAACGTGACCATGGTCAGATTAAAGGTCTAATGCGATTTTCTTATTGGAAAAGAAATTGTCATTTCTGTGACATACATTTTTTTGTGGTTTTAGTTCAGTTTGCTACTTTTGCCTTCCTAGGTTTTTCAAATTTTTCAATTAGTTAACACACAATATTATTAGTTTCATGTGTACAACATAGAGATTAGACATTTGCATACCTTTTGAAGTGATCACCCCAGTAAGTCTAGTACCCACCTTACATAGCTATTACAATATTACTAAATTTCCTATGCTGAACTTTACATCCCTATGACTATTATTATAACTGGACATTCTATTACTTAACTCATATCAACTTTTTCACCTTTCCCACCAATCCTCCTCCTATCTGGTGACCATAAATATTCTATGAATCTAGGAGTTTGGTTATGTTATGTTTGTTTGTTTTTTTGATTCCACAAAAAAGTGAAATCATATGGTATTTGTCTCTGTCAGTACCCTCTAGGCCCATTCATGCTGTCACAAGATCCCATTCTTTTTTATAGCAGAGTAATATTCCATTATATAAATGTACCACAGCTTTATCCATTCTTCTATCAGTAGACACTAGTTGGATCTCTAGCCTAAGACTGGTTGCTGCTTATGCTGGGCTTGGGGTAACCTAATGGGAGTCATAGTGCTAGTTGAGACTGGTTACCACTTGTGCTTGGGGCCCTTTGCAAGAGCAACAAGGCATTCTGAGGCTGGCTGCTACTGTTTGGGGTTTGTGGACCTTTGCAGTATTTGAGGAAAGTCTGCAGCACAAGCCCAGGCAGGCTGCTTATATGGAGGAGCCACTGGAAGGGGCTTGGGCAGCGCTAGCAAGCTGTGTTGGTTGGGGTCTTGGGGAAGCAGCAGAGCTGGGTGAATGGTGCTAGCCAGGTTAGTGGAGAACACAGATTTGGTACCTGGCTGAGCTTGCCAGCTGGGAAGGGGAGAGCTCAACAAAGGGACCTGCTAACACTTCCAGGTATACCCAAGCAACTAGTTCACACAAGTATTTCTTCTGGTAATCTGAATTTGGAAAGGAAAGAAGAAGGTGAAATTTTTTACCTTCCTCTCTCAACTATGTTCTATAGAGAGATGGAGGAGAGCTGATTTAGGTAACAGATTCTGAGCCTTCACCAGCTCCTGCAGGGTTCCCATCTGCAGGCGATAGAGGGAGCACATTGTCTCAGGTAGTCACCAAACTAGGGGGGAGGAAAGATAATTTTCTCTTTACTGTTCTGGCTGGGATTCCCCTGTAATAAAAAAGATGTTTATTAAGAGGAGAAAACAGAAGATTCTTAACATTTAGCCCTCCTGTATACATGGGAGAGAGACACAGGAAAACTGAGTCACTCCTCTGCATCTTTACATAAAACTATAAACACATATTTCCTTCTTCTAATTTTAATGACTGCATAATCTTTTGTCTTACAGATATACCACAATATGTTTAAGATATCCCTTTCATTATTGGATATATTCATGGTGTGTTTAAAAAAAACTAGTGAAACTGTAAATATCTTTGTTCACAAGTAATCTTTCGGCAGCAACTCCTGCCAGTGATAGTGAGATGATCAGTGTGGCCACATGAATGTTAAATTTTTTTTTCTAGTGGCTGTAATCATACCACTATTCTCAGCACCATCTCCATTCAACTGATAATGTTGACTTACTGAATTTACAGTGAAAAATAGAATAAAGAAATAAAAGGGAATCACTCTAATCAAGTTGCTAAATTACCAACGTCAAGTAGGTTAAGGTATGAGAAAACAATTCTGTTCTAGATTGAGCTAGCCTGGGGATTTTTCAACTTTCCAGTTCTGCATCATCAACCCTCCATTTACCTTCTGAAGAACTAAAGACAGAATGTTCGAGTATCCAGCTCACCTATGTCCAGTATCCAGACCACCAGCCATTTGCAGGTATACTGTCTTGGACCAATCCAGAGCCAAGAAGACAGGACTGATTCTTCTCAAAAAAGTACCTTTTACTGTAAGAACCCTCAGCCTTTCTCTCTCTGGGTATTGCCTAGTTATTTTTCTGGTTTGCAAACCCTAAGACCCTTGAATAAACCTTTATCACTTTTTTTCTAGCCAGAGCCTTCTGGATCATTTATGCTTAGTTGACAAAAGATAAGACATACATAAAGCTACAACCAATTTATAATAAAACTAGAATACTGGATCAAATACTTACTGAATTTCCCTTTGTCTGCTGGGTAACTTGACAGCTTTGTCTCCTATCTCTGAAGGTAATTTTGGCTCAAAGCTAAAGAACTGCCAACAGTGGTGTACACCTACCAATGTCTTTATTCATAGCTCTGCTTCTTCATTTCAATGTTTAAGATGTTATTTTTAAGATGACATTAAAAAATAATTCTAAAAATAGAATTGTCATATTTTCTATTTGACTTGTTTTTACTACTTCTAAACATAGTTATATTTTTTGAGTATATTCAAAACTGAGTTGCTTATTGAGAAGCTAAATCCAGCTTTTTAGTTATTTACAACTCTGCTAAGCTCAATTTCACTTTTTCTGATTGACCAATTTGACATTAAATGGATATCTGAGATTTGTCTTGGAACTCTGCTCTTCTTTGCTTCATTTCCCTGTAGTCATAGATCTCTTTGAAAGTCATCTGGGAACAACAAAAAAACACTTCCATTGAGTTTTTAATACAATTCTTTGTTACTATAATTACAGTAAAAAATCCCTATCTTCTTCCAGTTAATATGCTCATGGCCAAAAAACCCCCACAAAAAAACATTTAATAAATTTGATGACCGCCTTCTTAAGTAGGAAAGAAGCCATCATTAGAATTTATTGGAGTGAACAAAAGTAATATTGACCATAAAATTGTGTGTATGAGGGGATATGAAATAAATTATAACATAGGGAAGATAAAATTTGTTAATCAGCTTTATTTATTATACTTATGTATAAAACATAATACTATATGCTTATATTTAAGAATACTTTAGGCCATGGCTGGTTGGTTCATTGGTAGAGGGTCGGCCTGGTGTGTGGATGTCCCAGGTTTGATTCCTGGTCAGGGCATGTAGGAGAAGCACCCATCTACTTCTTCACCCCTCCCCCTATTGCTTCTCTCTCTTCTCCTGCTCTCCTGCAGCCATGGCTCGATTAGAGTGAGTTGGCCCTGGGCACTGAGGATGGCTCCACTTCAGGTGCTAAAAAATGGCTCCAGGCCTGACCTGTGGTGGCGCAGTGGATAAAGCATCAACCTGGAAACGCTGAGGTTGCCGGTTTAAAACCCTGGGCTTGCCTGGTCAAGGCACATATGGGAGTTGATGCTTCCTGCTCCTCGCCCCTTCTCTCTCTCCTCTCTATAATGAATAAATAAATAAATAAAAAATGGCTCCAGTTGCAACAAAGTAAGGACCCCAGATGGGCAGAGCATCACCCCCTGGCAGGCTTGATGGGTGGATCCCAGTCAGAGTGCATGCAGGAATCTGTCTCTACCTCCCCTCCTCTTTCTAAAATAAATAAATTAATTAAATAAATTAAATATTAAAAAAATATTTTAGGTAATTTTTTTTTTGTTGTAGTACATACAAAAATCATCTTGCTATAAAGCACTTAGAAATGTTGGAAAAGGGGGAGGCAATATCCTTTTAAATGAATAGTTGAGCTTGTAACACTCTAGGAGAAAGCTTCAAGAGGCAAAATATCCAAAAGAAAACTGAAAACCTGAGTCTAAGTACCTGAATTGAGGCTGAAGGTGCCTTGATTAAGATGAGATGGATGCTGGTCTTAGTAACCTAGGAAATTGGATGTTAGTGCCTTCTTGCAGATAGGAGACAAGGCTTTGGGCTTTTATGTCATGACAGTTGACTAAAATACACACAAAAATTGGGACTCTCAAAGGACAATATCCTAATAAGTTAAAGGTTGGGGAAAAAGGAGACAATATAAGCTTGCTGGCCTGGCCTGAGTAAGAAAAAGTCTAAGTTTTTTGGGAATCACCAAATTTTCCTCCATAGTGATTTTTTCTTCCATTGCCATCACCAATATATCAGAGTTAGTTTTAAAATTTATGTTACTCTATTAATTAAGGAGCCACCAGACTATAAAATCCTTCTATAGTCACAGTAACTGACAGAATGTGGAGCTAGGGGAAAAAAGACCCAAATTTGTGAGTTTAGTCAAGATTTTTGAGGACTAAATGTACAGGTCAGCAGCACCCCTTAAATGATGCCTTTTAAAAGCTTGTTAAGTGCACAGAATGGCAGATTTAAAATTATATATTCAATAACTATCAAAATTCCAACTACTGTAATTTTTTTTCCAGAAATTGGCAAGCTGATTCTGAAATTCTTAAGGAAATAAAGGGACTTAGAGAAGCTAAAAACAATCTTCAAAGGAAACAATATTGGAAGATTGGCAATTTCAAATCTTACTGCTAACCTAAATAAAGACAGTATAGTTCTGGCATAAAGATAAACCTAAATCAGTGGAACCCAGAAATAAACCCATACATCTGGGGTCAATTGATTTTTGACAAGGGCACCAAGACCATTCAAGGGGGGAAGAATAATTTTTTTCAACAAATGGTGATGGATATCCACAGGCAAAAGAATGAAGCTAGATACCTACTTCATACTATATAAAAAATGAACTGAAATGGATCAAAGACTATAAGAAAACACAAATCTTTATAACCTTGAAATAGGCAACCATTTCTTTGCTATGACACCCAATCAACCAAAGGAAAAACAGTCAACTTGGAATTCATTAAAATTAAAAGCTTTTGTTCTTCAAAGGAGATGATCAAGAAGGTGAAAAGGCCAATAGCATCAAAAACAATAAAATACTTAGGAATAAATTTAACTAAGGAAGTGAAAGATCTGTACACTGGATTAAAAAATGAAAAAGATACATATAAATGAAAGATATCCTTTCTTCATGGACCGAAAAATCAGTATTGTTAAAATGCCCATACTATCCCATACCATTTATCGATTCAATGCAATTCTTATCAACATTCTAATGGTATATTTTAAAGAAATAGAAAAAACATCCTAAAATTTGTACAGAACTACAAAAGACTCTGAATGGCCAAAACAGTGATAAGAACAAAGTTAGAAGCATCACACTTTATCAAACTATACTACATATCTGTAGTAGTAAAAAAATATGGTACTGGTATAAAAATGGACACAGATCAAAGGAATAGAATTGAGAGCCCCCAAATCTATACATACAGTGACAGTATTTGACAAGGGAACCAAGAATACTCAATGTGAAAAAGATAGGGTTTTCAAAAACTGATGCTTGGAGAACTGGAGATCCACATGCATTACATAAAACTGGATTCCTATCTTAGACCCTTACAAAAATAAAAAATGGATGAAAGCCCTAAATGTAAGGCACAAAACCCCAAACTCCTGAAGAAAACATAGGATAAAAGTTCCTTGACGTGGGTCTGGCCAATAATGTTTTGAATATGACACGTAAAGGACAAGTAACAAAACAAACAAGTAGGACTATATCAAACAAAGTCTGCACATCAAAAGAAAGAGTTAACAAAATCAAAAGTCAACCTATGGAATGGGAGGAAATAATTTGCAAACCATCTATATCTGATAAGGGCTAATGTCTAAAATATATAAAGAAAACATAACTCAATAGCAAAAACAAAAACAAAACAAAACGTAATAATACAGTTAAAATAGGCAAAGGACCTGAATAGACATTTTTCCACAAAAGATATTCACGTGGCCAATAGTACATGGAAAGTTGTTCAACATCACTCTTTATCAGGGAAATGTAAATCAGAACCACAATAAGCTGTGAGGTCACATCCTTGAGAATGGCTATTACCAAAAAGACAAGAGAAAACAAATACTGGTGAGAATATGGAGAAAAGGAAGCCCTTGTTCACTGTTGGTGGAACTGTAAATTGCTATAGCCACTATGGATACAGTAAGGTGCTCCCTCAAAAAATTAAAAACGGAACTACCATATTATTTAGTAATTCTACTGGGTATACATCTGAACGAAATAAAATCACTATTTCAAAGAGATATCTGCACTTCTATGCCCATTGTACTATTATTTACAGTAGCCAAGACATGGAAACAACCTACATATTTATCTACTTATCAACATATGAGTGGATAAAGGAAATGGGTGAAGATGGTCAACCAGGACAAATTTCCAGTTATCAGATGAATGAGTTTGGGGCATCTAATGTATATTGTGATGACTACAGTTAACCATACTGTACTGTAGACTTGAATGTTGCTAAGAGAGTAGATCTTAAAAGTTCTCACCATCACAAAAAAAATGATAACTTACATGAGGTGAAGTGTTAACTAACTTTATTGTGGTAATCATTTTGATGTGTATATGCATATCAAATCATCACATTGTATACCTTAAACTTATACAATGTTATATGTCAAATATATCACCATAAAACTGGAAAAAAAGAAAAACAAATGACAATCCATTGAGAGAAAATACTTGAAAATCATTTATCTGATAAGGGTACAGGATCAAGAATATATATATAAAGAACTCTGTTTTGTGTGTGACAGAGACAGAGAGAGGGACAGTTAGGAACAGACAGGAAAGGAGAGAGATAAGAAGCATCAGTTCTTCGTTGTGGCATCTTAGTTGTTCATTAATTGCTTTCTCATATGTGCCTTGACTGGGGGGCTCCAGCAGAGCAAGTGACCCCTTGGTCAAGCCAGTAACCTTGGGCTCAAGCTGGTGAGCCTTGCTCAAACCAGATGAGCCCGTACTCAAGCTGACAACCTTGGGGTTTTGAACCTGGGTCCTCTGCGTCCCAGTCCGATGTTCTATCCACTACAACCACTGCCTGGTCAGACATGAATATATAAAGAACACTTATAACTCAACAATAAAAAAGACAAACAGCCCAATTCAAAAAGAGAAGACTTGAATATACTTTTTTTTTTTTCTGAAATGACATATACAGATGGCAAATAAGCACATAAAAAGCTGCTCAACATCATTAGTCATTAGGGAAACAAATCAAAACTACAATGGGATACCACTTGACACCCATGAGGATAGCAATAATAATAATAAACAACAGAAAATACCTGTGTTGATGTGGAGAAATCGGAGCGCTCATTCGTTGTTGGCAGAACCAAGAGCAGAGGAACCAGCCCTGCATGCCTGGACATCTGACCTACAAAATGGCAAAATAATACATTTGTGTTGTTTAAACCACCAAATTCGATATGGTATTAGTACAAAACGAACGTAGTAATACAATATGACTAGCAAGGCTAGGTTATACAAGGCAAAAAGGCAGTACCATTTCCACCTGGCATGCCGTCTCTCTCTGGACTCAAATCTATGGGACACTGAGCAACCACAAAAGCAGCATGGCTAACCAGAAGCCACCATGCTGGAGCATGCACAGAGATGTCCTAGCTGTTCCGTGCCTAAGCTGTTTGATTCTTCCGGTATAGGTGACAGCCTGCTCAGAAGATGCTTTTGATATGGATTTAGCTCCAGCTGCCATCAGAGTGAGACTCCTGGTAAGAGCCACCTAGCTTAGCCCAATCAACCTCCATAACTATGACATGATGAAGATGATGATCAAAATGACTATTTTATGAAACTAAATTTGTGGCGATTCATTACACAGCCATAAAAATATCCGAGTACTCCCTTACCTTGTCGTCCCCCTCCACCCAGAGAGAGATTAAAATCTTTTTCTGTACAAAGTGAGGAGGAGGTGAATCATAAAGGAGTAGATAGAAAGTCATAGAGAGGGGTCCTACAATGGGCCTTCACTCTCCATGTTTTTGTAGATCTGAAGGAAAAACAGCAAGTGCCTGTTGCTCACTTTTCATCTAGAAAAAAGATTGGCTAACTTTCACTTAAAGGCCAAGATAGTAAATATTTTAGGCTTCTCGGCTAAGAAGCAAAGCCAAGGCTATGATGTACCAACTTATATAACCCTTTAAAATAGAGCTATTTATTTTCAGTGGCTAGATATAGGAACTAAACTTTATATATTGTTGAAAACAATCGTGCCTCTTTGCTTGCGAACATCCTGCCGCAGGCAGTCTGCAGTGCAGGCGGCTTCTCTCCGCTCTGAGATGGAGGGCATTTGTTTCTGCAGACAAGGACTGTGTGGGCTGTGATTGTAGTCATTCTGTGTGAGGCCCGCTTCTCTTTGCACTTGTCTTTGATTTGAAAGTTGCCAGATACCTTGATTCGTGTTTAGCAGGAAAACACTAAATTAAATTTGAAACAGAAATTGTGGATTTTTCCAGTGCTTTCACAATTCTTTTGTATATGATGTCATTTCATGTCTGGTAGAAGAAAACTATATTTCCAGGCAGGAGATTTGAATATGAGGCATTTTCTAGTGGCAGTATCATAAGCATGACAGTTTACATCTCTGAGCCTCAGTTTCTGTACAGGGATGGGAATAATAGCTGCCTGCTTTCTTAATACGACTGGTCAACTCTACATGAGATCAAAGAGTATAAAGGGGAATTGCAGCTACAGAGTGCACGACACATACTAATTGTTATTGATGTGCCTATTTCAAAGCATTTGGTCTCATTCTGTCTTTCTCTTCCTTCTCCTCCCTCCCTCCCGTGTTTCAAAATCTTTACCATTCTTTGTTCTGCATGGATCTGTTCTGCTGTTTGCTTAACTGATAAATTAATGTTGGTGGTTGCTTATTTAATAATCTCTATTTTTATCTGATGTCTCCCAGTAGTGTTTTTCTGGAAATAACATGCAAAAAAAATTATGACCTCCAGTGGTGAAGATTGTGGATATGTGGTGCAGGATTGTGGAAGATATGCTGTATTAGAAGGACCGTTTGAAGCTTCTGTTCACCTTTTATCCACACACTTGTTAGTCCTCAAATAATTAGGAGTACCTGCTCTTCGAGAGGCCCGATGCTCAGTGCTGTAGATATAATAGCGAACGAAACAGACAAGGTCACTCCCACATAGGTCTTACATGTTCATGGGGAATGGATTAATTTCCCATGGCTGCTTCTAACAAATCAGCACAAACCAAGTGGCTTGAAATAACACAAACTTATTATCGCTCAGTTTTGAAGGTCAGAGGTCTTAAATGGGTTCACGGGGCTGTGTATCTTCGGGAGGCTCCAGGTGAGAATCTGTTTCCTTGCCCTTTCTAGAAGCTGCCTACATGCTATATAGCTCATGACCCGTTTCTTCTATCTTCAAAGCCAGGAATGTGTTAATCTTTAAATTTCTTTCTGTCCCTCTGCTTCTATTATCACATCGCATTCTGCCTGACTCTGACCCTCCTGCCTCCTTGTGATTATTCTGCATTATCTAGGTCGATTCAGTATAATCTCCCCAACTCAAGATTCTTAATCATATCTGCACATTTCCTTTTTTCATATAAAGTAACATTTACAAGTTCTTGGAATTGGTCTGTGTGCATGTTTAGGAGGTCAATATTCAGCCTACCACAGGGAGAGAAAGAAAGTAAACAGGTATACAATGGATGATTTTAAAGTATGATTTGTGCTCTGAAGGCAATAAATGGGGTAATGAGATAGAGCTGCACTGTCCAGGGTGGTAGCCGCAAGCCACATGTGACTGTTGAGTTCTTTAAATGGGGTTAGTATGATTGAGGAGCTGAATTTTAAATCTTATTTCATTTTTATATAAATTTAAATTCAGATAGCTACAAATGGCTAGCGCATACCATATTGGACAGCACAGCTCTAGGCTTTTTAGAAGACACAGAAAATAAACTAAAAAGAGTAGAAACAGACTCACAGAGAACAGACTGTCAAACGGGAAGGGTGTTAGGGGGCTGGGTTGAAAAAGTTGAAGGGATTAAGGAAAAAAACTTCATAGACACAGACAACAGTATGGTGATTACTAGAGAGAGGGAAAAGGGGCGGGGGAGGTAGAAGAGAGTAGAGAGGGGATAAATGATGATGGAAGGAGCTTTGACTTGGTTTGGTGAACACAATACAAAATACAGATGATGCATTATATAGAATTGTACACCTGAAACCTATGCAACTTTATAACCAATGTCATCCCAATAAATTCAATAAAGAGAGTGGAAACATTTAAAAAAAATTTTAACTTAGATAAAGTGCATTAAGATCTATAAAAGCATTCAATCCCCATTGACATTAATAGATGAAAGTGAGGCTGGTCAGGTGAGCAACTAGATATTTTTCCCTAAATGAGCAAAAGAGAAACACTCCTTATTACTATAGCAATCCTTCAGTTCCATCCAGAGAAAGCACCTTCCATTTTTGGGTAAGGTAAAGCATTGCTCATAATAGAGTTGGCCCTTCATGTCTGCAGATGTGGAACCCAAGGATATGGAATGCCGACTAAGGGACTTGAGCATCAGTGGATTTTGGTGTCTGCAGATGGTCCTGGAAACAAATACCAATAGATATTGATGTTCATTTCCTTCCTTGTATATCAACATACCTGCCCTGGCTTCATGGTGAGCTGAGTGTATTTATTCACCACTTGGCTTTGGCCTTAGCCATGTCACTTGTTTTGGCCAATGAAGTATTAACAACTGTGATGTAAGCACAGGCTCTAAACTCACTTGCATGGCTGATTTTAACCTCTTGCTTTCTTGTGATTGCCATGAGAACAGTCTAGTCTAGGTAGCCACTGGTCCAAGGAGAATGTGGAGATGTGGAGACAGACCTCAGTCCAATCTAGAGACTAAATCCTTGAGTCTGCATTCTCTCCTAGCCCAGCTGAAGTACAGCCGCTCTGCAGATTTGTCTTAAGACACAGAATTTTAGGTCACCTTGTTACTATTGTAGCATAGCTGACTAATACAAGAGGAAATATAGGATTTCTCTTTTCTGGGAGGACTTTGAACATTACTAAGGGAGGCTGAATTAGCCTCCATTATTCTTCTGAGCTTACTGTGGATTTTACATTTAACATGAGGAAGACCAGAGTGAGATTATTTGCTTTCAAGTTAGCTTTGTTCAGTGGTTTTAAGACTAGGGATACCTTCAAAGTCAAGGATTTGTGTAAAAGAAATTGCACAGCTCAGGAGACAAGACAGCTGAGTGGAACCTTTCACTTTAATTAACAAGGTCTATTTCTGGCTTCAATGACACACAGCTTTCTCCTTTATGAACTCACCATCTCTCAAGCTGTTACCAGGAAAGCAAGAAAAACATCACTAGCTAGCTTTCCTTCCAAAGTAAGTGTGATAAAAAAAAAGACAAAAAAAAACCCCACAAAAATAACAAAGACTTTTAAAGTCCCATAGTCCTTGAATTATGTGGCTTTCCTTTCAGTATGGTCACTAAAATTGAACTTGGCAATGCCTCTCAAATGGACATTATCTTTTTAGTGACTGAGGGCAAGCTAAGCCACCTCTCCTGTTGTTTCTTTGCATGTCCAAAGTTGAGTGAATTTTTCTCCCTGTGATTTTTGTTGCCTCCTGAGCATTAATGATCCTGGAATAGTATTGTCCTCTCTACCCGGGTGCATTGATTTTCCTGCTTGAATTGATGTAGTCCCACAAAGAGAACAACCCACTGTTATCATTCTGGATACTCTATTCCCTAGCTTGGCCACTCTGTACTCAGCTTAATCAGAAGTAGGCTGTGTCTATGGAAGAATACACAACTTTTTTATTGTGGGGAACTTCATGAACTTGAAAAATGAGAATAGGCATCTAATCAAATATTAAGGGCACAGGGTTTCAAAACTTGAATGTAGCAAAACTTGAATGTAAAAATTGATGAAAGTATCAATGGAACAGCAAACTAAAGACTGCAAGATTTAAATTCTACTTGCTTATATATGTGCAGAAAAATCACTTCCTGTATGTTTGAATCTGGAAACAGAGGCTAAAAATCATTGTGATTATTGCTTCCATTTTGTCTTATTTTGGATGAAGGTATTTATTCTCTGAGAAAGCCATTAAGTTAGGACAAGTACTGATATCCACACAGGGATGTTTGGGTCATTCCCTTGTGCTCTTATTGCAGGTGTCAACTCAATTACATCATCCCTATTTGTGATATATGTCCAGAACTTGCTCCCCAGGCCAGAAAGCAGCCAAGTTATCCTAGTCTTTCTGTTGAAAACTAACTCAGTGATGCTTTTCCCTGACATTTCAATGGTGGATACAAAGCTGAAGGATACAAAGCTGAGTTGAGTAGGAAATTGACTAATAAGCTGGAGAGGTCAAATATAAGAGGATGGTTAAAGCCAAAATGCCAGAAAATAGCAGCAGGGGTTGGGTGCCAGGGAGGAGACATAGCTACCTCCCCGGCAATCTTTGGACCAGGCCCTACAGTGAGGAGCCGGCACCTGTGTGACTACAGGAGACTATGAGCAGGAGCAAGCTGTAGACCAGGGGTCCCCAAACTACGGCCCGCGGGCCACATGCAGCCCCCTGAGGCCATTTATCTGGCCCCCGCCGCACTTCTGGAAGGGGCACCTCTTTCATAGGTGGTCAGTGGAGGAGCATAGTTCCCATTGAAATACTGGTCAGTTTGTTGATTTAAATTTACTTGTTTGTTATTTTAAATATTGTATTTCTTCCCGTTTTGTTTTTTTACTTTAAAATAAGATATGTGCAGTGTGCATAGGGATTTGTTCATAGTTTTTTTTTTTGTAGTCCGGCCCTCCAACGGTCTGAGGGATGGTGAACTGGCCCCCTGTGTAAAAAGTTTGGGGACCCCTGCTGTAGACGGTGGAGATGGGGCTTATCCTCCAAGCCTGCCTCTCCCACAAGGCTGTGTGCTCTGAGGAAGCTTTTACCAAATTCTTCCTCACTTCCTAGTGCTTATTATATATGATCTATACATTTTGGCAGCATGGTAAAATAATTACCTAGATTAAAAAGATACATGATA